>NC_073303.1:189496971-189796971 GCF_027595985.1 Sorex araneus | reverse complement strand
CAAATAATATTTGCTCCTATCCCTGAGACTTTAGAAGCCTCTCTCTACTCGTCCTTCCCAAGGATGCTGCATTGGAGGCTCTTTCAGGGTCAGGGGAATGAGACCCAGCTTGTTACTGGTTTTGGCATATGAATACACCATGGGGAGTTTGTGAGGCACTCCCATGTGGGCAGGAAACTCCTGGTAGTTTGCCAGGTTTTCCCAGAGGAGAATTAGGCTACAAGATATCCCATGGCCACTTTCGGGAGCTTGCTTTTAAGTCTCTGGATGCTGGCTATTGGTGGGATTACACGGCGCCGGGGGCAGTCCCTGGGTGTGACCACCTAGCTACTGAGAAATGGGAAATCTGGGCAGAGGAGGCCCAGTCCCGGTCTGAGAAGCCTTGGAGGTCTCAGCCCTGGGTCCCACACACCTGGGTTCCTCTGCCGGTTCCTTCATGCATGAGGCTTGTCTGAACGTGTGGAGAGGGGCCTTGAGCATGGCTGTGGCTAGGCTCCGGAAGTCTTCAGCTGCAGGGAGCTCTACTCGGGGCGGGGAGGGAAGCTGGAGCCCATCCCCTCTGAGGGACCCTGGGCAAGACAGCCAGGCATGCAGACAAGAGACTCTGCCTCTTTAGAGATTAGGAGGATCTAATTAGGAGGAGATTAGGATGATGGAGCTATGATGGCTGGGACTGCGACCCAAAACTACCACAACGATTGCGCCATAAAGGGAGAAATTGGACTATGTTGGGGAGGAGGGAAATAAACTGACTACTAACCAACCTGGGGCCCTGTTTCTCTGTTCCCCTAGTCCTTCGTCCATCTGTTACTGTGGGCCAGCCAGGGGAACGGCTCTGGCCACTGAATGCTCAAGTCCCATGCATACACCCGCATTTTTCTTTTGAACCTCACACTACACACATGCACAGAAGAACAGACAGCAGAAATGTTCAAAATGAATAAATGGTAACTGGAAATGTGCTTTAAGGTAGTCACGCTTGAAATACATGAGGCCTCGGGTTTCATCACCAGCACTGCTAAGTAAGGTAGCGTTTAGGGCTGGAGAGATAGTAGGGAGGGCTGGGCGCTTGTTTTGCATGCTGTTGACCTGGGTTCAATCCCAGGTACCCCTTCTGGTCCCCTGAGCACCACAAGGAGTGATCCCTGAGCACAGAGCCATGAATAAGCCCTAAGCACTACTGGGTTTGACCAAAAAAAAAAAAAAAAAAAGTTTTTAGTTTAAAAATAAAGTAAGGGGATGTTTTCTTATTTTAAGACACATTTAAGTATTCACTTAGTGATAATAATAACTATGGATGTTAAATAGCTAAGTCTAAAAGCACCGAAAGACATAGTTTATGATTTGTATGAATTGAGGGAAAATGTGGTTGAAAATTACATGAACAACATTTATAACTAAATGAAACAAAAAAATATTGGAGAATTATAGGCTTGAAAATCATAGAACATAAAAAGAGGTCAAGATGATAGTAAGTAAAGAAATTAGGGCACTTTCATTGCCTTAAGGAATGTAGGGAAGGGAGGAGGGAAGGAGGGAGGGAAAGAGGAAGGGAAGGAGAGAGGAAAAGAGGGAAGGAAGGAGGGAGGGGAAGAAGGAAGGAAGGAGGGAGGGGAAGAAGGAAGGAAGGGAAGAACCAAGGAAGGAAGGAAGGAAGGAAGGAAGGAAGGAAGGAAGGAAGGAAGGAAGGAAGGAAGGAAGGAAGGAAGGAAGGAAGGAAGGAAGGAAGGAAGGAAGGAAGGAAGAAAGGACATTAAAAATAATTTTTATTAGGGACACAGTACAACAGTCCGTGTCTTGCACACAGCTGACCCAGGTTCAATCCCTGGCACCCCATAAAGTCCCCTGACCACCACCAGGGCTGATCCCTGAGCACAGAGCCAGGAGTAAACCCTGAGCATTGCCAAATAGGGCCCAAAAAATTAGAAAGCAAAGTAAAACTCTGAATACTCTTTTCTGTTTTCAGCCATTCTCAAGGTCACCAAGTAACTCCCATTGGCACAAAAGCCTCCTTGAATTTAAAAAGTTCTTGGCAAAGTGACTTTGTTCGTTCTTATTCTGCTCTAACATTTCTCTTTGAAGAGAACTGAGTCTTCACCCAACCTGCCGAAGAGGTAAGTCCTGGGCTAAATGAACACCTGTCAGGGTAAAGCAGCTTAAGAGCAAGATTCCATATCCAAGAGCAGAAGAATGCCCCGAATGCCCAGATGAAAGCACACCGAGGAGCACAGCTGCAAAGATACAGTCTCAACAAGGAGCCAAAAACAGTCCTGAGCCGAGTCAAGGATACTAAACCCTAATGGGTCAGTTGTGTTCTTTTTGCTATTTTCAGTGTCTTTCAGAAGTGGAATGACAAGATAGAAATCACTTTCAGATTCCAAAAAAGAAAACACACACACACACACACACACACACACACACACACACACACATTTCCACTGACTCCGGCAAATCTTGCAAAAGTCAAATGATGCTTACTGAACACATCCTGCTTTGGGGAATAACAGTTTTCACTTCAGTCCCTGAGACTGACCCACGGAGAACACTCTGGATTTTCTTTTTTCCAGTGTATCCTGGGACAGCTTCCTTCCAGAGGAAAGGGGCCAAACACATCCTCTCTGCTGCTGGTCTGCAACAAGTAAGTGCAACAAGCTTCTTCTGAGGTAGGAAAACCCAGTGGATAGTGCTCAAGGTTATCTCCCTGCTGTGTGCTCATAGTTGCTCCAGATTATAATCAAGGGATCAGAGAGTATTGGGCATCAACCCTGAGCTCCCAGCATGCAAAGCATGAGCTTAGACCTTTGAACACCCAGCTTTTTTTTTCTTTTTCTTTTTTTTCTTCTTCTTCTTCTTCTACTTTTATTTTTTCTTTTTTGGCTCTTTGAGCCACACCGGTGATGCCCAGGGGTTACTCCTGGCTCTGCACTCAGAAAGTACTCCTGGCAGTGCTCAGGAGACCATGTGGAATGCAGGGGATCGAACCTGGGTTGGACTCATGCAAGGCAAATGCCCAACCTGCTGTACTATCACTCCAACTGTCCTCCCCACCACCCGCCCAGCTTGACTTTATAAATAAGGATATCACAGGCTTCTGTGCAATTCCGGGAAGGTGATTTCCCGAGGAAGTCTACATAAGATAGTGTTCAATCATTAAAATGAAGTTGGTTGGTGGTTGGTTTTATCAGTCATTAGATATCCCTTTTCAAATAATTGTGGTACTTCTATAGCCACGAATCATGCTTTAAGAAGACTGGAGGGCAAAGTCTTTGGCTTACAAATTCAAGTCCAAGTTATCTTTTTAGAGGCTTGACCACTAAAACCAAAGAAAGAGCACTTAGACTGGTACCTGCCTCCAAAAAGCTTCATGTACATTCTGTTGGTGGCAAAATTGATTTCAGATTGGCAGTGTAAAGGTGAATGGGAAAGGAAAAAATACAAGCAAAACTGATAAAATCAAGGATGGGAGAAATTTTCTAAGCATTGAAGATTTTTAAAAGATGTTACAAGCAAATTGAAAGGCAAATGAAAGCTAAAATGGTTTTAAACAATAAGAACAAGAGAAACAGTTCAAAGCCTTAGTCCTTTGTTTTTGTTGGTTTGGAGGCCACCCCCAGCAGGGCTCAGGGATCACTCCTGGCAGTGCTCAGAGGACCATATAGGCTGTCAGGCATCAAACCCAGGCCAGCCATGCGCAAGGCAAAGCATCTACTCACTGTACTATTTGCTCCAGTCCAAAAGCTTTAGCTCTTTCTTTTTTTGGGGGAGGGGGGCACACCCGGCAATGCACAGGGGCTACTCCTGGCTCTGCACTCAGGAATTACCCCTGGCGGTGCTTGGGGGACCATATGGGATGCTGGGAATCGAATCCGGGTCGGCCGCATGCAAGGCAGATGCCCTACCCGCTGTGCTATCGTGCCAGCCCCAGCTTTAGTTCTTAAAGAGCTCTAAAAGCAATTAAATCCATTAGCGACGATTTCAGTTTGGTAATGCACTTGAACAGATATTTCCCAAACATTTTAAAAAATGAACAAAAACGTATGCCTACATTTTCAATACTATTGTTGAAGAGATCTACAGTAGAAGCCACTTCAACTATGAATGGCAGAGATTTTATGTGTAAATAACACTTATTAAACATCATTACATTGTAAGTGCTTTACATCCGCCAATCTCTTAATCCTAAAATAAAGCAACATTACTAGGTGCTTTTATTATGTCCATTTTACAGATCAGGAAACTGAGATACAGAAAATATTAGTGGTTTAGCTGTCTTCAGGTGGTTAGCTAGGCATCTAGCCCAAAACACTGACTCGCTACCTCTGTGTGCTCTTAACCACAATGCTTTAACTGCCTTTCTGACCACTGGCTATGGATGTTTGTATTCACCAAAATTTATGTATTGAAAACCTAAAGCCCCAAGGTGATGACTTTGGAAGATGTGGGGAGGGTGGGGGCAGCGAACTTAGTTCCTAAGAGCAGCGCCCTCATGAATGGAAGTATTGCCCTCGCTGAAGAAATTCTAGAGACTGACTTACCTTCTTTCTGACATGTGGGGACACAAGAAATCCGAAGCCGGTGATCCAGGGGCAGGTCCTCCACCTCAACTTCCAGCTTCTAGACTGTGAGCAAGACATCTCTCTGCTACATCAGTTACCCAGGTCACGTGTTGGGACGAGTACAGATCTGTTGGGTACAGCAGGACGGCTTCCCGCATGTGGCGGGTGTACTGGCATTTAATTGAGGCAGTTGTTATATAGATGCAACAAGAGGTTGGTAAGGAGAGCAAAGGTTTGCGGCAATGTTCTGCACCTGAACTTGGAGTTAGTACAATGGTGAAGGTGCTAGCTTGGCGTGAGGCCCTTCTTCAACCCCTGCTACTGTATGACCCCCTACAAACACCAGGAAGTAGGCACCCTCCCACCACACCCAATACTGCCAGGAGTGATTCAAATCACAAAAAAGAAAAACCAAAGTTTTTGCATGTGTAGTTTTATGTGCATACATATATGCACATATTATGTATGCACAGATGCTATATTATATAATATGTAATATACATTATATTACATATTATATAATATAGTATAGTATATGCGCACACATGCATATGTTATATGTGCCTATTTAATAAAATATATAATGTATATTTTATTTTATAATATACATTATGTAATAATGCATTATAATGTATTACATATTATATGTATACATTATATGATATAATGTAATTATAATTATATCACTGTATCACTGTCATCCTGTTGCTCATCGATCTGCTCGAGCAGGCACCAGTATTATAATGTATATATTATACAATCTATAATATAATGTATATTATATTTTATCTTAAAGCCTAGTTCTCCCTCTCCGAGAACCAGGCAAGGTACCGAGAGCATCCTGCCTGCACGGCAGAGCCTGGCAAGCTCTCCATGGTGTATTCAATATGCCAAAAACAGTAACAAGGATGGGTCTCATTTCCCTGACCCTGAAAGAGTCTCCAATGCTGCACCACTGGGAAGAACGAATAAAGAGAGGCTGCTAAAATCTCAGGGCTAGTACGAATGGAGACGTTACTGGCACCCACTGGAGCAAATCAATGATCAACGGGATGACAGTGATCAGTGATATTATATTTGCATATATTGTATACATATTCTTAAGGGATAAAGGTCTACAATGCAATGATTAGCATGTGAGTGGAATATACCAGGAGGAAACAGAGACCAGGGGTTCTCCACCCAGGCCTGGATTGATGAGAAAGGGTGAAGCTGAGAGCACTTGTCCATCCTCCCCGCCTAAAACAAAAACAAAACAAAAAAAACTGATATTTGGATTTAATTCTGGGAAAGCCTTAGCTAATCTCTTCAAAGTTAATTTCTCCACCGTTCCCGTGTTGCCTTGCTTTATAATTTCTGGAATTAAGGGGAAAGCTTTCCTTCTTCCTTTCATCACGTGCCATCGTTTACCCAGTTGCTTCAGGTAGAGCCAAACCTCTCTTTTTGTTTTGTTTTGTTTTGGGGAGCCACACCTGGCGATGCTCAGAGATCCCTCCTGGCGGGCTTGGGGTCCCATATGGAATCCCCCAGGGATTGAACCCGGGTTGGCCCAGGGCAAGGCAAACGCCCCCACCTGCTGTACTACCACCTCCAGTGCAAGGCATAGCCAGTTAAGGTTTTGTCGTGCATTACTGGGTGCGCAGGCTCTTGGGAATCGGCTTGATCCCTCAGTGTGCTCACCCCACTCGCGATGTCCGGGGCTTTTTTTTTTTTTTAAATTTATTTATTTTTAATTAGAGAATCACCGTGAGGGTACAGTTACAGACTTATACACTTTTGTGCTTATACTTCCCTCATACAAAGTTTGGGAACCCATCCCTTCACCAGTGCCCATTCTCCACCACCCGTAAACCCAGTGTCCCTCCCACCCTCCCCAATCCCATCTCCCCCCCACCCCACCCTGCCACTGTGGCAAGGCATTCCCTTCTGTTTTCTCTCTCTAATTAGCTGTTGTGGTTTGCAATAAAGGTGTTGAGTGGCCGCTGTGCTCAGTCTCTAGCCCTCATTCAGCCCGCAACTCCCTTCCCCCACATGGCCTTCGACTACAATGTAGTTGGTGATCGCTTCTCTGAGTTGACCTTTCCCCGGAACGTGAGGCCAGCCTCGAAGCCATGGAGTCAACCTCCTGGTACTTATTTCTACAGTTCTTGGGTGTTAGTCTCCCACTCTGTTATTCTATATACCATAGATGAGTGCAATCTTTCTATGTCTGTCTCTCTCTTTCTGACTCATTTCACTCAGCATGAAACTTTTCATGCCCATCCACTTGACTACAAAATTCTTGACCTCCTTTTTTCTAACAGCTGCATAGTATTCCATTGTATAGATGTACCAAAGTTTCCTCAACCAGTCATCCGTTCTGGGGCATTCGGGTTTTTTCCAGATTCTGGCTATTGTAAACAGTGCTGCGATGAACATACATGTGCAGATGTTGTTTCGATTGTACTTTTTTGCCTCTCTGGGATATATTCCCAGCAGTGGTATTGCTGGGTCAAATGGGAATTCAATATCTAATTTTTTGAGAGTCGTCCAAATTGTTTTCCAGAAGGGCTGAACCAGTCGGCATTCCCACCAGCAGTGAAGAAGGGTCCCTTTCTCCCCACATCCTCTCCAACAGCGGTTGCTTTTGTTCTTTTGGATGTGTGCTAGTCTCTGTGGTGTGAGGTGGTATCTCAAAGTTGTTTTGATCTGCATCTCTCTGATGATTAGTGATGCAGAGCACTTTTTCATGTGCCTTTTGGCCATTCGTATTTCTTCCTTGGTAAAGTTTCTGTTCATTTCTTCGCCCCATTTTTTGATGGGGTTGGATGTTTTCTTCTTGTAGAGTTCAACCAGTGCTTTATATACCATTGATATCAACCCCTTATCTGATGGGTATTGTGTAAATATCCTTTCCCATTCTGTGGATAGTCTTTGTATTCTGGTCACTGTATCTCTTGCGGGCTGGCACAACTGGACAACCACATGCAAAAAAATGGGTTTAGACCTTGACCTGACACCATGCACAAAAGTCAGATCAAAATGGATTAAAGACCTCAACATTAGACCACAAACCATAAGGTACATTGAAGACAAGGTCGGCGAAACCCTCCACGATATTGAAGATAAAGGTATCTTCAAAGGTGACACGGAACTAAGCAATCTAGTAAAAACAGAGATCAACAAATGGGACTACATTAAACTAAAAAGCTTCTGTCCGGGGCTTTTTAAGTCATTGCTTCACCGATTCCCACGCGGACCCAGGAGACGGCCCCAGGAGCTGCTGTTGCAGTTCCGCCGTTGAGCCGCTAGGCGGCGCTGCTGGAAGCTCCGTGCCGGTTGAAGCCCTGTGTCAAGCTGCGGTCAACCGCAGAAATTTTGAATTACAAGGTCGAGGCTGAGGCCCTGCGCCAGCCTTTGCTCCAGCAGCGAGCTGGCCTCTTGACTTTGGTGGAGCAGATTACCACGTCCAAGCCAAAATCCTTGCTGGCTTCCTGGAGATAACCTAATTCCAAGATCACAGTCTCTGGCTTGCAGCTCATATCTTGCACTGGGGGTGTCTGTCATCTACATAATACATACTGACTTGGGGTTAGGGTTTGGGGGGAAGGGGGCTGTTTGGGGGCCACACCTGGCAGTGCTCAGGGCTTCCTCCTGGCTCTACACTCAGAGATCATTCCTGGGGGGCCACGTGCAAGGCAAGCATCTTGCCCCTGTACTCTCTGCTCTGATTTTGTTACTAAATTGCACGTGTCTAAGATGATTTTTCCTTTTCATATTTTACCCACGACTGTGTTTGGGTAAATGAAGGAATGAAAACCCCCCAAGAGCGACTGTCAGCACCCACCACAAGGGAAGTGCTATGTTAATTCGGGATCAAAGAAGAGAGCCTGGAGAGAGATGAACCAAGAGCCGCGGCACGAGAAGCAGAGCCTCCCGCCTACTGACTGTGATCCTGAGGTCTCCTAACCCATTTTGGCACCAGAGCAGATTCTTGCAGCCATGCATTTTGACTGCGAACTGAACTACAACCTCGTGCAGCCCGGGGAGGGATTTTTTTCCCTCTCCACCCCATTTTTCTGAGCGGAAATGGCGGCAGCGGCAGCAGCCACGCGGTGAGAGCCACCCTCTAAGACCCCTCCACCAGGAGGTAGGACTTTCTTTAGTGACATAGCCTGTAGGTGATCCTGGGAGGGGAGGTGTTCCCGGCGCGCCTTCCGCCCAGAGATGAACCAAGAGCCGCGGCACGAGAAGCAGAGCCTCCCGCCTACTGACTGTGATCCTGAGGTCTCCTAACCCATTTTGGCACCAGAGCAGATTCTTGCAGCCATCCATTTTGACTGTGAACTGAGCTAAAATATTAGAAACCCAAAACCGCGCGGCCGCTATCGCGGCCGTGCGGACTAAAAGTCTTCACTTTTACCAAGGAAGAGAAATTATTAGATAATGCTTATTCAGCAGGCCTGATTGTTGGGGAAAATTTCCAATCAACAATAGTGAGTTCTGTATGGAAATATGAAATGTACTCAATATATAGAGAGAACAATGGGAATATCATCAGCTACTTAGATGGGGGGTGGGGTGGGAGGGGGGTGTATTGGGGTTCTTGGTGGTGGAACGGGTGCACTGGTGAAGGGATGGTGGTTTAATCAGTATTTGACTGTGACTTAAACCTGAAAGCTTTGTATTTTTTTTGTTTTCACGGTGGTTCAATAAAATATTTCTTTAAAAAAAAAAAAAAAAAACAAAGAAGAGAGCCTGGAGCAAAATAGCACAGCCAGCGGGTAGGGCATTGGCCTTGCACGTGGCCTACCAGGTTTCAATTCCCAGCATTCCATATGGTCCCCTGAGCACCTCCAGGGGTAATTCCTGAGTGCAGAGCCAGGAGTAACCCCTGTGCATCATTGGGTGTGACCCAAAAAGCAAAAAAAGAGAAAAGCAGCTAAGAAGAAAACACAGTTTTGTTGTTGAAGTTTTTATCTTTTGTTGTTATTGTTTTGGATACACACGCAATGCTCAGAGATTACTCCTGGCTTTGAGTTCAAGGGTCACTCCTGGTGGGCTGGGTTGTTGGGGGCATATATGGGGTGCCAGGGATCGAATCCAAGCCCACTATGTGCAAACGCCCTATCCACTGTACTCTGGCCATATGATTGTCTTTTTTTTTCGGGGGGGTCACACCCCGGGATGCTCAGGGGTTGCTCCTGGCACTGCACTTAGTAATTATTCTTGGCAGTGTTCAAGGGACTATATGAGATTCCGGGAATCAAACCCGGGTTAGCCCCATGCAAGGCTAACGCCCTACCAGCTGTACTATCCCTCTGACCCTATTATCATTAAAATAAAAATAGTCACAAAGCATATTTATGTGTGCTCTGAAAAAAGTTGTAACACCTCTACGTTCAGGAGTTAATAGATGATACTTTCTAAGACTGCATAGAAATAGCCTATGAGGTATTTTAAGTGTCTTGTGATTTACTTTGTGAAAACTGGGAGATTTTCAAGTTCGTGTTCAGACACAGAGTCGGCATTTTTCTTGAGAACAACCACAAAGAAAAATAAGACCTCAAGAAAGCAAATATTTTGCAAAACTATTATAATAGTAGATTCAGAAAACCTCAAAAGATGGAATATCAGAAGTCAAAGAACAAACATAATTATCCTTTGCTCCATTTCCACCTCGAAGGATGGTATTATTCTAGGAGGATGGAAATGAATCCTGTTTCCTTTATAGCATTTCGGAAAAAAAATGTATGCCACAGGGAACTTTTTTCCCTAAAAACCATATTTCTACGTTTAGATTCACGCTGTTTTTAATTCCTTCTGGGTATGCTGCCCCTGACATTTTCTTTAACAAAATTCATGCAGGAAAGTGTACGCTTCCCTTAAAGTGTATTTCCTATGGAATGAAATGTTAAAATTCTGAATTTTAAAAATGTTAATAGAATAGAACTGCCTTGTGTTTAAATTAAAGCCTTGTGGTTAAGGAATTTTCACAGTGGAACCCATCATATTAGTTTCTAGTTTATTAGCCTACCAAGGATAAGGAGAATGTGTGGGTTTAAACTTTACACAAGTCATTATCCAAATAACAGAAGGCATGACATGGTAAATAATCACATGACTCTTGGTTGCAGTTATTTAAAGATTAGTAGTATTTTTTCATTTCCTGTATTGGATTGAAAGGTGGTTTTTCTTTTTTTTTTTTGCTTTTTTTTTTTTTTTTTTTGCTTTTTGGGTCACACCCAGCAATGCTCAGGGGTTACTCCTGGCTTTGCACTCAGGAATTACGCCTGGCAGTACTTGGGGGACCATATGGGATGCCGGCCCGTGTCGGCCGCGTGCAAGGCAAACGCCCTACCTGCTGTGCTATCACTCCGGCCCTGAAAGGTGTTTTTTCTTTTTTTCGTGAGTTGGAGATGAAGCCCAGCAGTAGAGCACTTGCCTTGCGTGTGTGAGGCCCTGAGTTTGATCCACATCACCAAATGTTTTTTTCCCCTGGGGCTGGGAAGGTAGCTCAAAGAACGAGAGCACGGGCCTTCCATGCTTGAAGCTCCACGTGTGATTTTTATTGTTGTTTAGTCAGCTGTGCTCAGGGACTGTACTCCTGGTAGTAATCAGGGCGGCAGTTCGTGCCGGGGATCAAACCCAGGGCCTCAGCCCTGCAAGGCAAATACTCGGCCCCTGAGTGCCATCCCCAGCCCGGCAACCCCTAGTGGGCTCACTTGCACCACGTTACACCTGAGCATAGCCAGATGGGCCGTAGCACCAATGAACCTAAATAGCATCGTCTTGGCCTACTTGGTTCCCTTCAGGCCACATGACCACAGGATGCCTGAGCATCGCTTGAGAGGTCCTCGACCATGCCCAAACTCACTGATGTACAACCAATAGTAGCGTGTGTGCGCGTGTGCATGTGTGTGTGTGCGTGCGCATGCATGTGTGTAGTCAATTAATGTTGGTACTTTTTTCCCAAAAAAGCATTATTGATGGTGTGTGCATGCGCATGTGAGTTATGTGGTTCTAGAGTCCTAGAAAAAAGCACAGGAACAACTGGATAGAACAGAAGGGTCTTGTTGGCATGGAAACGACTTGAGTGAGAGGATGTGCACCTTCTTTCTCTGCTGGTTTTGACTCAGTCACACGTGATTCTCCAGGGTCCGTCACGGCAGTGCTCAGAGAACCAAGCGGTGCTGGGAATCAAACCCAGAGATCTGAGTGCAAAGCACGTGCTCCAGCCCTTCCTGTCATCTTCCCAGCTCGAAATCCCTATTTCTTAAGACCCAAACGATCTGGCTGTCTATAACATATATATGTAATATGTCTATAACATATATATATATATGTACTGTCACTGTCATCCCGTTGCTCATGGATTTGCTCGAGTGGGCACCACTAACATCTCCATTGTGAGACTTGTTGTTACTGTTTTTGGCATATCCAATACGCCACGGGTAGCTTGTTAGGCTCTGCCGTGTGGGGGAGATACTCTCGGTAGCTTGCCAGGCTCTCCGAGAGGGGCGGAGGAATCAAACCCGGGTTGACTGCATGCAAGGCAAACTCCCTACCCACTGTGCTATTGCTCCAGCCCATATATATATATATATATATATATATATATATATATATATATATATATATATATATATATTTGTTTATTTATTTATTTATTTTAGAAAAAAAATAATTTTTTTAGAAAACACTTCTTTTTAGAAAACACTTCTTTTAGCTATAGCACTGTTAATTGTGCACTGTATACTACAGAGTTTGTTGCTTAACTCAAAGAACTTCTGGAAGTTAGAGCATAGCCGTGCTTTTGAAAATTTTTTTAATTTCTTAATTTTTTAAATATTTTTATTTTATTTGTACAAAGTTACTCACAATATTTGATTACATTTAATATTCAAACATCAATCCCAACACCATTACACGTCCCACCACCCTATTTCCATCCCGAACCCCCAAACCCTGTCCCCAAATCAGAACCTAAATAATGTATTTTGTACTATGCATAGCAGCGCTTCATGAAGGATGTCAGAATCGCAAATTTGGACCAGCTCCAGGTGGGCGCTTGGAAACACAAGTAGTGACTCAGTCCACGGTGCCCAGTGAAGTCCCCCCTGTCCCTGGGAGGGAGTGCGAGGGGCATCATTCTGGGTGATGGACTGGTGCATTGTCTCTTTCTGCCAGGTCCTGGAAGGTGTTGTTTTAGCTCTGTCCTCCTGATGAGATTCCTGGAGATAAAAACTTAGAAAGGAATGGAGTGACAGTGTGACGCTGACTCATAGGCGCCGTGACAGGCTACACTTCAGGAGAAAAAGCAGTTGGCCTAAGATTCTGTTTCCCCCAAAAAACATTTTCTGAGACTGTCCGTGGCCGAAGCTGGAAACCCCCTAGATGCCACTAGCCAGGCCTGTGATAAGTAGGATATCCCTGGGCACAGCGGTTGGGCAAGACCAACTAGCTCACAGACTTGTGACTGCTTCATTGCAGTTATTGGGAAAACTGCCAACGTTGTGTATGTAACGATATACCATATGATGGTCCCAGGGTCCTTGTCAAGACTCCACTGTGTTGGATGAGGCTTGGACCTTAGCTTGAGCTAGCAATAAAGAGTGCCTTGCTGCAGATTTGGGGAGAAAGGGACTCTCCTTCACTGCTGGTGGGAATGCCGACTGGTTCAGCCCGTTTGGAAAACAGTATGGGCGATTCTCAAAAAATTAGAAATTGAGTTCCCATTTGACCACTTCTGGGAATATATCCCGGAGATGCAGAAATGTTTAGTAGAAATGACATCGGCACTTGTATGTTCATTGCTGCACTGTTTACAATAGCCAAAATCTGGGGAAAACCCAAGTGCCCAAGAACAGATGACTGGCTAAAGAAACTTTGGCACATCTACACAATGGAATACTATGCAGCTGTTAGAAAAGATGAAGTCATTAAATTTGCATAGAGGTGGATCAACATGAAAAGTATTATGCTAAGTGAAATGAGTCAGAAAGAGAGGGATAGACATGTAAAGATTGCACTCATCTGTGGAATATAAAGTAACAGAATAGGAGACTAACATGCAAGAATAGTAGAAATAAGGACCAGGAGGTTTGCCCTATGGCTTGGAAGCTGGCCTCACATGCTGGGGAAAAAGACAGCTCAGATAGAGAAGGGAACACCAAGTAAAAGATGTTTGGAGGATCTGCTCAGGTTGGGAGATGCATGCCGAATATAGACTATAGATTGAACACAATGGCCACTCAATGCCTCTATTGCAAACCAGAACACACAAAAGGAGAGAGAGAACAAAAGGGAATGCCCTGCCACAGAGGCAGGGTGGGAGGGGGGGACGAGGTGGGGGTGATGGGAGGTATACTGGGATCATTGTTGGTGGAGAAAGGGCACTGGTGGAGGGATGGGTACTTGAACACTGTATGACTGAAATGCAAACACAAAAGTTTGTAAATATGTAACTATACCTCACGGTGATTCACTATTAAAAAAAATTTAAAAATTAAAAACAAAATTTAATTTAAAAAAAAAAGAGTGCCTTGCATTTGCATACTCGAGTCTGGTCTGGTCAATGTGCAAGTGAAACTCCCTTCCCAGGACATACCAATAGTACAGTGAGTAGAACATTCACCTTGCATGCAGCCTACCCAGGCATCCCGTAGGACCCCCAGGCACTGCCAGGAGTAGCTCCTGAGTGCAGAGTTTTGAAGAAGGGGGGTTGAGCGGGAGAAAGAGAAAGAGAGACAGAGAGAAGGAGCACACTCAAGAGAGAACAGGAGCTTCTCTGGAGTGGAGAGAGAACCCCTATACACCACCCAGCATTGGATATGAAAATATGAAAGTCCACATCTCAAGAGAGGAGATACAGGCGACATACGTGCTCAGGTACCACATGTGTTCTGGCAGCATCTGTGAGCCTTCCTACACAATCTTGGCCCTCACCGCTGTCCACATGTTTCCAACGACCAATCAGGTGTTCCGACCATTTTGCAGCACTGCCAACTCCTGTTTGAGCTGATAGGATATCAACTGTGACTCAATGGAGGGAGATCCCTTTGCTGTTTGAGGATTAAGAAGAGAGACAGAGCAAAGGTGATAGAAAGATTGCACTCATATGTGGAATATAAAGTAGCAGAGAGGTACGAGCTTGCAATGATGCAACCTCTGGCAGAAATTCCTCTGGAATTAGCTACTAAAATACAGAAATCTAGAACCTCGCGGCTGCTATTGTGGCCACATGACCTCATATCTCTTCTTTCTCAGCAATGGAAAACAAATTATCAAATGCTTCCTTTTCAGCAGGTCCGACTTTGGGGGGGAAACTCCAAACAATAATAGTGAGTTTTTTGTTGAAATATTGAATGCAATCAAAGTAAAGAGAAAGTAAAGTGAAATTTATCAGCTACACAGGCGGGGTGGAGGGCTGGGGTGTGGGGGGAAGGGGGGGAGGAGTTTTACTGTGGTTCTTGGTGGTGGAATATGTGCACTGGCGAAGGGATGGGTGTTCGAGCATTGTGTAACTGAGACTTAAGCCTGAAAGCTTGATAACTTTCCACATGGTGATTCAACAGAAAGAAAGAAAGAAAGAAAGAAAGAAAGAAAGAAAGAAAGAAAGAAAGAAAGAAAGAAAGAAAGAAAGAAAGAAAGAAAGAAAGAAAGAAAGAAAGAAAGAAAGAAAGAAAGAAAGAAAGAAAGAAAGAAAGAAAGAAAGAAAGAAAGAAAGAAAGAAAGAAAGAAAGAAAGAAAGAAAGAAAGAAAGAAAGAAAGAAAGGAAGAAAGAAAAGGAGAAAAGGGCTCTGTTAGCAACCAGCCATCAACTTCAGAGTGAACAATGAAATCCTTCAAGTGTGGTCCTCTGAGGCATACTCCCTTATCTGCGGGAGGGTAAACTGAGGAAGATCTTCTTTCTCTTTAAACTTACTGATATAAACAGTTGTCCTTTTTTTGCAAGAGACAGGACCACTGCGACTCTATGTTGGAAAGCCAGACTCCATTTTGTGCCTGGGGTCCAGAGTTTACAGCCTAGTAAGAAAAACATGCCAGACCCCAAGGGCATGGCCATAAGCACCCCGACATCTGACCGTACATATGACAAGGATGATTCAAGAAAACGGAACGTGTTGTGTTACCGGCTCTGTTTCGCTTCAGTACCTTCCACTTGCTTGCTCAAGGCCTTGAGAATGCCCCTGGCAGGGGGCACCCAGGCAGTAAGCAGGAGGGCAGAGGGCTCAAAAACCTCTCCCTGGGGCTGGAGAAATAGTACAGCGGGTAGGACATTTGCCTTACACGCTACCAGACCGGGTTCGATTCCCAGCATCCCATATGGGTCTCTTAGCACCGCCAGGAGTAATTCCTGAGTGCAAAGCCAAGAGTAACCTCTGTGTGTCCCGGGGTGTGACCCAAAAAGAAAAAAAAATAACCTCTCCCTTAGGCCAGGCCACCAGGGTTCCAAGTATCTCAGGTTCTCGAACCCTCAGTGCTGAATCCCTTGTATGAATGTGTTTTGATGTGCGAATAAAACCTTGAAATATCTGTCCTGTTGTTATACCTGAGTTCTGGGGTTCCCGTTCACAGAGAGACCAGTTCCACCAGGGAGAATGCAAAAGCAAAGGTGAGGTAGGCAGGTAGGCAGGGAAAGGGCCTTGGCAATAAAACTCAGGTCAACAGAACTTCTGGCAGGAAAAGCCTAAGACTGATCCACCCTGTGGATACAGAAAACAGACCTGATAAGGTCTGACCTTCAGCAGACCCTGAGGAGGTTGGACCCCTCCCCATGAAGCTTCTCAAACCCTCGGACCTCTCCCTTTATTTATTTATTTATTTATTTATTTTTGCTTTTTGGGTCACACCCAGCAATGCGCAGGGCTTACTCCTGGCTCTGCACTCAGGAATTACCCCTGGCGGCGCTCAGGGGACCATATGGGATGCTGGGAATCGAACCCGGGTCGGCCGCATGCAAGGCAAACGCCCTCCCCGCTAATGTTGATACTTGACCCAATTTATGTGTACCAGGGGACAGGGAATGTTGTGTGGAAAATTCTTCTAAAGCAAATCTTATTCCTCCTTCATTAATTTACTACTTTACATCAGACTTCTTTGTCGTGTTAATGCTTCGCAAATGAATTGTTTCTTTGTCCAAAGGCATCCGGCCTTGGTCATTTCTCATATTTCTAAGGGCTCCCATACAGATAACTTTGCATTTGTTTTTCTCCTCTTAATCTCTGTATCAGTTTATTAGCCCAACCAGAGACCTTGGAAGAGATGAAGGGAACATTTCTCTTCTCCTACAATATCCCATATTGTTCTCTTCAGCCCCAAATTTGGCAAAAGAGAAGTCGGCAAGCAAGCATGCTCTCCCAACCTAGGGTCCAGCATCTGCCAGCTTGCTGTTATTTGGGATGGGCTGAATTCAGTGCCTCCACCCCCAAATTTGTGTGGCATCATCCTAGCCCTTCCTTCCCCCCAAATGTAACTGTCTTCATAAATAAGGTCTTCCTGCTCTTTCAACATTGGTGGGAATGCCAACTGGTCCAGCCTTTCTGGAAAACAATATGGACAGTCCTTCAAAAGCTAGAAATTGAGCTTCCATATGACCCCACAATACCACTTCTGGGAATATATCCTGAGGGTGCAAAAAAACACAGTAGAAATGACATCTGCACCTGTATTGTAGCACTGTTCATAAAAGCCAGAATCTGGAAACAACCCAAGTGCCCAAGAACAGATGACTGGTTAAAGAAACTTTGGTACATCAACACAATGGAATACTATACAGCTGTTAGAAGAGATGAAGTCATGAAATTTGCCTATAAGTGGATGGACATGGAGAGTATCATGCTAAGTGAAATGAGTCAGAAAGAGAGGGACAGACAGAGAAGAACTGCACTTATTTGTGGAATATAAAATAACATAATATGAGACTGACACCAAGGACAGTAGACATAAAGGCCAGGAATATTGCCCCATAGTTGGAAGCCTGCCTCATGAGCTGGGGGAGAAGGCAGCTGGGATAGAGAAGGGATCACTAAGTCAATGACGGTTGGAGGAATCGTTGGGGATGGGAAATGTGTGCTGAAAGTAGATAAAGGAGCAAATGTGACAGCCTCTCAGTATCTGTATTGAAAACCGTAATGTCCAAAAGTAGAGAGAAAGTATGAGGGGAAATTGCCTACCATGGAGGCTGGGGGAGGGTTGGAAAGCGGGGTATACTAGGGATATTGGTGGTGGAGAATGTGCACTGGTGGAGGGATGGGTGTTTGATCATTGTATGATTGAAACTCAAACATGTAAGCTATCTCATGGTGAGTCAATAAAAATAAATATAAATAAATAAATAAGGTCTTCGGATGGTTTAAAGTGAGTTCAAATGAGATCTCTAGGGCTGACCATAACCAGTATGACTGGCTTCCCTCTGATGGGAGATTGGGACACAGCCAGAGGGAAGCCCGAGAAACAGTCACCTGCAAGCCAAGGAGACTGGCCTCGAGGGACACGGAGTCGCCAGCTTCAGCTCAGTCTTCCGGCCTCCAGGACTGTGCGACAGGCAATCTCTGTCATAACAGTCACTTATTCTGTGGGCCGTTATGGAAGCCCTCGCAAATATATATATATTTACAATATATATATATATTGCACCCTTGTCATATATATATACATATATATATTGCTGTTGTAATGTTTTAATATCTATCTTTCTATGCAGTTCCCAAATCTTAGGAATGTGGAGTTAGATTATTTTGGTTTTTTGGGGTTTTTTTTTAGCAGTTCTTGGGGGCTATTTATTCTTGGCTCTGTGCTCAGGAATGACCAGTGGTGGTGAGAGGGGCTCATTGGCAGTGCCAGGGATGAAATGCCAGGACTGGTCCATGCCAGTCTTGTACCTCCTTGCCTCTCTCTCTGGGTTGTTTACTTCTAAAAGTGCAAACTTTTTTTTTTTTTGCAGCCAATAAGCAACGGAGATCACTAATGCTTCTTTTTGCTCACTTGTTTTGTTTAATTTGGGGGGCTCAGAGGGCCACACCCGGAAATGCTTGTGGGTTACTCCTGGCTCTGCACTCAGCATCCTTCCTGGCGGTGCTCAGGAGGTGATTTCCTCCCGTGCTGCTGCTCCAGCTCCCAAATGCTCCTATTGTCTCTCCGGCTGTAAAGCAGACACTTGCTATGTGTCAGAACCTTGAGATTCAGACAGCATTCCCTCAAAGCTTTGCTGGGGAAATTCTACATCTTAAAATGCTTCAGTAGTCGTAGCAGATCGACAGGCAACTGTTTGTTTGGTTATCAACACTAGTGTCAATTTGAAAAAAAAAGCTGATTCATTTGAACAGAATTTGCTTCACGGGGATCATTTTGCTGTGTCGGCTTTAATCTGTGAACAGGAATGATTTCCTCTAGCTCTCTCTTTCCATTTACCATTGCACCCTTGTCATCATGATTGTCCTACCCACTGGTGATTTTTTTTTTCCTCTCCACTTCCTCCATAGAATGCAGTTACCTTTGCAGTCCGTAAACATGGAAAGCTGGGGCCAGAGAGATAGCACAGCAGGTAGAGCTGTGAAAAGAAGCAGGTAGAGCAGCAAAGAAACAATTGTCTTGCAGGCAGCTGACCCGGGTTGAATGCTCAGTTCCCTGAGCACTGCCAGGAGTGACCCCTGAGTGCAGAACCAGGAGTAACCTCTGAGCATCACCAGGTGTGGCCCCGAAAATTAAAAAAAAAAAGTCCAAAAGAGCTTCAAAATATGGGAAGCTTAATAAAGAGAGTGCTACTGTTTCCTGCTTTAGATTGTCTTGCTTGCACCCAAGTTCACCCAAACTCAGTGAAACGGAAGGAGAAACAGAGAGCTTTATTTGTCCTTCCCATATACTGAGCCTATTTATTTCCCATTTACATTTTCAGGACCTCGAACCCACAACAAGTGACTCTTATCACATTTATACCCTAAAACTACATTCCAGAGCATGTAGTAAAACAAAGTATCAAAGCATGCACGCCAAACTGCAATCTAAAGTAAAAGCAAGCCGAGAGGGATGGAGGGGAAGAAGATATGGTTACAGTCAGAGGAACAAAAACAGAGACAATAGTTTCTTTCACATTGCTCAGAGCCAGAGTTATTGTAATTTATCAGGGAGCCAGCCCAGATGGTGTCTGGGGAAATCCGAGAGCTAGCAAGGAATTACAGAGTTAGTAACTCAGCACGTTAAAAAAAAAAAAAAAAAGTAACTCAGCGCGTTGTTATAAAGGGAGCACAAATGGGTGCCCAGAAATCTCAGGGACAAACTTTTATTTATTTATTTATTTATTTATTTTGCTTTTTGGGTCACACCTGGCGATGCACAGGGGCTACTCCTGGCTCTGCACTCAGGAATCACCCCTGGCGGTGCTCAGGGGACCATATGGGATATGCTGGGAATTGAACCTGGGTCGGCCGCATGCAAGGCAAACGCCCTACCCGCTGTGCTATTGCTCCAGCCCCTCAGGGACAAACTTGGCCAAAAAGTGCATGAATGAAGTTTTCTTTATTAATTCAGTATCACTGCAGGTTCTGATAGGCTGGTAGAACAGTGTGGATATGACCAGGAAAGCGCCCAGGGAAGTTAGGATAAGGGAAAGCCAGCCGTGAGCGGCTCTTCTTCACTGGGGGGCGAGGGAAGCCGTACCTTGCTGTGCTCAGGGCTTACTCCTGGCTATGTGCTCAGGTATCACCCTCGCCAGGGCCCACAGGACCATCTGGAGGTTCTGGGGATCGAACCTGGGTCAGCAGCATGCAAGGAAAGTGCCAACTCGCTGTGCTATCACTCAGGCCCAGGTAGCAAACTCTTGTGCCATGTGAATGAGGGTAGCATAGGGACCCGCCCCCACCACGGGTGGCCTGGGAGCAAGGCTTTACTTTTTTTTTTTTTAATTGAATCACCGTGAGATACACAGTCACAAAGCTCTTCATAAGGTTGGGTTCCAGTCCCATGGTGTTCCAGCTTCCCTTCCTCACCAGTGTACGTTTCCCCAACACTGTCCCCAGTTTTCCTCGTTCCACCTCCCGCCCCAGTCTCTCTCTTTCTCTCTCTTTCACTCTCCCCAAGTCAGCCTCTATGACAGGCTCTCTCTCTCTCTCTTTTTCTCTCTCTTTCTCTCTCCCCTTACCCCCGTCAGCCTCTATGGCAGTCACTCTCCCTCTCTCTCTCTCCATCTCTTCCTCCCTCTTTCTCACTCTCTCTCCACCCCCAGTCAGCCTCTATGACAGGCGCTCTCCCTTCCTCCCTCCCTCTCTCTCTCCTTCCCTCCTCCCACTCTCTCTCTCTCTCTTTCTCTCTGTCTCTCTCTGTCTCTCTCTCTCTCTGTCTCTCTCTCTCTCTCTCTGCATGGCTTTACTCTTTTTCGGTTCCTATGTATTTTCAAGAAAGAGTTCGAGAGAGTCAAGATTAGACGGCAGGGGCTGGAGCGATAGCATAGCAGGTAGGGCGTTTGCCTTGCACAGGGCCGACCCGGGTTCGAATCCCAGCATCCCATATGGTCCCCTGAGCACCGCCAGGAGTAATTCCTGAGTTCAAAGCCAGGAGTAACCCCTGTGCATCGCCGGGTGTGACCCAAAAAGCAAAAAAAAAAAAAAAAAGATTAGAAGGCAAATCAAGTATTTATTTGAGAAAGTGAAAAAGGTAAACGGAAGTAACCTGCAGTCCCTTTGGTGGGAGAGTGTGATCTGAGAGAGGAGCATCACAGCTGTCATTACTGTGAAAGGGGAAGCCTCAGTTTCCCCTGGCCGGCTGCTGCAAACAGTCCCACTGAGCCTGTTCCCACCCAACATTTTTAACATTCCTGCAAATTCCTGGGTCCTTTGATAAATTGATAAACGGGAAGTTAACAATTCCCCAAAAGCATAGATGGTGCCCTGATAAACGGTAAGTTAACAATTCCCCGAGAGCGTAGATTCTGCCCCAGACCTTAGGCTGCCGCAGACCAAGCCCATGAAGTAAAAGGAAGTTTTACTCTGGGTTCAGAGTCCATTTCAGCGAGGAATGGACCCCTTGCTTTGCAAACTTATTTTTACAGGGGTTTTGTTGTTATTGTTCTGGTTTTGGGCTTTTGGGGTCACACCTAGCGATGCTCAGGGGTTACTCCTGGCTCTGCACTCAGCAATCATTTTTGGTGGTGCTCAGGGGATCCTACGGGATGCCGGAGATCAAACCCAGGTTGGCCGAGTGCAAGGCAAACACCCTCCCTGCTGTACTGTGGCTTGGTCAGTTTTAAAGGCTTGGGAGCGGGCCGGAGCGATAGTACAGCAGGGAGGGTGTTTACCTTGCACACGGCCAACCCGGTTCAATCCCTGGCATCCAATATGGTCCCCCAAACACCGCCAGAAGTAATTCCTGAGTGCAGAGCCAGGAGTAACCCTGAGCATCTCTGGCTGTGACCTCAAAAAGAAAAAAAATAAATAAAGGTTTGAGAGTGTCCTGTGTTGATGAGTTAAAACTCTGGCCTTAGTCCCTGCTGAATTATCTCTTGATTAGGCCAGTGATTATGTCTGGGCTGAGTCTTCGATCATCTTGATTTGGACCAGATGAGGGAAAACAGATCCTTGTGTGTGGATGCCCCCATCCCCAAAGATGAGGAAACTAGGCCCCTGCCCCCACCTGCCCTGGGCCCCCTGCCTCTGTTTCAAAGAACTAAGAGACATAAAAGGCTGCCGGGATGCGCGCAACAGCACGAATATCATCCCCGACCTGTGACTGCAAGATGGGCTCACAGCACCCTAGAAACGGTGCAGACCATACCATGCCCAGAGACTTCCGCTCCTGTCCTCTCCCACCTGCTGCCTGCAAAGGACCCCTACTCACCCCCCTTCCATCAGTCTATAAAACTGAGCTCTTGGGTCCATCTGGGCATGTGAATTAATCCTGTCTCTAAAGCTTGTGTAAGTATTTGGCTTTTTCCCAGTCCAGCTGGGGGAAAACTCCACAGCAGAGCTTCACAGTCAAGCTGGTCTTCAGCCTGGACTGAGTCTTGATCTTGTCTGGATTAAGGCAAGATAAGGCTCAGGAGTTCCCGACTGGGCTACCTGCTTGCCTGCTTTGAAGATTAGTTTCTAGGCGCCAGCCGTGTCTTCTCAGGAATCCGACTCAGAGGGTCCATTTGCAGACCAGTCCTGAGACCAGCAGGACCCTGGTCTTCTGAAAGAAGACAGAGGGCCTTTGGGGAATCAAGTCAAGCCTGGCTGACTCTGCGGGGCTGGGGTGGGTGGGCGGTATTAGGTCCTGGATACATCCACACATACCCGGCGCCATTGTGATTTTTCTCTTGCAGAATTTCACATAAACAGTGTTCCTCACTCATCATTTTTTAGCCAGCTCATAGGTTTGAAAATGAGCCATCGTGGGGCCAAGCAAAAAGTACAACAGATACGGGGGTTCCATCCCCGCCTGAGTGCAGAGCCAGGAGTCACCCCTTAGCAACGCTGGGTGTGACTTCCGCCCTTCCCCCCCCAAAAAAAGGAGCCAGCAATTCCTCATTAACGTGTCACATTCCAGCTTTAGGAGAACTGCATCTCACCGTGTGCCCTTGAATTTCCTTCTCTTGGCTAAAAATCCTTTTCTTGGGTGGAGACGGGCCCGTCTCATCCTATGAAAAACTGAATTTTAAACAGATCCTATTTCAGAGGAAAAAAAAAAAAAAGAAAACCCACCCACCCACTCACTAAAAAAAATCGTCACTCTTTAAAACAAGATCAAATGCCACGTATTATTATCTCCCGAAAAACTTCCTTTCACCTAAAGGGGGACAGCAGGAAGTGGCCTCAAGGGTCTAAAATAAGATGCTCCGGGGAAGTCATGACCCCGTGCAGTGGGTTTCGTAACCGAAGACATTTGTGTGCGCGCGGTCTGCGCCGGGGCGAGTGTGAACGGAGACATCTGCTCGCCTCGCTGCACAGCTGAGGAGGATCTGAAACGGATCTTCCCATTTCACAGGAGCACCCGGGAGATGCTGGCCGAGGAACTCGGTTATGCAAGCTCCTTTCTCATGCCTTTCAACGCAGAGACCTGCGTGTCCCCAATGAGGGGCTCCGAGTCAAAGGCAAGCGGTTTACTTTGGAGACCTGAAAGTTCCCGGGGCGGACGTTTGCAGCCCCACTTCTGCTCCTTCGCAGGCAACTCTGAAACGGCTTTTTTTTTTTAGCTTTTTGGGTCACACCTGGCGATGCACAGGGGTTGCTCCTGGCTCATGCACTCAGGAATCACTCCTGGCGGTAAGCAGGGGACCATATGGGATGTTGCGAATGGAACCCAGATCGGCCGCGTTTGCAAGGCAAACGCCCTCCCCGCTGTGCTATCGCTGCAGCCCCCTGAAACGGCTTCTTTTTAAATCACCAACATTGTCCGTGTTTGCTTGGGACTTCGGTATTTAGCCTCGATTGCTGCAGGGAGAAAAGACCCAGGCCACAGCCCCGCACCGCGCAGCAAATTTCTCCTGCAGGGGTCGGTTTAGGACTTTTAATCCAGAGCGGAGAAGCCAGCCCGGGAAAGGCTGAGCCCGGCGCCCCCCGTGCATGCGTCACGCAGTTGCCAGCGTGGGAAGATTTACCTGCTGTGTCATCGCGAAGAGGAGCAACCGCAGCTGCTTCCTCACTCATTAAGGAGACTGGTTTGCTGACTCACGGCCGAAGCCACACGCCTCGGAGAACTGCGTCTCTGTATTTTGGCGTTATTGTTGGTTCCTATTTATAATCACATCCCCTTATCCCCCATGCCATCTTTTTTAAATTTTATTTTTATTTTAAAAAAATAAATAATTAATATCTTATAACCTACTTCTCCCTCTGGGAGAAACTGGCAAGCTTCTGAGAGTTTCCTGCCCACATGGGACAGCCTTGCAAGCTTCCCTTGGTGTATTCATATGCTAAAGTCAGTAACAAGCTGGATCCCATTCCCCTGACCCTGAAAGAGCCTCCAGTGCGACATCGTTAGGAGGGCCAAGTCGAGAGAGACTTCTAAGATCACAGGGAAAGGTTGAATGGAGAGGTTACTGAGCCAGCCCGAGAAATCAATGATTAACGGGATTTTGTGATTCATGATTTTTATTTGGGGCTTGGCAACCCCACCGTTATGCTCAGGGCTTACTCCTCCTGGCTCTGTCTCTCCTGGTGGGGCTTGGGGGGTCATGAGTGGTAGTGCGGATCAAACCCAGGTTAACAGCATGTAAGGCAAGCGCCCTCATGACTGTACTATCTCTCTGGCTGTTGGACACGGAGCCGGGCAGGAGCAACTCCATCACGCCTGGTTCCTGCTTCACGTTTTGTTTTATTTAAACCTTTTTTGTTTTTCTTAAAACCCCGCTTCTGGGGGCTGGAGCGATAGCACAGCGGGTAGGGCATTTGCCTTGCACGTGGACAACCCCGGTTCGATTCCACCATCCCTCTCGGAGAGCCTGGCAAGCTACCGAGAGTATCCCGCTCACATGGCAGAGCCTGGCAAACTCCCCAAGCTCCCCGTGGCGTATCCGATATGCCAAAAACAGTAACAACAGTTCTCACAATGGAGACATTACTGGTGCCCACTCGAGCAAATCAATGCACAATGGGATGACAGTAACAGTGAAATTGCATGTGAGAATGAGGAAAATAGAGGAATCAAGTTTTTTACTTTGATCAACGGTAAATGGGTTGCTCTTTCTAAAAAAACGGGGGGAAAGGGAGTGGGAAGTACACATTGAGTTGGAAAATGAAAAGTACTGTTTTCATGTATTTAGATGGAAACGTTCTGTATCCTTCTTTGTAAAGCAACTGGAGATATCATTAGCGGATTCTAGTTTAGGCGAGGTTGGATCGTTAATATGATTTTGTGATCTCGTTGATGAATTCTAAAGTTATCAGTCATCTGAAGGGAGGTTGGGGGAAGAAGGAGCCCAGTGCTGGGTCCAGAAAGTAGAAGCCAGTGAGACAGGAAGACCAGGTGAGTGTAATTTCAAGGAAAGTGTTCAGAAGGAGGAGATGGATGGGCAAGTCAGGACAATAAAGGTTGATCTGATTTGGAAGCAGAGGGAGGGGGGTGAGGGGGAGGAAGGGAGAAAGCAGGATAAGGAGAGAAAAAAAAAACTTCAGTCAAATAGAACTGAATGAAGAAATATGAGCCCTTCCTAGTCAGAAGAGACGTTAAATTGGTCTTGCGCTTATCAACTTGGTTGAGGATGGAGAAAATACACAAAAATTTATTCCAGGGAGACAGTATCCTGTGTGTGTGGCAAGGATTTGAGGAGCATAAGATTAACTTTAGATTTCTAGGACACTATTAGTAAGTCAGCTGAGACTATCACCGACTTTCAGGAGCATATATCTCTCTTCCACAATGAATCTAATTTATTTTCAATAGATGCCAGGGTGGGGGGGGGTGGATGGAGGTGGGGGTGTTACAAACCCAACGGCAGCATTTCTCATCTGAGAGAGAATACTTGGGATCATTCTATTTCAAAGATATTATGGTGATGTGGAAACCAAATAGCCACAGGAAATTCTAGTATCTTCATAGCGGAAGTAAAAATGTGGGAACAATCTCACTTTGATTTATCTTTGCACAGAAATGTGGCATTATTTATTTCTCAGCAAGGAATGAGATGAGATAATTTTTACACGCACACACACACACACACAATTAATGTCAGGCAGAATTTTCTTCCCCAGTAGTCTGAAAGTTTATCGAATATGTGTCATGGAATAAACCCCCCTAAATCTATCCAGGTGAGTGATCTCACCTTTGAGAGCTTTTTGGTTCTTTGTTTGATTCTTCTGAAGCCTGCTAGATATTCACACAGTGGGTAGAGTGTTTGCCTTGCACGAGACTGACCCAGGTTCAATTCCTCTGTCCCTTTTGGAGAGCCCGGCAAACTACTGAGAGTATCCCGCCCGCATGGCAGAGCCTGGCAAGCTACCCGTGGCGTATTTGATATGCCAAAAACAGTAACAACAAGTCTCACAATAGAGACATTACTGGTGCCCGCTTGAGCAAATCGATAAACAACGGGACAACAGTGCTACAGTGCTACTGTTTTGCTTTAATATGAAGAATTTTACAAGAACATGTCCTAAATTCTTCTTTGTCCTCTTCTCCATCTTTTTCATTTTTCCACCTTCCAAAGAAGGATAAGTATAAACGTCAAGCCCCTTAAGCCAGAGAGATAGGGCAGGGCAGCTACCTTGCACACGGCTCACCCAGGTTTGATCCCTGCCATCCCATACAGTCCCTCGAGCACAGCCAGTAGTCAATTCCTGAATGCAGAACCAGGAATAACCCCTGAGCACCGCTGGGTGTGGTCCAAAACACTTAATTAACTAATTAATTAATTATTGAATCCTTGGCCAATAACCCTATCATTTATAAAACTTAACATGCACTATAGACGTGTGCCCATACACACAATTTTATGTGAAAAATAAATGTCACAGGAGATGTGATTCATTTCACTCATTCAAATCTAAGACATTGCCAACAGGTCAGAGGGTATGACTGACATGCAGAGCCCCGACACCATGTGGGCCCCCAAACACCATCTTCACTAGATCACAGGGCTCTGTTCCCCTCCCCCCACTCCCACCAAATAGCCTTTGCTGCTTCTCTTCATGGGAGACTTTGGACTCATCTCCCTGGATAATTGCCCCGAACAGTTCATAACCAAAATATGTTTTGACATTTAATGCTAGGAAGACACTAAGTCTGATTTGACTGGGTGGCATTTCCTCAGTGGCCACTCTGTGGATCTTCACCTTTCCCCATTCTAAGACATCACAAGCACTACCAGAAACTTAGTACCAGAGAAACAATTACCAGAATTACCAGTACCAGAAACAATGACCAGCGAGCCATGAATCAAGCTATAAAGGTAGGAGGAATGTCTTGAGGGAGAAGAATCTAGAAACAGTTATGAAGAAACACAGGAGGCCAGAGCGATAGCATAGCGGTAGGGCGTTTTCCTTGCACGCAGCTGACCGGGGTTCGATTCCCAGCATCCCATATGGTCCCCTAGCACTGCCAGGAGTAATTCCTGAGGCAAAGCCAGGAGTAACTCCTGTGCATCGCTGGGTGTGACCCAAAAAGAAAAAAAAAAAAAAAAGCTAGGGGCTGGAGCAATAGCACAGCAGGAAGGGCATTGGGCGTTTGCCTTG
The DNA here is from genome assembly GCF_027595985.1 of Sorex araneus. NCBI lineage: Eukaryota > Metazoa > Chordata > Mammalia > Eulipotyphla > Soricidae > Sorex > Sorex araneus. The sequence continues at coordinate 189,769,292 of NC_073303.1, read as the reverse complement.
CATGTGGCCAACCTGGGTTGATTCCCAGCATCCATATGGTCCCCTGAGCACCGCCAGGAGTAAGTCCTGAGTACAGAGCCAGGAGTAACCCCTGTGCATCGCTGGGTGTGACCCAAAAAGCAAAAAAAAAAAAAAAAAGGGAAAAAAAGTGGGTACATAGAGCCAAGAGATAGCACAGTTGGTAAGATGCTTGCTTTGCACATGGCTGACCTGGGTTTGAGTCCCGGTATCACATATGGTCCCCTGAGCAGTACCAGGGGGGCCCAAATTGTGGTTTTGTCTCTTAATAACTAGTAATGCTAAGCAGCCTTTCAATATGTGCAGTGTCTACATGAGCTTCTTTTTTGTGGAGTGACTGTTCAAATCCTTCGGTCATATCATGACTGGACTGTCCTATTGAGAGTTCCGTGTTCCCATCTTCTTCCTCCCACTTTGCCGTCATGTTATCGTGCTGTGGCTTGGACACGTGATTGCTGTGGACCAGAGCTGACAATGGGAAATTGCCAGAAACTGTGTCAGTTCATGTGTGGGTGGTACAGGGACATACATTGCTTCATCTTTCACATGCGAGTCAGGAGGTCCGTACCTGACGCATCTACATTTTTGTTTTGTTTTGGGGCTACACTGGGCAATGCTTAAGGAATCATTCCTGGCAGTGCTCAGGAGCATATGGGATGCTGAAATTTGAATTCAGGTTGGCCGTGTGCAAGACAAGTTCCTACGTGCTGTATTTTTACCCTGGCCCTACACACAGATTTTTTTTGGGGGGGGGAGGGGTGCAGTGGGGAGGGGCAGACCTAGTGAGGAGTTGGGCTTTGAACCAGGGCTTTCAGCATGAAAAGTATGTGCCCTAGTCCTTTCAACTATCTCTTTGAACCCATATATGTTTTGGAAATAACTTTTGTATAAAATATGTATGTTCCTGGGGCTGGAGCACAGCAAGTAGGGCATTTGCCTTGCACGTGCCGACCTGGGTTTGATTCCCAGCATCCCATATGGTCCCCTGAGCACTGCCAGGGGTAATTCCTGAGTGCATGAGCCAGGAGTAACCCCTGTGCATTGCCAGGTGTGACCCAAAAAACAAAAAATAAATAAAATATGTATATTCCAAGTATGTTCTCCTAAATTATAACTTGCTTTTTAATATCTTTTAAAAAGCATCAGCTTTAAAAAATGTTGATTTCCATGTACTGGTTTCTTAAATATTTTACTTTGTGTATCTATGAAACCTTTGCCTTTGCCTCTCCTGTGAAAATTTCCTGCTTTGTCAGACTTTTTAGAATTTAAGCTTTTACGTTTAGGTCTATGATCTATTTCATATCCACCTATTTTTTACCTTTGGTATAAAGATTGAGGCTTATTTTCTTCATATATATATTTAGTTCTCATGACATTTGTTGAAGAGTATCTCCCTATAAACTTGGCACTTTTTACAAAGAAAAAAAATCAATTACCCACGAGTTTTGGATTCCTATATTCATTGGTCCATGTCTATCCACATCTTGATTACTGGACATCAGGACTCACCCCTGGTTCTGACCTCAGGGATCACTCCTGGAGGAACTCGAAGAACCATATAGGGTGCTGGGGAGCTAACCGGGGTTGGCTGCATGCAAGGCAAGCGCCCTCCCTGCTGTGCTATTGTTCTGGCTCAGGCTAAAAATAGAAAATTTATACAGTGCTAGTTCTCTATTTTCTTCCTTCAGATTTTGTGTATTCTGGCTCAGTTTTACTTATATATTGATACCAACTAATTCCAATGCCATACAATGATGGTCTCTTTGTTCACTTAGATTTACTTCCATTTCTTATCAATTTCTGTAGTTTTATTAATTTTTTAATAGTTTAATTTCTGTAGTTTTAGTTGGAAAGGTCTTGTACATTTTTTGCTAGGTTTTTTTTGATTTTGGTTTTTTGCTTTTTGGGTCACACCCGGCGATGCACAGGGGTTACTCCTGGTTCTGCACTCAGGAATCACTCCTGGCGGTGCTCGGGGGACCATATGGGATGTTGGGAATCGAACCCAGGAAGGCCGAGTGCATGGCAAACGCCCTACCCACTGTGCTACTTTTTGCTAGTTTTTAAAAACTATTGCAAATGGTAGCTATTGACTTTCAATTTCTGTTTTTCTTTGCTAGCAAGATTGAATTCCTTTGTACTAAAGCCACTTGTAATTCGAGGAGTTTTGTAATAGATTCTTTAGAATTTTTAACACGTTACATCATGTCTTCTGCAGTTTTACTTCTTACAATACGCAGGCTTTTCTTTCCTGCTTTCTTTGTAGGCAAGCATCTTCAGTACAATGTTGAGTAGAAATTGTGACAGCTGTGAGCTGCCTTCCCCCATATCTCATGAGAAAAACAAACCATTAGGTGAACTGTTAGCTGCAGGTGTTCTATAGACACTTTTTATAAGGCTAAGGAAATGCCCTTCTAATCCCAGCATGCTGAGAATTTTCATTATGAGTGGATGTTGAATTTAATTATACTTTTATCCCACATCTATTGAAATGATGATTCCTCCCTATAGTTTTGAATGACATTGAGTTTTAAAGGAATTGAAAACTTAATTGTGGTAACTTACTATCAGAACCATGTTTTGTTTTGGGGGGGTCACACCCAGTGGCATTCAGGACTTACTCCTCCTGACTCTGCACTCAGTATCACTCCTGGTGGGCTCAATAATCCATATTGGCTGCCGGGGAACAAACTTGGGTGAGCAGCATGCAAGGCAAACGCCCTACTTACTGTACTATATAGCTTTGGCCTGACCATCAGATGCATATATTTTTTAATTAATTTATTTTTTGGGTCTTTTTTTTTTTCTTTTTGGGTCACACCCGGTGATGCACAGGGGTTACTCCTGGCTCATGCACTCAGGAATTACTCCTGGCGGTGCTCGGGGGACCATGTGGGATGCTGGGAATCGAACCCGGGTCGGCCGCGTGCAAGGTAAATGCCCTACCCACTGTGCTATCGCTGCAGCCCCCAGATGCATGTTTAAGTATAAAGAATTAAGTATGTTCAATGTTGTGCAACCACTCTTCACAACTTGGATATCATCCAAAATAACTTCTAGTCATTAATTCTCCAATTCTTCTCCACTAATTCACATTTTTAATTTACAAGTTTCAACCCATAACAAATTGAGTCCTTTACCACAGAAAATTTTCAGTGTTCTATCAAGCTTATTAATAGTGAAAGGCATTTGAAACATATGCAGTTTGCAAATTAAATGTTCAAGTACACCAAAAATGTGTCGCTGGATATATCGTGGATGCTTTTTGTTATTTCAAGGCAGATCAAAATTAGATTGTGCATTTCCTATTTGGTGGTTGTCCGTTTTTTTTTTTCTGGCTTTTTGGGTCACACCCGGCAATGCACAGGGGTTCCTCCTGGCTCATGCACTCAGGAATTACTCTTAGCAATGCTCGGGGGACCATATTGGATGTTGGGAATCGAACCTAGGTCAGCCGAATGCAAAGCAAACACCCTACCCGCTGTGCTATCACTCCACGCTCTATTTGGTGTTTTTGGTTTTTGTTTGGGGGCCGCTTCCAGCTTTGCTTATGTTTAGGATGCAGCAAGACGGGGGAGCATGGGAGATTGCATGAAGGAAAGTTCTGCTGTATACAAAGCATGTCCCATTTGAGCTAAATCTCTAGTCCCCACAGGCAAGGCACATAGGAAGCAATTTTTCTTCCTTTAGGCACAATGAAAGTCACACACGGTCTCTTGCCTGATGTTGTTGCACAATACGGCCATGCAACATCTGATAGCCTAGTTCTCCCTCTTGGAGAACCTGGCAAGCTACCGAGAGTTTACTGCCCACACAGGGCAGAGCCTGGCAAGCTCCCTGTAGCGTATTCATATGCCAAATACGGTAACCATGATGGGTCTCATTCCCCTGACCCTGAAGAGCCTTTAATGCGGAACCATTGGGAAGAACGAGTAAAGAGAGGCTGCTAAAATCTCAGGGCTAGGATGAATGGAGACGTTACTGGGCTCGCTTGAGCAAATCGATGGTCAACGGGATGACAGTGATACAGTGATACAGTGAAGCACAATGAAGACTGACCACTGCTCAACATAAACTAAGTATGCCTCTTATTTTTTGCGTTTAACAGATGGCAAGCATACATATGAACGTTTCTATCACTATTCTAAAGCCGTTCGTGAATGGAGTTTCATTGTTTTTCATAAAAATAAGGGCCAGAGAGATAGCTCAAGTGTTAAGCCCATGCGTGTGTGTCCTGAGCTAGATCTCCACACCAAACAGCACCCAAAGCACCATCAAGGGCGTGCTCTGGTGTTTCTCTCCCTCACTAGTCCTAGCACTTCTGTGGCGTTAGCACCTATTTAAAAAAATAAATAAATAAAACCCTACAACTTAATTTTGGTTAATGCAGTATGTTGTTTCCAAATTGATAAATAAGTATATGGCCATCATATGTATATATGTTTTTACCCAAACATGTCCTAGAAAGTTGAGACTATTTGCATAAAAGGGGGAAAAAAATCTCTAACGACACAGAAAAATACTGTATAATAGTTTTATTTTTCTCATTTTGCTATTTTTTACATTTTATGCACAAATATTTTTCATCTGAGTAAAAATAGAAAATAACTGTCTTATGTAAAATTACAAAAAAATAAAAACCACAAAGAAATACATAATTGTTACTATGACAGTATAAGTGTCTTTATTTAAAGAGTAAAAATGTATGCAAAATTCCTTCTCCCTTTTACAAAAGATTCAGAATATTTTCTGGCAGCAAGTGAAATATCACTGAAATATCAGTTTTTTTACACCCTCTAGATCTGAAGACATCAAGTTAGTCACAGGTTATCTTGCAATTATGAACTTTAAAACCTTTTTTGTGCTATTTACTAGTTCTTTTTAAAAGGCAGTAGCATAAAATGATAACTATGGAAAACAGTATACCTCACCAAAGATAATTGGAGGCACAACCCTTTAAAGAAATATTATACTAAGTTTTTACCACTAATCAGGAAAGGGAAAAAAATTCTTTCCTAATTGACATATCAAGACAGAAATGAATGTGATGAGGTGAATCATGTAAGATCAACCTCACACAGCATTTCAGCATAATTTGTCTGATTTTCTGATATACATATTTCCAAATGTCAGGCTAGCAACATGTGTGTATCTAAGTTGGCTCATGAGAACATCTTAAGGAAAACAATTGTTAAAAGCAAAAGTGGAAATCTGGCTTTGTACTTATAATGTACAAAGATGATCAAGATCTTTTCTTTCCTGGAGTATAAATTTCCATGTTGAAAATTTTTTCATAAAAAGCAAAGAATGAATAACAAGTTAAATTTTCACATTGTCTAATAAAAGAAATGACTGCCTGGATTTATGGTACTTTTAATCTTACTTAGTTAAGGTACTTTTAATCTTTCTAAAGTAGAAATATTTTACAACTTGAAGCAAAGTAATGGACATTTCTTGCATCAACTGAAAAAATCCATCTAATTATCTGTATATGAAGTATAAAATAATGGTCAGAAGGGAACAGTACAGGATTATACAAAACTGTTCAAATTATAACGAGAAATAAAAGATAATCTGTCAAAGGTGGGGGTGGGGAGAAGAAAAAAAGAGAATAGTTTAAAAAAAATTAGGATTACTTATCAGACACAAAAAATGTTTTATAGGGAACAAAAAAATCTATTTTTATATGAAGTAATAATTATGACATAAAGGAGCTATCTTCTTAGCTATGACTTTATTGGAATGTCTGAAATGTCTCTCTGAAAGGATTTCAAAATAAGTTAAGATTTTTAGGCTCTTGGGCCGGAGGTATGGTAAAGAGGGCAGGGCATTGGCCTTGCATGCAGCTGACCCGGGGGTCGGTTCCCCGGCATCCCATATGGTTCCCCAAGCACAGCCAGGAGGAACACCTGAGCACCCAAGAAAAAAAAGAAGAAAAACTGAGCTGTATACTCTTAACATACAAGAATATATTTCGTTATTTTTTTTTTTTAAAGTAAGAGACTTAACCTTTGCAGGTCATAAGACGATGGTGCAAAACCTGTTTGAGCTATTTGTACCTGAAACTAGGACTTTTACATATTACTCATACTGCTACTCTGCTTAAGATAACACTGCAATCACAGCAGCCAAATGATAATAGTAATTTATCAATTTATTGTTGATAAAAAAAGTAAAAATTGAAGTGACAAATTTTATTCTTTCCAGGTACTACTGCAGTCTTAACGGAGTCAATAAGTAACATAACAAAGATTACACGGTACTCCTACATAGCACAGCACTTTACCCGGCCCATACGGTTCATCCCAAAGCTTACCTTAGTACACCTAGTGCCACCTAGGGCGCACTTGCTGACTATGCCACTGTATTACCATGGCCCCATCCTCTTAATAATTAACACAATAACTGAGCTTTGGGGGGGATTTACAGAAAATGATGAAGGAGAAGGTGCATGAGTATTTGAGAATCAATCTTCTGGTATGGGAGTATGAAAAGCTATTTGCCAGTATCTCATAATTTGCACATAATACCTTAAACAACAACAATTTTTTTTTAAAAAAAAAATAAAAGCAAGTAAGCAAGCAAGTGAACAATAAACTTTCTAGCCATTTCTATTTAGTGTTAGCTTTTGGAGATAGTTTTGTGTTTATAGGAATTAAAGAATTGTTAAGTGAGCTATACCTTTTGAATATCATTATGTCTTCCTCTGTGGATGGGTACACCGGTGCATAGGGCCATCAGCTGGACAGGGAAATAGGTATTTGTATGCTCACACATATATAATATTCAAAGGAAATAATAATTAAGTGGGAAATTTTGTTTTAAGACTGCTCATACTGAGTCAAAATTTCCCTTTCAATCTATTTGCAAATTGTTTTGCAGTATCTTAAGAGGTAAAAGTATAGCCAATTAAGTTTTTATTTCATAAGAAAAACAATGGATATAGAAGCTGTTCTGCACAGTAAGCTAGCACTATGAGCTAAGTTAAACAAACAAACAAAAACCCAAAGAAGCCATACCAAACCAAACTTTTATTTTCTGGTTGAGGTATATACCTTTTTAGTTTTTTAAATCTCTGACAGGAAAAACAGAGATCATTTCAGAATTTTTTAATAGTTGGTTTATTAGAATTAAATGCCTCTCATAAAATAATTTAAATTCTTGGTCTGACATTATGATTAGTCTGTACAGAAAATCCTTAAAATTGGCTTAAGTTAAGCCAGACTGAAACCTGGATCTCCTTCTTCAGCACTGCTCTTCTGCCAGTCAAATTCTTATTGTCCTTTGCTTGCAAATATATAAATTAATAACTTGATACTCTTAGCTTAGTAATTAATATTATACTTTTATTCGATATGAATATTTTAGCTCTGCTTGATTAGATGATGCAGGCACACATGCTTCAGCTGTGAAAAGTTTCCTGGTTCTAGGTAAAGCAACATCTAAGGCAGCAGAGAAGAAAAAGTTATATTCTCAAAAATAGTTAAGCCAGACTGTTTCCTGGAGATACTTCATTTATTTTTCATCCTCAAGATGCTACTGGCTATTTTTGGTAGGGCTAGACATTAATACTGACCAGTTTAGCTTTCCTGACTGTTAACAAACTATCCCACAATTACCTTGCCTTCGCACTGAAGACATTGTGGTGATCCTTTAACATACACATATTCTAAAATATATGCTCAAAGTAAAAAGATCCAAATTCACAAGAGTATGAAATATTTATAAAAAAATCATGCATCAGATTGTACAGTCTAGAAATAAAAGAAGATTCAAATTCAGTAATAAAGGTGAGAGCAAGACTTGCTCTAATATTTAAGAAAGACCTTGACCTCCCAGAAGCTCCCGGGCTTCAATTATCCTTTTCTGTTTGCAGGGAAGCAGTGGCCAGGGCTACTGCTGTGACTGGCTGGGCAATTCCGTGGAGCTGCATTTTCGCTCGTTTCTTCTGTTCACATTCTGTGACCAAGCGGTTCAACTCTGCTGCACTGTAGCCAATAAGAGTCTTCAGGTCACACACAAATTTGTACACAAACCTCTTGCCCTGAACTTTACAAATCATGTCCCCATCATAATAATACCTTTAAAAAAGAAAATACAAGCCACATCAGAATGATATGAAAAATACAGACTGCGAACTTCTTACAGTATTTCCCAGAAACCCTGAAAGAGAATTGCTTCTCCCAAAAGAGCAATAAATATCAAAATTACACATAATATCTAATGTTACACTTAGGAAAGCCTCAAAAACCATTCATTTACTAAATTCTCCAGTTACATTTTCTCTAAGCATATTCCTTATCTATAAAACCAGGCTGAAACCAACTTACTCTGACCAAACTGTGAGAACTAAAAGGCGTGTTCCTGTAAAGTACTTAGCCCACAGAGACTGGCAAACAGCCTTCTATTATGCTAATTAAGAACCCATCTAATATGAAGAGGTCTTTAATAGAACTGATCATAGAGATGTTTCTTTTTACAAAATCTTTTACACTACAATGTTTCCTGGGAGGCATATAGACTTGGAGTGGGGGTGGTATTAGCCTCCCGTACAACGGGGTGTGCTTTCTGAGTTGTTACTTTTTTATCTCACTTTTTTGACCACAACTGGCTGTGCTCAGGTCTTACTCCCGGCTCTGTGCTCAGAGATCACTCCTGGCAGGGCTTGGTGGACCTTATTGGGTGCCAGGGATGGAAAACTGAGTCAACCACATGCAAGAGAAGCGCCCTACCCCTGTACTTCCACTCCAGCGCATTTTTTTCCCCGCTTCAAAAGAAGGGAGATTTCCAGGGAGGCACTAGAAAAATTTCTCTTTAGAAAAGAGAAATTATGTAAGCCAAGGAAGTTTAGGAACTTCTGCTTTATTATGTAGCAATATATTTTCCCCTATACATAGCCTGTCCTTTCAAAGAAATTCTCCAAACCTACTAGGAAGCCTTTAAGTACATGCAAAACAGATGATACAGGAAATGAATAATATTCCTAATATTAATATTAAAAATATTTCTAAATATTCCTAGAATGTTTCTAAAAAAGCAGTATTTCTAAAACCTATATAGTCTTATTTGGGGTCATCACTCTTGAAGTCTGGTTTACTGTTTGCTGTCTGTGGAGATAAAAAATACTTTAGAACCCTTTACTTATTTATTCCATGCACTGCAAATTACAATTATGGGAAGAGGTGAAATCCAAGTCTTTTTTGAGCTGGCAGACTGAAAACAGCACTGTCCATTTGCTCCATTAGACAAAGAGCAGTTACAAAAGGAAAATTGCTTACAAAAATAGAGAGGCACAAGCTATCACATTTAGGATGATTTTATGATAAAAGTCACTATTTAATCAAAAGTCCATTAATAAAGAACCGACTGATAAGCAGCAAATTATGTCATCACTTCCTAATTCTAATCCAGTAAACATATGATAATGCTCACTTTCTCAGTTAAAATGAAAACAAATTAGGCACAGTCTGGTGTTCCTTTCTTACCAATTCAATTTTCTGTCAAGCCAGCCATCTACCGCATGCCAACTGACATAAAACTCAGATCTCAGGCCACAAATTAACTGTTATTTAGCTTAAAAAAACTATTATAAGCATTTCAATGCCCTCAGAAAATTTCCATATAATATATATGGCAGTATTTTAAGGTCCTTCCATATCATGTTTTTAGTAGTTCATTTTCCTGGATACCATATACTGCATATCAAAATTTATGCAACTTACTGGGGATTGATACTTAGATAGTTTCCGGTTTGAAAATGCCATAAACATGCTATGGGTATGTGTATGGGTTTGGAAATGCCAGAAATAGCTATGGGAGTGGGGGGTGGGGGTAGTAGTGGTGGTGGTGGTAGTGTGTATTTTTTTTTTCCTGGTTTGGTATCTAGGAGGGAAGTAAGTAATAGGTCATACCTTAAATAAAATAAACCTATTTATTTTTTAGTTTTTGTTTCTTGGGCCACAGTCAGCAATGCTCAGGGCTGCTCCCCACTCTGCTCCGAGTCAAGTCTGGGCCCCATAGCATGTAAAGTCTCTGCACAGCCTGTTCAGGTATTCATTTGGCCCTTCCAGTTTATAAATTAAATTCCTACCGAAAGTACAGAAAAGTTGGATAGACAAAAGAGCAGGGAAGGGCACTTGCCCTGCATGCCGTCGACCTGGGTTTGAACCTGGGGACCACAAATGATCCCCTGAGCAATGCTGGGAGGATTCCTCAGTACAGAGCCCAGAGTAAATCGTCAGCATCGCTGGGAGTGACCCAAAAACAAAAACAGAAACATAGAGTGGCTGGGGCAGTAACACAGCGAGTAGGATGCTTGCCTTGCACGCAACCTAAGTTTAATCCCCGGCATCTCATATGATCCCCGAGTACCGCCAGGAGTAATTCTTAGTGCAGAGCCAGGAGTAACCCCTGAACATCGTTGGGTGTGACCCAAAAGCAGAAACAAAATAAACAAAAACCACAGGGAACATTTTTACTATTCCATATCCTCACCTACATTTCGTACTGGCAATTAATTTAATTTTAGTTATTCTAGGGTATTTATTGTACCATTTGTTACGGTTTTAAATTGCACTTTCCTGATTACTAATGGGGTTTTGTACTTTTTCAGATAAATTTATTCTTTGGATAACCAGTAGTCTGAACTGTCTAGTTCTCTTGCTCTATTTCTCCTCGTTAACCTGAGAACAGAGCCAGGAGTAAGCCCTGAGCATCGCCAAGTGTGGCCCAAAAACAAAGAAATGAAACCTGTTGATATCAGTAATGCTATTTGTGCTGATCGAACTGTATGCATCTGTGAGCACTGGTAACAAGCTTTGGAGTCAATGTGTTAAAGAGAAAAAGAACTCTCGATGCCTCAAAACTATTAAAGATCTTTACAACTTTTTTTTTTTTTGGTAGTTTGGCTGTTTTGTGGCCACACCTGGCAGTGCTCCGAGCTAACTCCTGGCTTTGCACTTAAGGATCGCTCCTGGTGGGTCCTGGGGATGGAACCCGGGTTGGCCATGTGCGAGACAAGTGCCCTACATTTTAAACTTGTTTGACTTTTTCTGTATTTTTACACAACAATGTTATACCTAAAATAGAAAGACATACACATGTACACACATGCATTAAAAAATTTTTTTTTAATTAATAAATGCTTACCTTAACGCACGACTGAGTTTCTCATAGTTCATTGTAGGTTTATTTTTACGTTGTCCCCATTTTTGCGCAACCAGTTCAGGCTGATTAAGCTTGAACTCGCCTTCGTCACCAACCCAAGAAATGCAGTCTCGTGCATCCTTGTCAGTGAGGAGTTCCAGCAGAAACTGCCACAGCTGAATCTGGCCATTGTTTCCTAAATTGATAAAAGCGACAAGCATTGACCAAAGAACCATAGATGACTAGAAAGGAAAAGGCAACCAACAGGCTCTCTGGCTCATGTCTCAGTCATATTAAAATAGTTTTCTTTTTTTAAACGAATGTGGCTTGAACACTACCAAACAGTCCCTACTCATAGATTCAGTGATGTAAAACAAAATAGAATTTAGTAAGTTTTGTTAAGCATCAAGTTATAATGCAAAAATACCTGTTCTGTTCCCAGGTGAACTTCTATCTTCTCCTGAAATTCTTGGAGCTCTTTGTACTTTAGCTGCCTTTGCACTACCATTTATAACTTTAATTGTAGTTGGTGTCGTAGACTGCACTGACGCTGGAATAATTTGCACAGCTGCCAAGAAAGACAAGGGGAAGAAAGATTATTTTCCTTCCAAATACAACCAGTGAAAAAAGTTACTCAGAAGCATAAAACGTAATTAGTTATACTAATATCCCTTGAATTACCTCAACAGAAAATCTCATTTAAAAATGAAGGGGGGGGGGGACTGGAGTGACAGCATAGTGGGTAGGGTGTTTGCCTTGCATGCGGCCAACCCGGGTTCGATTCCCAGCATCCCATACGGCCCTCGAGCACTACCAGAAGTAATTCCTGAGTGCATGAGCCAGTAATAACTCCTGTGCATCACTGGGTCTAACCCAAGAAGCAGGAAAAAAAAAAAAAAAAACAATGGGAGTAGGGGCTAGAGCAATAGCACAGCAGGTAGGACGTTTGCCTTGCACATGGCCGACCTGGGTTCGATTCCCAGCATCCCATAGGGTCCCCTGAGCACCACCAGGAGTAATTTCTGAGTGCAGGGCCAGGAGTAACCCCTGTACATTGCCGGGTGTGACCCCAAAAGCAAAAAAAAATAATAATAAATAAAAAAAATAAAGATGGGAGTAATAGTATAGTGGGGAGGGCATTTGCCTTGCATGTGCCCAACACAGATTTGATCCTTGGTATCCCATATGGGCCACTAAGCATCACCAGGAGTCATTCCTGAGTGCAGAGCCAGGAGTAAACCCCCAGCATCTCTGGGTATGAACGGAAAAGAAAAAGAAAAACAAAAAAGACAGGGGCTGGAGTGATAGCACAGCGGGTAGGGCGTTTGCCTTGCACGCGGCCGACCCGGGTTCAAATCCCAGCATCCCATATGGTCTCCTGAGCACCGCTAGGAGTAATTCCTGAGTGCAGAGCCAGGAGTAACCCCTGTGCATCGCCAGGAGTGACCCAAAAAAAACAAAACAAACCAAAACAAAAAAATACCGAAAAAGACAATCCACTATAGTTTTTGTTTGTTTGTTTGTTTGTTTTTGCTTTTTGGGTCACACCCGGCCATGCACAGGGGTTACTCCTGGCTCTTCACTCAGGAATTACCCCTGGCGGTGCTCAGGGGACCATATGGGATGCTGGGATTAGAACCCGGGTCGGCCGCGTGCAAGGCAAACGCCCTACCCGCTGTGCTATCGCTCCAGCCCCTCCACTATAGTTTTGAACAAAATCCCCACAACAGTTCTCGGCATCAAGTAGGATATATTTTGGATTATGGCTTGTGATTAAAAGAAAACAAAACAGTACTAAACAAAAAACCCAAGCTGGTTTTAGACCTGGCTGCACTCAGGGCTTACTTCTAACTCTGCTCTGAGGGGTAATTTCCGGCAGGGCTCAAGGGGCCATCCGGTGCTGGGGACCAAACCGGAGATGGCTGAGTGCGAGCTGAGTGTGAGCTGGCAAGCACAAAGCACATCACCTTCCGTATACTCTTTGGCACCTCGTTTGTGAATTTTAGAAAATAACAGTTGGTCTCCTTATTTTGGAATTACTCAATGTATAGACAAAGTTAAAAATTATTCAAAAATTTTATATAGTGGTGCTTGCTCGAGTAAATCCATGAACAACGGGATGACAGTGACAGTGATCAAATAAGTGTTGGAGAAAAGAAAAAACCTTATTTTACTATGAAGCCTAAACTTTTATCACTACTTTGAAAAAAAAAAATTACACAGTAAGATTGAAAGACTGGAAACCCTAGATACTATAACCAGATAATCTCAGACACATTCTCACAAAAACTCAGTAATATTCACCAAGTTTTTTCTTTTCTTTTTGATTTTTAGGCCACATCTGGTGGTGCTCAGGGCTTACTCTTGGCTTTATGTCTGGGATCACTCCTCACAGGCTCGGGGATCACACAGGGTGCCTGGATCAAACCCGGGCCCAGCACGTGCAAGGTAATCACCATATCCACCTGTGGTATCTCTAAAGCCCCAGGCTCAACTAGCTTTAAAATTAGCAAGCAGTTAGAAAATGTATGAAACTCTGCTGCAATTCTCTGAGTAGGTAAACAGCAAAATTAAACAAAAATGTTAAACAACAAAGGGCACAGTCTATTTAAACATGTGAGTCAATGACAGAAGTATTGATGGCTATAACTGGCTATAATCTGAAAAAGGTATGAGGGGTTGGGGAGACAACTGAGGGCCAGAGCACATTCTTCGCTGGCATGCAGGGGGTCTGGGTTCAACCCCGAGCACCACATGGTCCTCAAGCACCTCTGGGAGCAATCCTCAAGCAAATAGCTGGAGGAATCCTGAGCACTGCCCCAAAGTCCAAACAATGAATTCAGAAAGCAGAATACAAATGCAATTTCAGGTCATTTCAAGTGGGACCCACAACAGGTATACTGCATAAATACATTTTAATTTCTTAAACTACACATCGATGTTATACTGTACTTCTTGTATACCTAAAATATTCATCAAGTTTTCCTTCTTACAACCTCACAGTGAAAAAGAAAATATCAATGGGAAATATAAGGTAAGCACAAATACTCACGCTGATCAATTGTTACGATCTCATTCATCTGTTGTTCTTGACTTGCCAATACATCTGAAGAACAGACATAAAAATCACTATTTTTATTTAAAACTCCAAATGCAAAACCTCAATCCAAAATACCTAAGTAAACATTATCCTTTAAAAAGAAAGTAATTCCTGAGTGCAAAGCCAGGAGTAACCCCTGAGCATCGCTGGGTGTGACCCAAAAAGCAAAATAAATAAATAAATAAAAAGTAAAAACAAAAAAAAAAAGAGAAAATTAAAACCAAAACCAACCTAACAAACATGAGGCCAAGCATCAACTAGTCAAAGTTACAGACATAACAACCTGCACGCTATCAGTAATAACAATGTTGAGGCCTGAGGGCTTGTGAGGCTGACACGCACTGGGCAGGTGGGCGGCCCAGGTTGAACCCCGACAAGGTGTAACCCCGCGCCCAGCACCACCAGCCACAATCCCTGGCAGCGTCAGGAGAAACCACCAAGCACGGCCAGGTGCAGCCCACAAAATGCACACTCCCGCATAAAATCTTGCTTCTAATCTGCAAAGTATATCTCAATAATACTTGTTGGAAAAGTGGGATGCCCCAGCACTGGGGTGGGCGCTGTTTCAACTTCAAGAGGGAAGCATTTAGTCTATGCTAGCATTAAGTAACTGGGATGGTATAGGCAGGGAACTGTAAATCCTGTTGTAGAGATAAAGGATAGCATGTGAGTGGGAATAACAACAGACAAATAATGGTCCTCTAAAACAGGGTTTCCCAGCTGGGGGTCACCTGGCCTCCTGTTGGTCTGTGGGATATAGCATGGGAGGCACATTTGAAAAACACATGAAGAGGGACCTCAGCTTGTGACTAGATGGTCAGCCTGTAAGACAGGGAGGCCACAGGAAAGAAACAGAGGTTGAGGGGGGACATAGAAAAGAGTTTTTAAAAAAACACTGCTCTAAGGAGCTGTCCTTTGGTTTGTAGACTGGTGCCCTTTTTACAGGTGTGAAAACTACTTTTTTAAGGGGCGTATTAGGAGACCTTTTACAATGTGCCTCTTGGTTGCATGCTTAGTTTGTATGCATACTAATTTCTTCAGTTGTACAATATAGGATAACTACAATTTAAGAAGTAGATAACTAGATATATTGAGAACGTTAAGTGTCCAGCATTTATTTAAGATAACTAAGATTCTAGTATTAGTTCGCCTGGGTTTGAATCCAGATCTATGACTTTGTAGAGACAATCCTCTGTAAGCCTAAGAAGAATAAATAATCATCTGTGGTTTTAGGACAGGAATTCAGTATCTTATATGAATATGATGCTCTCAGTCCAGCCTTAATGCCATTATCACCATTACCAACGACCAATCAAGATGAAAACAATTATAAAAATATTAAACTATAAGGCAAATAGTAAGAAATTTCATACATTTTCTAAGAAGCTCTAGATGACTCCAGAGAATTTCTCCCCGAGGAACCCGCTGAAAAAAATCTTCTTGGTTGAGACTACATAACTCTCTTCCTGAAATGTTGAGTGTGGTGAGGTCTATATCTGTCATGCTGAATTCTTTCATCACCCAAACTACCCAATGCAGAACTTGATCTGTAGACCACTGTATAGGATCTAAAAAAAAGCAAAAAAAATTGTCATTAGCCTCATGCAGCCTAAGCTAGTGTATTAATTTATAGTTAACTTGTCAACTACTTGCATACACGTAGATAAAATCCAGGGTTTATTTCTCCTAAGAGGAAAAAAAAAACATGAAATAAATTTATTCTTTTAAACATTACACCTGGTTTAGTTTTATATTCTTCCATTAGTACCAACATTAAACCTAGGGCATCACATATACAAGGCAAGTGTCCTACTACCGAGGCATACTCCAAACTTCCTTTTTAATTTAACCAAAAATTCTCAGAGACTCATTTGGTTCTATTAACAGGTAGTCTGGAATATTCTGAAGAAAAATTATTTGCAATACTGCTCTCTAGTGGGCCAAATGAGTAAGTGTGATTATCCTGGAGAAGGGAAAAAAATTATCCAAATTACGAAATTATTGTAGGAGGCTGGAGCAATAGTCCAGTGGGTAAGGTGTGCGCCTTGCATGCAGCTAAACCAGACTTAACCCCACGTACCACACACGGTCCCCCAGCCCACCAGGAGTGATTCCTGAATACAGAACAAGAGCCCTGAACATTGCTGGGTGTGGCCCCAAAACAAAATTTATTTCATAGCAGCTTAAGAGTTGGGACATTAAAATAAAAAACAGGGTTGCGGGGCTGTTAGGGAGAAAATACTGGGACAAAGGAGAGAGGGGAAAGCGCCTGCTCCAGCGGCAGGCTGGGGGTGGGAGGGAGAGTGTGGACACCGTGGAGGCAGAGAGCACTGATGGAGCGTTGGCGCTGAACAACAGATGCCTAAAGCTCAGATCATAAACATCTTTGGAACCTTGTAATTCTCGGTGATCCAATTTAAAACATTAACAATGATAAATGTTACTGTTATTCTCTTTCCATAGTAAAAGCCCACCATGATTAAAAATATAAACAGAAACAATCTCCAAAAGGTGTATGGTACATTTCCTATTTCCTGTTAACTCACAAAAGCCTGGTTGTCTCCATACTTATCCTTATGGTGGTACTTACAGAGCAACTTGCTAATTGCTTGTTTGCTCGGCTGGCTTCTCCCGTGAGAGATATTAACCCATCTTCTCACTGGAAACCACTACACTACATATTATTTGTTGAATCTATACAAAGCAAATCCTAGTAATTTCATTTCCCTCATTATTTTTCACTTAATGGAAACTACAAAAGATGATCAACATGTATAAACATTTCATCATTCTATCCCTAGAGCCTGGATGGGCCATCCCACCCACAGACATGCAATTAGCTGAGTTCATTCAATTACAGGTAATTCTTTTGATGATCTATCTAAAGCAGCATTCTTCCACCCTTTATTCCTGGGAACCAGTTCTGTGTGCACATCAGTCCACAGACGGGCCGACGTAAGCCAGGTCAAAGACCAACCTTTCTTACATCCGTGGACCAGGACTGGCCACGGACTGTGGGTTGAAACCACTGCTCTATATACTACTAGTCATTATTACTCCCAAGGTGCATCTTTTTTCTATTCAATAAGGGGAGAAAGAGAGGGGAGGGGCAAAGTTTAGATCTTTAATAAGGGCAAATTTATAACACAAACAAAAAATAATATAGGATTGATAATCAGAACTGATTTTTTAAATTTGATTTCACCTGCCCACCCATTCCCCCCACCCCACAGTTCTTCTTAAGGAAAAAAGAATTCAGAGATGGTAGCAGAATTTTTTTGGTGTATTAAAACAAATTTTCTCTGAAAGCACACATGATAAAAAACCACTAAAATAAACTATAAAAAAACCCAAAAATTCACGGACATTTATAATAAAAGGAAGTGATGAAATAACTAACGAATTCCAAAACATCTCCAGGTGAAGACAAAGCAGCCATAAAAAATTGCACGGCCATGACCAAATGTGCAGAGAAGAGAGAGGGAGGCAAAGGGACGTGTTATCCATCTCCATTCCGAGCACAGGAAACCCAAACACAGCGGAAGTATCCACCGGAAATATCAGTCAGGGCATCAAGGAGTGCAGCACGGGATCAGGAATACGGCGCACCCGCTCCACACGAGCGAGCCTTGGGAACCATCCCCCGCAGACACACACAGCAGTGAACGGAACACCAAGAGCTGCTAACACAGTTTCTGTCAAAGCAGCAACACCACACCTGTGAGTTTCCAGAAAGTGAGCCAGGAAGCAACTTCCAGGAGACCGGCCACAATAGAGAGAAAGCGATGGTTACAGGACTGGGAATCTTAGGAACATCAGGAGGACAGAAGGCCCAGGTGAGAGAGAGCAGGCAGTAGTCAGAAGTGAAAGAAAAACCAAAAGCAGTCACCCCGTTTCTGGATACTACTGAACCTACGAGGTGACTCGGGTAGGAAAGCTGTCCCAAACCACACTTCCCCGCGGGATTCAAGAATGCTCTCGACTTCCATCTCAGCTCTGAGCTCGTGGCCAGCTCCCAAACAGAGCCCAGGGACCCCTCTGGGCTCTGGGCGAAGGGTGGCCGGCCACGTGCAAGGCAAGTGTCTTATCTCTTACCTCTCTGGCCCCAAGAAAGCTCATTTTATACTAAGTATAAACAAAAAGATACGAAAAGAAAAACTTCTTAGGAAATTATAGAATTAGTCTAATGTTTTCCTAAGCAAAATGAGGATCTGCAGTTTAAAGCCCCACGTGGCAGGGTGGGAAAGACAGCTGCGAGGGCCGAAGTGTATGCTTCGGCAAGCAGGGGGCCCGGGTTTTGGGGGGGGGGGCTGGGGGGGACTGCTGGGTCCCCAGAGCATTACAGGGTGTGATCCTTACCCACCCGACAGGCAAATGGCCACTCACGTTCTCCCCGCCTCTTTCCTAAGACCCTGCAGAGTGAAAAGACTATCAAAGCCAGCAGAAGATGCAAACTCAGACACACAAATGGGAGTGGACAGAAAAAGAGGCGAATTAAACTTTGAGGGGCCTGGGGGGAGCACACCAGTGATCTCAGAGCTTACTTAACGTGCCAGAAATCATTCCTGGCAGGGCTCGGAGAGCCACAAGGGGTGCTGAGGATCTAACCCTACCCACTATCGCTCTAGCCCCTTCAACTACATTTTTGAAGACAATAATCAGAGGGAAAATAAAGCAGAGTAAGAAAAGCTACAACCTGAAATCTCTACCCATGAAATGACTCGCGCTTTCCTAAACACAGAACCCCTTCTTTCTTTGCCAGAGTATCTGGGCCACGGCAGTGCTCAGGGGCCCAGGAGCATGTCAGGAACTGAGCGTGGGCTCCCAAATGTCAATGACCTGCTGCTATCTGGCTGGTCCTAGCACCTCTGCTTACTGGCTCTGAGGTAGCGGATACACGGAACAGGAGAGATGAAACTGGAAAATGAGGGAGGTAATTGCGAGAACACAGTGTGGTTGAAAACTCCAAGATTTACAAACATTTCAGAGGCTGAAGTCGCACCTCAAAGCCTGACCACATCCCGTCCAAGCAAGAGGCCCCTGTCTGCTCACCAGCACTCCCAAATCCCTGAGCACAGAGCCGTGAGTAATCTCTGAGAAGCGCCAGGCGAGTAAGCCAACCATATTAACCCCCACATCTGGAAAACAATATATTCAACTATCCCATTTCTGAATTCCTTAAGGGGGTTGCTTTTCCTTGTTAAGTTCCAAATATTCCTTATTCTTTAACCCAGCATCCTCCTGCTAGTTGATACCATCTTATTGACAAATACACTTGGGTCAACACCCACACCTGATCTTCAGAATTGATTCCCCAGCACACTTTCCACTTGAAACCCCAAAAAGTCAGTATGCACTTTTCTTTCCTGGTGGGGTTTTGGCCCATACTAGGAAATGTTTTGTGGGGTGTTACTCTGAGGAGGCCCACACCTGCGCTTCCTGTGGCACGTGCCCCGGTCTCCGGAACCATCCCCTGCCCTCAGGATGCTTACTCCTGACAGTCACCGCTGTTTACATCAAAGGAATGAATCCCGACACCCATACTGAGCAGGTTTTACTCAGCAAGCATTTTTTTATGCTTTCAGAAGCATCTAAACTTCTGACAATTTAAAACTCTCAACTCTACACGCACTGTACAGTTCTGGTTTCTTTTTTGCTGCTTTGTTCACAGTTCTGGTTTCTTTTTTGCTGCTTTGTTCGTCTTACGAACACACCTAGCAGTGCCAAGGGGCAGTGTGGCGGGGGTTGCGCCGGACCATTGCTGGGGGGACTACTAAAGCCTGGACTGGCTCTCTGGCCCCTCTGCGAAATTCTTATTGTTGCCTTTAAATGTCTCCTCCTTTCCTTTCCTTTTCCTCAACCTTAAATGCAGCCGAGCTGCAGGAACCAGTTTCTAGAGCTCAAAGGGATGGAGTGCGAGCAGCTGGAGCCTGACCCCAATCAGGGACGGTCCCCTTCACAGCTGAAGGGAGCCCTAGAGGTGGGGGCGGCCTGGGAGAACATCATGGGGCCCTGCAAAATCTCTGGGACCGGGGCCAGAGCAGTAATAATACAGCAGGCAAGGGGGCTGCCTTGCATGCGGCCAACCCCGGTGTCCCCTACAGTGCCCTGCACCGCCAGAAGTGTTTCCTGAGTGCAGAGCCAGGAGTAACCCCTGAGCATCGTCTGGTATGGCCCAAAATCAAAAACCAAAATCTAGAAAACATATTCAATGGTGCGCTCTAATCCATATTTTTTCTCTTCACCATGTTCCAATACAAATTCCATCTGACTGAATCCCAGATCACAGCTTTCTCTTCAGTCCAAACTGTGTGTGCCGACATCACTTCTAATTGAGCATTAAATCAAGTACCAGGGGTCGGAAAGAGAGGGGAATGGGTTAAGGCCCTTGCCTTGAATGCGGCTGAACCTAATTCGATCCTCAGCACCGTCCCTGAGTACCACCAAGGATGTCGCCCCAGCAGCCCCTGGCCCCCCAGACAACAAAGCAAAGGAACATTAACAATTTCCCTTGAAAAAACTCTCTTCGATCACAGACTTCTTGGTAATGGACCGTCGCCCTTGTGCACAGGCGCTCGAGCAATGAAGCGCACTAACCAAAGCGTGGGAAGCGAGCCCAGTCAGTGACTGCTAGCCACCAGGGCGAGAATGAGTGCAGGATGCGCACCTCCTCCCGCGACCATCTGATCTGCTCAGGTGATCAGTCTCATGGCTCTCTCCCTCCAGCTCTGCCCCCAGGAGACTGAAACCAGGTGACCTCGGGCGCTGTCAGCAGGAACATGCTTCTTCCTTCCCGTCGTTAGCTCTCTGCCTGCTCCAACATAAGCCACTCCCCACAGCCACACTGGTTTCAGTGGTGAATTCAATCAATGAGAAATGGCCGTCCAGCAGTAACACTAAACCTGCTCACTAGTCATACATGCTTGCAAAGAGGAGCTCTGCATGTACATTTCCTGCCTGAAATGTCTTTTTCTCCCCACAATTTGCCTGTAATAAGCCCTTCCCCAACCGGCCCCCAGGTCCTGCTCAGATCCTAACAGCACGGTGCCTTTATAGACATTATCGACAGCTTCCAGGCATAAAGCCCCGTATGGAAATTATCTCTCTTCTCTACCTTCTGTTTACATTGGGAACACCTTAGTGCAGACTCGCAAAAATACATTTCTTGGTTTTCCAGCACTCATTATCCACTCTGTGTTAAAGTACCCCCCCGAAACAGATACAGAAGATCAAGACTTCCTGAGAAATTCCACATTTGAAAAGGATTATGTTCACTCCGGTGTGTTCTACATCAAGCGTGACTCTCGCTAGTCCAACCAACGTGCAATTATACAGAAAACGTGATTATGTGTTTCATTACCATAGGGTATCCCAAGGCGTTCTTGCTCTTTCCTGTAACCTTCCAGCGCGGCAGCCCATCTCGTCACCTGCTCTGAGGTTTCATCTGAAATGGTTGTGATATGTTTCGTGCCATCAAGGGTTATCACTTGCGCTTCCTCAACAAGATGTGCCTCTGCTTCGGCATGGTGAGCATCCGGGTCAATAACGACTTCCACTGTTTCCGCAGGTTTAACAATTTCAAGGATGTTTAGCTTCGGCTCGATTCCTACAAAGTGAAATTTTTTAAAAGTTAATCAAAATGAACACATGTAAGTCACTAAAAACCCATTTGGTTTATGTGTTCTCAAATGGTGGAAAGAAATTTTAGGGTTTTTTTTTTTTAATGTCTAGATAATTCGATAGATTCAGATTTAAAGAATACGTTGGGGGTGGAGTAGTAGTACAACGGGTAGTACATCTGCTTTGCATGCAGCTGACCCAGGTTCAATCCCTGGTCTCCCAAGCACTGCCAGGAATTAATTCCTGATTGCAGAGCAATAAACAACCCCTGAGCATTGCCAGTGTGACCCAACCCCCAAAAAAGATTAAAAAAAAAAAAAACACCTTTAACAACTGAACAGGGGCCAGAGCAATAATACAGCGTGTAGGGCGCTCGCCTTGCACACGGCCAACCTAGGTTCAATTCCCAGCATCCCATATGGTCCCCTGGGTACCACCAGGAGTTAATCCTGAATGCAGAAACAGGAGTATCCAGTGAGCATTGCTGGGTGTGGCCCCAAAACAATCAAAAAAGCCCACAACTGAACAGAATACTAGCAGATAACAGCAATAGGTCAATATTAAGTCCCTCATTTTGCCTTGCAGACAGCTGACTCAGGATCTATTCCGGTAGTCCTGCCTGGAGTGAACCTGAGTACTGCTGGGTGTGGCCCAAAACCCAGCAAACAACAACCCCCATGGACTTCTTCATCTTCATAACCGTGCTGTGGTCATATAAAAGATTTCTTGCTTTTAGAAAACGCATACAACTGACCCAATCAGCCATAACCATCATGGTATTTTATTAGTTGTCTCTAAGTATATATTTAGAAAAAAAATTAGAAAATTAATTTTAATGTATTAAATTTTATATGTGTTTTGTTTTGGGGGTCACACAAAGTGATGCTCAGGAATTACTCCTGATAGAGCTCAAGGGACCGTAAGGGATCCCAGGGATTGAACCCAAGTTAGCCATGACCAAGACAAGCACCCTACCCCTGTACTATCATCATTCCAGCTTCCCTGAGTCTTAAGTTTTAAAAAGCGTGACCTACTATGATTTATAATCAGTCTTAAAACTTTTCAATCTTAGGATTTTTTTGCAAATTCCTCTCTCTGGTCTACACTCTAGAAAACAGATTTTCTTGCAACGACAGTTTCAGATGGATTTAGGATATCATGCCAATATCCTAAATAGAAATGAATTAAAAAGGGGCAGGCAGGCATATGATAGCTATGTTTTGGCCACCACAGTTCCAAGATGCCATGTAGCTGTAGCATTCTCTTTTAAGAATGGGCATTTTCTAGACCATGGCTAGGCAGCAGTTTCCCTGGCAGCCCATTTCTGCAGTGGCAGAGATAATTCTTAAAAAATCCACTAGAACTTGTTCTCCCAGACTTCTCTATGATCCTCCATTTATATATAGTACAATATACTCTTAGAAAAAAAAATTTAGGGGACTGGGGAGATAATAGTGTGGGTAAGATGTCTGCCTTGCACCGACAGACTGGGTTCAATCCCTAGCACCACATATGGTCCCACCAGCAGTCATCCCTGAATACAGAAGTAGAAGTAAGCTATGAGCACCTTTGAGCGTGGCCTCCAAAACAAAACACATGAATATTTTATTAAAACACTATGATTCTGGGGGCTGGAGCGATAGCACAGTGGGTAGGGTATTTGCCTTGCACGCAGCTGACCTGGGTTCCATTGCCAGCATCCCATTTGGTCCCCTGAGCACCACCAGGAGTAATTCCTGAGTGCATGAGCCAAGAGTAACCCTTTACATCACCAGGTGTGACCCCAAAAAAGCGGGGGGGGGGGGGGGAGGAGAGGGAACCTACAAAAAAACCCACTATGATTTTCAAGTTGTGCAGAATATAGCTATTTGGGGCATACAATGTTCTAATCCCCACCACTGGTGTGACCTGTCCTCTACCAATGTCCCCAGTTTCCCTCCCATCCAAGATTGTCACAATATAGCTCTGATTAAACTGGCTAAAATAAATTCATTACATTGCACAATTTGCTTCACAATGACAAATATAATTAAACCAGTAACATGAGTTACTTGGTCCACATGTCATAGACTTTTTGACAACCATCTGAAACCGATAAAATTGAGTTTCCAAATTAAAGAAAAACAAGCTCAACTTTTACACCATTACATTATAGAGAACTTACCTTGGTAAGATATTACCTGTACACTAAGCTGTACAGTTCCATCTGTCTTTACTCCTTGGTCAAACAAACTTCGCTCTGGATCCAGCTAGGCAACAGGTAAAAATGAGATGATTACTTTACAGTAGCTCAATCATTTGTGAATGCATCAAACTGAACTTACTGAGATATACTAGTTAAATTGCAAGTATATTTCTGTCCGAGTGACGTATCATTTTTCTTGTCCAAAAGAAAAATAATTCTAACATTCAATGCCAAAAAGAAAAACATAATTTAACCACCATGGGAGTTATTAAGGACAATAAAAATAAGATACGAGGCATCTTACATTTCACATTAACAGACACTAAATGCTGTATTACCTTCCATGAAGATTGGGTTAATCTGGATCTAGAAAGATAGTATATCAGGCAAGGCATCTGACTTGGAAGCAGATGACACAGCCATCCCATAAGGTTCCTCGAGCACCACCAGGAGTAATTCCTGAGTGCAGAGCCAGGAATCACCCTTAAGCGTCACCAGGTGTGACCAACATCCCTCCCCACAACACACACAAATTGGGTTAATTTATATTCTCGTAGTCGAGAAGAAAAATCTTCAATCCTACGCTAAAACTATTATTAAACCCACCTACACTATTTAGTTTTAGAAGAACATTATCCTACCCACATTACTTAGTAGACTTATTGAAAAAGAGAAAAGCATAGTCAAATGGCAACTGAAATGTACGCATTAAAACATTTCAACTTATTCTAATAAAAAGTCAATTTAAAAATAGGTATGACTTGAGCTTTTACAAAACTAAAAGTTTCATAATGTATGGAAATAGTACTACTGCAGGGCAGGAAAGGAGAGTAGTAAAAATAAAACAACAACAACAAAAACAGTAGCCTAAGAGATGACATAGTAGTGATGCTGGGTATTTAGACCTGGGCTCTCACATGCAAAAGAATATTCTCCCTCCTCTTTTTTAAAGCTATCTCCTCTGTTTCTAAATTTATAACTTTGTACTGTGAGAGTAAAAAGTGAACAAAACCACACGAAAGTCTGATTTAGCATTACATCTTAAAAACAAAAAAAGGTTTCAGCCCCATCTAGCAGCTGACATCAGGCTGTCTGCTGGAGTGATAGGATTAGACGAAACCGATTTGGCCGCATGAAGAGCAACAGTCTTAACCCTGTCCTGGCTATCAGGGTTTGACCTTATAAATAAAAACTCTGTGAAATTTTTGAACTGAAAAGTCTCAGCATTCAGAAATATTTTCCACTTCCTTTTATTTCTAAATGCTTAGATTTTCAGTACAAATCTGGTTATAAAAATAAATTCTATAAATATATTTTTATAATTTAGATTTAAGTGTGCAACTATAAATCTCACCACTGAATTACCTGGATATCTTGCAGACAAATTTCATGTGCATCTAAGGAACACTGTAGTCTTGGTTCTAGAAGCTTCTTTAAATTGCCGATTGGTTCATTGATGTCAATGGCCTGGCTTACACATTCAGCTGGGGTATAGGTCTGTTCAACAATGCTAGATGTTAAAAAACATGATTGTTAGCATTTTTCTGTGCCAGGGATCAGATCAAACTTAGGTCCTCCTCAGACATACAAGGCAAGTACTGTACTCCTTGATGCTAACAACTAAAATTTGACATTGGATATTAACGATTACAGTTTCAACTTTGAACACACTCTTCACTAGTAAATCTTCCTTTTCCTATTTAATAAAAAAAAAACTAAACATTGACATAAAAGATAAAAGTATTATCTGCTGAACTGGTGGATGTGGGATTTAATAAAAGTTTCACAACATGTTTATTTTAAATATTTTCAGATACCTAAAACTATTTATTTAAAACTTTAAGTTTCATTTTCATACATCAAGTATACTGATGTATAGATCCATGTGCTATCATCTCTCCAGTCACTCAAATGTTGATTTTTAAAGATTTTCAAATCATATCCTCTCCTTAGGTTCTGAACTCAGGCAGTGAGTAATCTATTACCATACCAAGAGATACCACTTTCACTGTTAATATGTGCTACTACTGTGTATATTATTATTCATATACATGCACATTTTTAAAAGTACAACAAAATATGGTCCTCTAACAGAGCAGGTCATGGTTTCATTTACTGATATACTCCTTTTTCTTTTTCTCTTTTTGGGTCACATCCGGTGATGCACAGGGGTTACACCTGGCTCTGCACTCAGAAATTACTCCTGGCGGTGCTCGGGGAATCATATGGGATGCTAGGGCTAGAACCTGGGTCAGCCGCGTGCAAGGTAAATTCACTACCTGCTGTACTATCGCACTAGCCCCCACTGATATATTCTTGACAGTTAATAGTTTAGAGCAGTTATTTACAGGTATTTTAAATAAATTCAGGTTGTGAATTAAAGTCTTTCTGAAATAAAAATCCTCTAAAAGAGCAGTTCATGGTCTTAAGTCATTGATACATTTTAACTTCTGAAATGAAAATAGCCAAAGAATAGGAAAGGAAAGAGTCATTACGTATTTAAGAACCATAAAATTCAACTGTTGAATTTCAGCTCAACTGACTGTGATTAGCTATGCTATTTACTACCGTTAGCTAAAAATTTTCTTTCCCTCCCAATTAGCAACAAATTGAGTCCGGGGGGGGGGGGGGGAAGCGGTTTAAAATAATACATTATTCTCCCAAATGCTGAGGTGAGGTTAGTTAAAATAAAATGCAATCTAAAAAAAGGCTTTCTAACGTCAATGAGATGCTAGAAGAAAGTGGCCAATCAGAAAACACCAACCTCTCCTCCGTGCACTCTGGTTTCTCAGTTCCATCGATCTCAATTTCTATCAGCTCCTCTGCTTCTCTTTTAGTCATGGTTGAAATATTTTAAAAGTCCAGTCCTGCAAGAGCTAAATGTTAAGACGATTTAAATTATCTACAAAAACAAAATACTATCTACATAAAGACAATTTAAATAAAAGTGAGAAGCTGCACCCAAAGCAACACACATGAGAAAATCCTAATTATTTACCATCTAGTTTTTGTTTATGGCATCTAATAAACAAAAGTCATGGTATTCAGTATTAATTAACCAGCTAATTGGAGTTCATGGGTTTTTTGGGGGAGGGAGCATCATCTCAGTCATCAAAAGTGAAAGGTGTATCAATTTTATCATATTAAGGAATTCAAACCTGTAGCATAAAAATCAACTTACAATTCTGTAAGCTTCCTTTCCACACATGATTGGCCCCAGGACCACCACCCACATCTTCTATTATAGAATGGCACAATATAGAACCTATCTACACCCTCTTGCACATCATCTCTAAGGGCCAGAGTGACAGTATAATGTCTAGAGCAGTTGCCTTGCACAGGCTGATCTGGGTTCAGCCCCCAGCAACACATATGGTCCTCTTGGCGTCACCAAAAGGGATCCCTGAGCCCAAAGCTAGGAATAAGTCAGAAGCACAGCTAGGTGTGGTACAAAAACAAAACAATCAAATCTAGATTACTTCTTATACCTAATACAACATAAATGTTCTGAATAAAGACAAGTACTTACACCAAAACAAACAAACAAAAAAACAAGATTATTAGATCTACAAATTGTTGTATGCAGGGCCGAGGTGACAGTGCAGCAGGGAGGGTCTGTGCCTTGCACGAGGCCAGCCAGGTTCGATCCTGGGCACCCCTGAGCACTTCTGGGAGTAAGCTCTGAGCACCTCCAGGTTGGGCCCCAAAACAACAAAAATACCCCCAGACCAAAATACCAATGTCATAAGCATATACTAAAATTTTATGATTTACTTTTTTACACTTATTTTACATGCTTTAAATGTCACTGTCAGTTTTCAATTCTCTCATGTAAATTACCTATTTCAAACTACCCACTGATATAAAAACATTATAATTTTTAAAATGTTTATCAGACAATATAGTAAATGCCATGCCAACTAACCTGCACGGGTCGACATATAATGGTTATTTATTTGTGCCCATTTTTGAGGCATTAATAGGTCGGTTACATTCCAGGTTCTATTACTTTCTTACTACAGGTAAATGAACAGGTTTTTAGACTCAAAATAGTCTTGGCTCAAAAATTAGTTTTGGGGCTGGAGAGATAGTACAGCGGGTAGGGCGTCTGCCTTGCATGTGGCTGACCTGGGTTCGATCCCTGGCATCCCATATGGCCCCCCGAGTACTGCCAGGAGTAATTCCTGAGCACAGAGCCAGGACTACCTCTGTGTGACCCAAAAAACAAAAAAACAAACTTTTTTAAAAAGTGTGCTTTTTTTGTTTGGTTGGTTTTTTTTTTTTCTTTTCGGGTTGCACCCAGTGGTGCACAGGGATTACTCCTGGCTCTACTGAGGGACCATATGGGATGCTGGGAATCGAACCCAGGTCAGCCACATGCAAGGCAGACGCCCTACCCGCTGTACTATCTCTCCAGCCCCTAAAAAAGCATTTTCTAAGTTAACTAACACATCTCTAAGTGTCTTTAATTCTAACTTATAAATAATGGTCCTCTAAATCTGGTGTTTGCATGTTGCAGAGAGGCCACGCTTGTGCTCCCACTGGGAAGATCTGACAAAATTAAGAATGTAAATACTCATTCCTATCAATTATATCCATTGCAGGCTGAGTGTCAAACACTACATCCAAAGCTTGGAACATTTATCAAAGAACATTCTAAGTCCAATCTCGTAAGAAAAAGACCCAAAGTTGGCAAGGCTAAATTCCCCAGGGCAACACATCCCACTTAAGGTGTTTCATATGAACTACACCTTATTCTAGATGTGACTGGACCCTGGTTTGCTCAAAGACAGGCTCTATATTGCAAACGCACACAGTACAAGAATCAGTATCTCTAACATGGAATATCACAAGTCTCTTCCTGACAGATTTCCCTTCCCCATGTCACTGCACCCCTAACTCCATCCTCTGACAATGCAAGAGACTGTGACCCTTTTTTCACAGCACTCCTTTGACTGCTATCAAGTTGCCTGAGCACTTCACAGTGGCCAACAGAGTCCTGTCACCCGCCCCAATCCCCACCTGTCTTGGCTCCGACGCCCGGATCCCCACTGGCTTCTCACTCATTCCTGCAGAGTCTTGACCCACGAGGTTAGTCAGCCTGGCTTTTACTACAAATTTCCACCTCTCTGAAATCTGCTCAGACCTTATTTTCTCGACGGAGCATCAGAACCTCTTTGAGTCATGATGGGGTTATGAACTGACAAACCACTGTAAATTTAAAATGCTCTACACTGAAAATGCATTCCAACGGGAAAGAGTGCAGGGATGGGGCCGAGGGAGGGTATATACAGAGCCCTGACTAGATCCCTGACTGACCCTGAGCATCACCGGGTGTCCCAGCACCACTCTGCCCCAGTAACTATCATGGCTGAGCAATGCACCATCAGGTCCAGCGACACATCATTACTTAGAGTGTCACCTTCATCCCCACACCCCCTGAACACAAGAAAACCACCTAGCCCACTGAACACAATAGGCTCTCTGACCTAGCTAAAGTGTGCTCGGTATACCCACACCTGCTTAGAGTCAGGCAAGATCATGTGCATTCAAGTTGTACTAAGGTACCGAGTGTATCATGTACTTCACCGAACACTTATGAACGTGACAGAGGAAATGCCGTGTATCCTGGTGAGCGTGGGGCCGACTGGGAGCTGTGCCCACTGCCCCAGGACTGTGTGGCTTATCGCTAGCCGGGCAGAGATCCCAACTCCTCAAAACTTCAAATGTGGTTTCTACTGATGTTTTGTAAACTTCACCATGTGCTCCTGAAGTCAAAGTAATGTTAGTTTCTGTAAGTCAAGACTTTTGTGAACACTCTAGTCACCCCGATTTAATTGTGTAATTTCCCTTCTTAGTGCACGTATTCTTTTGCTTTGTCCATGGCAACTATCATCTAAGAAAATGTTAATTGACTAGATTTGCTGTTTTTCCTCCTCTGTTGGGTCATCATCAAAAGGCAGAACCCAGGATTGTCGGGAAGCCACTTAGTAGGGCGTAAGTCAGTTGGTCTGGACCAGGGGCTTCCAGCTACACCGCATCCCAACTTCTCAAAGTACCACGGTACAAACAGTGACCAGAAACTATGAATGGGATGTTACAAGGCAAAGGGGATTTAAGATTACTAATAATCTAATTCAGAATAGAGGTTCCCCTGGATTATCTAGGTGAGCCCCATGAAATGACAAAGGTCCTTAAAAGAAAGTGGAAGACTCCAAAGAGCACCCCATACGGTCCCTCAGGCACCGCCCAAGAGTAATTCCGGAGTGCAGAGTCAGGAGTAAGACCCGAGCATCACCGGGTATGACCCAAAAAGAAAAAAAAAGGGGGGGGGGGAACCCTGACTTTCCTCTTAGAGCCTCCAGAAGAAACAAAGTTACGCCAACCTCTGATTATAGCTCAGGAAAGCCCCACTTCAGATTTCTGACTTGAGCAACTGCCTGGTGTTTAAAGCCACCAAGCCACAGCACATTGTTGGGGAAGTAGGGAATAATCATCTTTTCCACTTAGGAGGGGATGGGTGTTCTCAGCTCCCAACAAGCCAAGAGAGATTTCTGACAACCAAGTTGATAACAGCTGGCACCGAAACCGAGACAAGCAGGTACGAAAGTTCTCTTCACCCCCAGAAGGATGCACTCACACCAACCCCCTAAGAAAGACCACCTGGGCCCCTCTGCTTAATCAGCCTCCATCAGGCCCAGCTGGTACTGACTCGCTCCCAGAGGACTTGTTGACACGATAAAGGCTTTGGTTCTCTACCCTATCACTGGCCTAGTAAAGCTTTCACTCCGCATAAGTGAAGTATAAGTGAAGCTTATTTCTTTATGTAAGGTAGCGGAATTCCTCCTGAAAATGAGAGAAATGGGTGGTAGCCCATGTGGGGTCTACCTTGTTAAATAAGAAGTTCCACAAGGGCAGGAATAATATTTTGTCTACAAATGTGTCTAAAGTGTTCTGAATAGTGCTCAGCATTTTAGGTACTCTATTAATAAATAAGAGTAAAGGCTAAATAAAATGATTGCTATGAGTATTATTCCTTACGAGACAGAATTGATTTGATACCTTTTCAAGACATCACGAAAAATTATGTATCCAAAGGAAGAAAATGGTGGGGATTTTTTTTTTGTGGTCTAAAGCTAGAAAAAGATATCTTAAGATTCCCCAAATACAAACCATTAGGAGAATCACGAATAGTTTACACTACATAAGAATTTAGGCTTACACGGCCGGAGGGTGGAAAAAACAATTCCCAATATGCAAAAGTAACTAGTAACCAATGATTTAAACAGACTGTTGTTGATGACAATCTATCAGAACAAATTAAAAAACAAAAAACACAGGAAAGTCACCAGAAACTTCCCCCAAGAAGTGAAACGAAAATGGCTAAAAATCAAGAATCCTAAAATTCAAACAATTAAAAAATACAATTTACAACAAGAAAGTACTAGGGTCAAAGAGAGTGAAATGCTTGCTTAGCAGAGGCGTGATCCACGTTCAATCTGCCACATAAGGTGCTCCGAGCAGGGAGCCAGGCGGATACTGAGTACAGACAGGGGAAGAAAAGTCAAACAGTATTAGCACAAATCAAGCAAGCTTGCCCTGGGATATGCCTTCCAGAGATGCCTGAGGATGGGAGTAACCCTGACTGTTATCAACACTCTGATCCTACTAGCTTCATGCTGATAACGGGATGCCAAAGCAGCTTTGGGAGCTACAACTGGAAGCCTGGCTAGCAGAAGGTACGTTCTGGTATCACAATACAAAAAAGCATGAAAAAATTCATACCATGCTACGTTAGTAATCTAACAAGGAAACTTAGGAAGACAGAAACCAGGACACAGAGAACGAGAAAACTGGCGCTCAAGTGAAAAACCTGAGGCTAGCGCCCTGTGACCACTTGTTTTCCCCCAAGAAATAATCTCATCAGACAAGCCACAACAAACGTTTGTCCCAATAAAGTCGAGCCCCTGCTATCGCCTGTAAATAGGCTTTAGCCCTGTTGGCCTGAGTTAGCTGGGCACGTGATCCAAGAATGCGGTTCTCCTCCCCCTGATGGTTCCTGAATCAAAGGAGTTATTGACTGTGAAGGACAGTAGAGGCCCAGTCCACAAAGTTGCTATCCCCCACCCCATGCGTTTTCTTACTTCTCTCTGTTTTCTTAATCCTCCGATAAGACCTTGTTCACCCAGGCTAAGACCCGACAGCCAACAATGCACATACAGCACAAAATTTATCAAAGAAAGCATGCAAACGAAACGAAAAGTTTTACAGCCCAGTAGAACTTTAAAAGACCACTAACATTTTACTAGGGGCACAATGATGACTATTCCCTTCTCCATAATCATTTTTTGTTTTTTTTAATTTTCATCTGGGCCACACCGGGTCATAGTCAGGGGTTCATATGGGATGCTGGGGACAGAACCTGGGTCAGCCGAGAGCAAGGCAAGCGCCCTACCCTTGGTACTATCACAGCTCCAGTCTCCCCCAATTTTGAAAGATTACAAAAAGACATGTTCTTAGAACCATGAAAAACTACAAATACAAATCAAGAAATAGCCAATCAGAAGGTGTATAAACAGGGGGATCTGTGGCTCCCCTCAACTTACACAGGGAAAAGGAGGCGCCCTTAAAAATGTGTCCTGTGTTTCCTCTCCCCCAATAAATCAACACTTGAAACCAAAAACAAGGATCCCTGAAAACTTTTTTTTTTTTTGCGGGAGAGGGAAATTAAATATAGAATCCTAACTGATTTTTTGCTTTCAGTCCTCCAAATTTAGCCTGAATGCAACGGAAAGATGCATTGGGAAACTGTCCAAATCTGAGCAGGTTTTGGCGCATCGGGAAAGAACTCTGCAGCATCCTAAATCAATACTTCAGAAACCAGGAGAGCATTACTTGATCCCTGGCCACTTGACGGCTCCCAGTCTGACACCCGGCTTTGCCCATTTGAATCTACCCCGTGGTTCAGAAGACTTCACAAAATGGACAGAACTGAACATTCTAGAAACAGCGGGCACGCTTGATTACAAAGTCCGGGGCAATTTCCCCCCAAAAAGGAGAATAAAGGTTACATAAATATAATTGTAGTCCAGAAGTACCTGCAGGACCTGCTGCAAATTTTCCCACGTGCTGACAGATGCTGCTAAATAGCTGAAGAAATAAGCCGTGGGGCTGGGGAGGCCCAGGGAGAGGACGGGGGAGAGTGCTCGCGCGAGTCCGGACAAAGGTCAGAAGTAGATGACCCGCAGGAAGGTGGGGGTCATCATCTGGTGACAGGGCTTCCCTCCAGTTTCCCTGTAAGCTACAAGTTCCAAAAAAACATCAAAAGGAAATCATTTAGGGGCTGGAGCGACAGCACAGCGGGTAGCGCGTTTGCCTTGCACGCGGCAGACCCGGGTTCGATCCCCAGCATTCCATATGGTCCCCTGAGCACTGCCGGGGGTAATTCCTGAGTGCACAGCCAGGAGTAACCCCTGTACATCAGCCAGGTGTGACCCCCCCAAAAAAAAATCATTTAGGGGCTGGAGCAATAGCACAGCGGGTAGGGCGTTTGCCTTGCATGCGGCCAACCCTGGTTCAAATCCCAGCATCCCATATGGTCCCCTGAGCACCGCCAGGAGTGGTTCCTGAGTGCAGAGCCGGGTGTAACCCAAAAAGCAAAAAAAAAAAAAAAGAAAATCAATCATTTAGCGCATCTTCCCTGCACACGCTCTCATGACTCCCCTATATTTTAACTTCTCACTCAACCGTGTTTTCCTTTTTCCCTACTGCTTGCGGGCTGAACACCCTGACCGACACGTGCCCCTAGGACTGCCATCCACGCCAACGCCACTTCCACGCACCTCCTGTCAGATTATTGCTTTGAAAAATAAATAAATAAGCCTGGAAACGCTGGCACCGACCTTAACACCGAAGCCTAAAGGGTTCGCCTACAAGCGCGGCTGCAGCTGCAGGCAGCAGAGCACCCCAAACCGCTGCCATCTCTCTCTCTCTCTCTCTCTCTCTCTCTCTCTCTCTCTCTCTTTTTTGACTTGGCTCTGAAACTCTGTCCATCTTAGTGGAGACTCGCGGCCAGCCCCAGGGCGTGGGCTCGCGCTCCCTCCGCGCCCCTGGGCAGGGCGGCCGCGTCCAGCCCGCCGGGACGCTCCAACGGGACCCCACCACACGGCTCCCCCTCCCGGGACCCCCCAAACTTTCCAGACTCGGGCCCGCGCCTCACTTCCGGGCTCCGGCCCGCAGCCGGCGGGCGCCCGGGAACGTCCGAGCGGGGCCCGGGGTGGGGGGAGGGGGAGGGCGAGCGACCCGGGTCCGGGTCTGGGTCCGGGCCCGGGGAAGCCGGGGAAGGGGGCTCCCCACGGACCTACAGCCCCGCGCCCCCCGCGCCCCTCCCCTGCTGCCCGCCCCTCCCCACCCGGCTCCCTCAAGTCTCCACGAACGGAAATGGGAGTCGCGGAGCCGGGGACCAGCGGAAACAAAACACAGAGGCGGGCGCGGGGGGGCGGCGGCGCGGGGAGAGGGCCCCGGAACCAGGCCGGAACCAGGCCGGCCCGCGCCCGCCCGCGCCCCCCGCCCGCCCCGCGGCCGCACTCACCGCGCTCCGCAGCCGGCCCACTGCAGCGGCGGCGGCGGCGGGGCTCGGCGTGCGGCGTCGCTCCCGGGAAGACCTGCAGCTCCCGCCACTCCCGAGCGTGAGGCCCCCTGGGCCCTTCCCGCGGAATCGGCGCCGACAAACTCCAGCCCCCCCCTCCCACCCCCCGCCTCCCAGGCACCCCCGGGCCCAGAACTACAACTCCCAGCAGGCTCCGCGCCAGCGGCCCGCCCCCTCCCCTCCCGAGGCAACGGAGGCTCGCGAGGCACATGGCAGCACAACGCCCCGATCCTCTTTGTTTGACACGCTCGCTTTCCCTGACCAGTCCTACATACACTCCAGCCACCCTCAGGCACAGGGCATTGACTCGGGGGAATGGGAGAAGTGGGGGGTCGGGGTGGGGAGGGGGATTAAAGTAGGGGTGGGGAACCAGGCGAGTGAAAGTGCGCATGCGTACACTGCAAGGTTTCCAAGCGTGGAAAAAAAAAAGAGCGGGTCAAGTTAGGCGAAGAAAAGATGGCGGAGGCTCGGCCAGGGGACCCGGAAGCACTTACTCTCCACTTCCTCCTCCTGTTCGGCTTCTGTCTCACCTAGAGCCGTCCGGTCGCGGAGTGTCTACGAGACGCTTCCTGTCCGGTGAGCGCCCACCGACTGCAACGGCAGCCCATGATGCATTGCGATGGCGGGTAGGCGGGCAGGGGCGGAGCGAGGGCCGGAAGTGGAGCGGCGGCGGCGACGGCGGCGGCTGCGGGGATGGCTCAGGCAGCGTGGGATGGAGTACAGGGTCCCTGGGTCGGGAGCTGGGCCGCCTGTGGCCGCTCGGGACATCGATTTCTGGCGCTCGGGTGCAAGGTGACACTGCAGGGGAGCTGGCTTCCGGGACTCTGGCGTGTGGCCGCCTTTTCGGGGTCCGGCGCGGCCGTTGTCCCCCGCCTCTGTCCCCGCGGAAAGTGCAGCTTGGGGCTCCGCCCGGGGTGCCTGGGACCGGGGCGCGTGCCGGCCTTGCAGCCTGCGCCGCCCAACTGAGCCTCGAGCCCTTAGTCAGGGCCCTCCGGGTGGCGAGGGACGCGGGGAGGCCGGGCTGCGGGCGAGGGGGGGTGGGGTGGCGGTAGTGTCCCCGACTCGAAATCCCGTCCGAGATGCCCAGGGTCATGGCACGCGGGGCTGTGGTCATAGGGGCCCGCCCGGCGCCAAGATTGTTCCGAAGCGCTGCGACAGTTTCCTCCCGAGTGAGAGAAACGGCGTCCTGGAAATGCGAATACCCACCAAAAAAAAAAAAAAAGCTGGTACCAAAGCCAGGCAGCTTTGCTTTCCTTGATCAGTCTGTGCGATCCAACCCCAGGGGCAACGGGGTGGAGCTTAAACCCGGGACAGGCTGAAGCCCTGAGCGCCCAGAGGAGCAAAAGAGGTTCCCGCAGCGGGGCTGTGAACCCATTTAGGGATGCGCGCTTAGGGATGCGAGCAGGGATGCTCTTAGGGATGCTCTTAGGGATGCGCGCGGAAAGCGGAGCGCGTTGGGGCCCGGGCAGGTAGGGGCTTCTTGTGCAGAGAGGGGACGTGGGAATGATGTTAACATGTGAAGTTTGCACTTTACCTGTAAGGAATTTCACCTGGCTCTGAAGAGGTGTGAGTGTTTAGTCACTTCCAACATAGGGTCCTGGAAAGCCCTTGAGTTTTACGGACTAAGGCTTTTTCAGTATGAGGGACGTTTCTCTGTATATCGCCATCTCTGTTCCTTTCGGAATTCATTGGCTTATATTTGATTTGTTTTTGTATTTTCTCCATCCACACTCTAAACTCTCCACTGTGATTATCAACTTTTTTTTTTTTGTAACTTAAACATTTTTGTGTTTTCAGCTTTAATTCTTTATTTTAAAAATTCAGCATTGCATTTCCTTCACACATTCCGATTTTTCACGGATCAGGCCGTACTGCCTGTTTTTCCCTTTCCTTTGGCCTACTTCAGTTTCAGACGACTTTTCCTGTTCTTCTGAATTTGGTTTGGTCGTGACCGTGTTCTCGAGTCCTGCCATTGTAATTGGCGCATCAACCTCTCATGTCCTGTGCATGTCAAGAAGAAATTCCAGGCTGTCAGTGCTGCCTAACCCTAACTACCTTTTTACTTATTATTTAGTAACTTTTTTTGAGACTGTACTCAGGGGTCACTCCTTGTGGGCTTGGGGGACCACATAGGATGTGGGGGTGGAATCCACAGGTCTGCTGAGTGCAAGGCAGGTGCCCTGCTTGCATTCTCTCGAGCACTTCCCCCCACACACACCTCTGCTTTTGGACCAAACCCAGTGATGCTCAGGCCTTATTCCTGGCTTTGCACTCAGGAATTACTCCTGGTATTACTTGGGGAACCATATGGGGTGCCTGGATTGAGCGTGGGTGACTGTATACATAGTAAATGCCCTACCCACTGTAGTATTTCTCTGCCACTTTTTAAAAAATTATTATTATTATCATCATCATCATCATCATCTCATGGTGTGTTGAGATCATTCCCGGAGGATTTACTGAGCTGTATGGTGCTACTTGAGCCTTCTGTGTTCTTGTTTTCACTCACTGAGTTTCGTGGACTGCTACCCAACTTTTCCCTCCTAATTTTCTGTGCTCCTAGGCTGTCCGTGTTGGATTTCAAGGTGTCACGC
The DNA here is from genome assembly GCF_027595985.1 of Sorex araneus. Classification (NCBI taxonomy): domain Eukaryota; kingdom Metazoa; phylum Chordata; class Mammalia; order Eulipotyphla; family Soricidae; genus Sorex; species Sorex araneus. The sequence continues at coordinate 189,731,982 of NC_073303.1, read as the reverse complement.
AGCCAGCTCTCAGAGCAGCAGAACCTGGAAGAGTGGCCTGGTGTTTCTGGGTTGGGTGGGGAGCAGGCTGCCCACCCCCACTCCAGAAAGACCCCACAGTTTTCAGCCTGGAAATTGGTGTACCTGGGAGTTTCATTGGTTTGGCTTTTTTTCCTGAGATTTCCCCTTTTCACTTTTTGAGGGCATCAGAAAAACCTGGCCCAGACTGAAGGATCCTCACTGGTCACTGCATGAAGTACTCTGGGTTTGACCCCCAGCCCTGCAGGAGACCATAGTACCGCTGAGTGCAAAGTACCTTTCCCAGATTTTGTGTTTTCTTTCTTCATCTTAGGCTGGTGGAGCCCCTGGCCTTTTCTGAATTTTCTCCTATACTACAGCATTTGTAGACAGATCCAAATTGCTTATAGGTCTCTGGCCCTTTTGACTAAGAAGCAAGAAGCCCGCCATGGAGAGGAGAGAGGAAGGGAAACGACGGTTGGTGGCTGACCTTAGCATCCATTGACCTCTGATATAATTCAGTTACTTAGCAATTAGAATTTGATTCTCATTGGATGATATAATTGTCCATGCAACTTTTATTTTTGTTTTTAGGTTTACTGGCATCCTCATGCTTGCTTTCAGTAAGAGTCACCGTGATTCTTTGGAGGCTCTTCAGCTGTCCTCTCTCCATCAGTCTGCTGCCTCCATCCACTTGAGAAGGAGCATTGGTGTGACTGCAGTGGCTTTTGATAAGGAACTTGATCCTGTCCAGAAAACCTTCGTGGACAAGATTAGAGAATATAAGACTAAGCAGCAGTAAGTGGGTAAATAAACATGTTATAAGATGCCAAAAACAAACAAACACAGTGAGAGATAGTACAGTGGGTAGGGCACTTGCTACAGTGAGTAGGACACTTGCATTTGGCCAACCTGGGTTGTGCCCCAGCCATTCCTTATGTCCCCTTGAGCACTACCAGGAAAATTCCTGAGTGCAAGAGCCAGGAGTAACCCCTGAGCATTGCTGGGTGTGTGGCCCCAAAACAAACCACCAAAAATATGTATTTTGAGATGGTAGTAGAAAGTGTGTTTGATATTTAAAAATGTCTTAAGACTTTTGCTGAACTGAGCCTCACACAGGTAGACTTGGGTACTCCAAAAGAAGATGGTAAACATCTTAGACCAAAGATAACACAAAGAGCTAGAGCACATGTTTTGTAGGTGGAGGGCCCAAATTCACTCCCTTCTTCATGTGGTACTCAGGTACCATCAGGTATGAGGGGGGGAGGAAAGATGGCGATGGTGGTAAGGATTTTGATTTTTCTTTTTTGTTTTTGGGTCATGTTCAGGGTGAAGCTCAGGGTGTTTTCCTGGCTCTGCACTCAGGTATATCATGCTTGGAAGTTCTCAGAAGGCCATATAGGGTGCCAGGGATCAAACACGGGTCAGCTGCATGCAAGGCAAATGTTCTGCCCATGTACTATTGCTCTGGCCCTCAGGACTTTATCAATTTTAAAGTCCAAAATCTCTTATAATTTTCCAAAGAAAAATTCCATTAAGTCTATTATAGTTTCATTATTATTCTTTCTATCATCTATTATCCATTTATAGTTTTATTATTCCATTTATTTACATAAATTTCTAAGATTCTAGAAATCACTTAGGAACTATAGTTAAGAAAATCAAAGTCTCCTAGCCTAAGATTAAGAAGAAAATATAGGGGAAGAAATACTACCAAAATATTCTAACTCAACTTGGTATGATTTCTATGACACAGTCTGGGGAAAATTATACATTTTTTTCTTTAATGCAGTTTTTCTGGTTTTTGAATCACACTGGAAATGCGTTATTTAGCTTGTTTTCATACAAAAGCTTTGTAAATGGGTGTCTTTTTTTTACCTTTTACCACCAAAAGTTGGGAAGCTGCCTGTGGACCAAACTGCTGTATTTCAAATAAAGTTTTACTGCAACATAAACACCTCCGTTTATTTGTTATTGTCTATGACAGTTTCTGTATTACAATGGCAGAATTAGAGGTTGCACAAGGTACATAGAGTTTGCATGGCTTAAAATAATGTTCTTTACAGAATATGTTTGAAGAATCTGGTGAAGATCAGCAAATGCCCCGAGCACATGGAGTGTGAGGTGGTAGGAGACACGCAGCAGACATCCTCCCAGTCCCCCTCAAGCAGTGACAGAAACAAAAAAGCACTGTTTCAGTGTGAAAGCCTGAAGATGAGCTGCAGATCCGTGCACAGTTAATTTATGACAAGGGAGTTGTATGTTTACAGTGGAGCAAGGACATGTTCGGCAAATGGTGTTGGCAAAAATGGGTAGACGTGTGCAAAAACTGAGGCTGAGTTCATATCACACCATATATTAAAAGTGGAGATTACACCAGAATCTAAAGTGCCATCAAGCAAAGCAGGGAAAAGTGTCCAGAATATGGACCTGAGTGATGTCTCCAAGGATTTGATTCTGTTGGCAAATATAAAAATAAAAACTAATGGGATGGCAGAAAATTTTACATGACAAAAGAAACTTGGATTCACATGACACCCTATTGAATGGGAGAAGAGATTCACATGTCATATATGGGCCAATACCTGAGCTCTGTAAGGCACTCGTAAAACTCAACAAGGCTAACATCAAAATGGGGAGATGATGGGGCTGGAGTGATAGCACAGTGGGTAGGGCGTTTGCCTTGCACACCGCCACCCCGGGTTCGATTCCCAGCATCCCATATGGTCCCCCAAGACCACCAGGAGTAATTCCTGAGTGTATGAGCCAGGAGTAACTCCTGTGCATTGCTAGGTGTGACCCAAAAAGCAAAAAAAAAAAAGTGGAGACTTGAGAGAAAGATACCCAGAGTCTTATGTGCCGAGTATCCACTGAAAGTTTTGTCACATTAAAGGAATGCAAATCAATAATAAACATTGGAAATGACTGTTGTTGGCAGGGATATGATGAGACAGGTACTCACATTCACTGTTACAAAGATCACCTGGTTCAACCTCTAGAAAATGGTGGTGGCAACACCCAAAAGGAGAGAGAAAATAAAAGGGAATGCCCTGCTACAGAGGCAGGGTGTGGGGGGATGATGGGGTCATCAGTGGTGACCAGGCACTAGTGGAGGGATGGGTACTCAAGCTGTGTATGACTGAAACACAAGCACGAGAATATGTAAATCTGTATCTATACCCTCACGATGATTCATTAAAAAAAAAATAAAATAATGGTGGCTTTTTCAACCAAGAGTAGTGCTTACATATTACTCAGGAACCCTGCTACTTGGCTTCTAGTCCAGGAACTCGAACATTAACTTGAGAAGTTGTACTCACTTCTACGTTCATTGCATTGCTGAGTAAAATGGCCAGGATGTAGAGGCAATCCAAATGCCCAGGTACACATGAATAACTGAAGAAGTGTCACGTCTCCAGCGGACTGCCATGTCGTTGTCACTGTCACTGTCATCCCGTTGCTCATTGATTTGCTCAAGACCAGTAATGTCTCTATTGTGAGACTTGTTATGTCGTTGTAAGAAAACATTCAATCTTACAGTTCATTGTAACTTGGATGGAACTGCAGGTGTTGAAATCAAAATCGCTCTGGCCCCAAGATATGTTTTTCTAATGAATCCTTTTCACTCCCCAAAAGATTAATTTGCTGGAAAGATAGTACAGTGGGTTAAGGTGCTTGTCTTGCACACAGCGAATCCTGGTTCAATCCCCAATAACTCTGTAGGTCTCTGAGCACTACCAGGAGTGATCCCTGAGCACAGAACCAGGAGTAAGCCCCAAGTATGGCCCGTATGCCTCCACCCCCTCACACACACGCACAAAGTTAAATCTACACAGATAGCCCAACATTCCAGCATTGACTTTAAATTAATGGTAAACAGAAAAGTAGTTTGATATGGGGGAAAGCATGCATTTAAAAAAAAGTATACGTATCAGAAGGTTTCTTCTACAAAGGAATAAATATATATTAATGCAGGAGTTAATAGAGTACAATGCAGATTCATATAAAGTGAGTTTGGGCTTAATTTCAGTTTTGATTCTCACATTCACAACTTCTAAATCAAGGGCTGCAAAGATTCTGTAAAGGGCCACAAAGAAAATATTTCGGGGGGCTCGAGTACAATAGGTAGCATGCCTTGCACAAAGCCTGCCTGGGTTTAATCCACGGCATCCATATGGTCCCCTGAGCACTGCCTCAGGAGTAATTACTGAGTGCAGAGCCTGGAGCCCTGAACATGGGTGGGTGTGACCCAAAAGGCAAAAGAAAAAAGAAAATTTAGATTCTGTGAACAAATAAGTAAAAATCAAGGGTATTATGCAGAGTTTTACAAAAATAAACTTTTTTTTCTGAAATTTTATTAGTGAAATGTAATTATTATGACGATCAGGTCTTGTAAGTATAAACTCAAATAGTGGATTGCTTCTGGGGGCATTACCTTTTTTTAATTGGTGTCCAGGTCTATTATCAAACAGACTGGAATGTCCATCTGTGTAATCATGACCATAGAAAAACGGGTGGTAGGGCCGAGTTGCACTCGGCCACCCAGGTTCGATTCCTCCGCCCCTCTGGGAGAGCCTGGCAAGCTACTGAGAGTATGGAGCCCGCACGGCAGAGCCTGGCAAGCTACCCGTGCGTATTGGATATGCCAAAAACAGTAACAATAAGTCTCTCGATGAGAGACATTACTGGTACCCGCTCAAACTAATCGATGAGCAACGGGATGACAGTGTGATACAGTGTGTGATTAGCTAATGAACTACTATTATACAAGTCAAATTTCAATGTATTTTAAATGAATCCACCTTTTCCTTTGATTATGTATAAAATTTGACATTTTAAAAGCAAATTACCTGGGGCTGGAGCGATAGCACAGCGGGTAGGGCGTTTGCTTTGCACGCAGCCGACCCGGATTCGAATCCCAGCATTCCATATGGTCCCCTGAGCACCGCCTGGAGTAATTCCTGAGTGTAGAACCAGGAGTAACCCCTGTGCCTCGCCTGGTGTGACCCAAAAAGCAAAAAAAAAAAAAAAAAAGTCAAATAAAATAATTTAAAAGCAAATTACCTGTCTTACTTTCACTGGTGACCAGCAGAGGGCCTCAGCCAGATTCCTTTAATAAAAATCACCTTAGTTGTGTGGATGGAACTAAAAAGTGGGTGTGCAGAACTGAGTGTACCTGGAGTGGGCAGATGGGAGTAGTTGGGAGGGGGCTTTGGGACATTAGTGGAGATAAGAAGGGAGAGGAGGTGTTGTAATGATGAAACTGATTACATTATACTTGACTAGATTGGAGCATCGTACAAAAGTAACAGGGTTTTTTGTTTTGTTTTGTTTTGTTTTGGCTTTCTGGGTCACACCTGGCCAGGTGGTCAGGGGTTACTCCTTTCTCTGCACTCAGGAATTATGGGATGCCGGGGATTGAGCCCAGGTCAACCGAGTGCATAGCAAATGCCCTACGTACTGTGCTATCACTCTGGCCTCAGTAACTGTTCTTCTTAATTCACAGCTGAGTTGTTCTAAAGACTTTCTTTGAAAGAATTCATGGAGGGCCGACCCAGATTCAATCTCCGGCATCCCATATGGTCCCCCGATTTCTGCCAGGATTCCTGAGTGCAGAGCCAGGAGTAACACCTGAGCATTGCTGGGTATAACCACCTCCCCCTCACCTCCCCCACCCCGCCAAAAAAAAAAAAAAAACGAAAGAATTCATGAAACCATTTAATAAACAAACCCTTTTGAGTTTTATTTTAGTATATTTTTGTACTTATATTCCAAACTTAATCTCACTGTAAAGCAGTACAGCTAAAATTTTTCCATTCTTTAAATGTATTATTATGCATCAAAAATTCCACTTTATATATTTTTAAAATATTTTTATTTTAAAAAAGTGATTTACAAAGTTATTTATTATACAGTTGTTTCAGGCATTTATTATTCCAACACCACCTGTGTGACCTTCCTTCCACTGTTGTCCCCATTTTTCCTCCCCCCTCCCACCTGCCCTCCTTAGGCACATAACAGATTTACTTTATATTACTTGTTCCAACAAAACTTTTAAAAAGAAGCAAGTAGAATGATCAGTAAATAAATAAGATCCAATTTGTGATTGCTATGATTTTAATCTATGTAATTAAGGAAAATAAAACCCTTTAATATAGTAAAATGCTTATTCTCATTTACATAAGTTTTCAACTCTAAGATCTAAAGTATATTGCACTGGGGCTGGAGCAATAGCACAGCGGGTAGGGCGTTTGCCTTGTACTCGGCTGACCCTGGCTCCCTGGTTCGATTCCCAGCATCCCATATGGTCCCCTGAGCACCGCCAGGAGTAATTCCTGAGTGCAGAGCCAGGTGTGACACCTGTGCATCTCTGGGTGTGACCCAAAAAGAAAAAAAAAATAAAGCATATTGCATTAAATCTTATATTTGGATCTCATTATGGTAGTAATCATGCCTTACCTGTCATTAGTAAAACATTTAAAGAAATTCTGTGCTAACATATTTTGGAGTTTGCATGAAATAGGTAAGGCCTATTTATGTAAAATTTTCCCCTGACACCTTATATAAACACTGTGGTTTGCAAACTTGTTCGTGATGATTTGTTACAGGTATTTAGTATTCTAACACCAACTTCACCACCTTATTACCTTCTTTCCCCCATTGTCTCAAATTTTCCCAACCACTCCTCGAGCCTACCCCATAGCAGGCTCACAATATTTTATATTGCTTGCCATCGATAAATTGCTAACAGAATGATCAAAAAATATTTCCTTAGGAGAAAATTAGTATAAATTGTTGCATCTCACCATGGAGACATTAAGTCCTTGTATGAGGGATTACCAAAATGCTGTTACAAGTTAAGCCTTCTCTGTTTCTGTTTGGTTAGTCAAGATTGGTTAAATTCTATGTTACATTCTACCCAATCTGGTGTGCCACTATTGGATTATCAGTGTTTTTGAGTTTGGAGATGTTACAAAGCTGCTCCAGGAAGTCCAGAATTTTTAACTGGGTGATATAGCTGGAGTTAAAATTTTAACTGGATAGAGGCTGTGGGGTATAGATGTGACTGTGGGGCCTTCGGGAAGTACAGGGAGGTGGGGGGGGAGGTAGCCCATCCCAACTCCAAGAAAACCTGGAGATTCCAGTCACAAAGACCTGCTTTCCTGAATTTTCATCAGGTTAATTTCTGGGGTGAGGCTCATTCTGAGACACTGGAGTCTGGCCAGAGGCATGGCAGAGATTTGCAGTGCCTCAAAAATCCTACTTTAAACACTACATTCTCTGGCTGGATCGATAGCACAGCGGGTAGGGCATTTGCCTTACACACGGCTGACCCAGGTTCAAATCCCAGCATCCCATATGGTCCCCCGAGCACCTCCAGGGATAATTCCTGGGTGCAGAGCCAGGAGTAACCCCTGTGCGTTGCCGGATGTGACCCAAAAAGCAAATAAATAAATAAATAAATAAATAAATAAATAAAATAAACACTACATTCTCAATGAACTTGATGGAGTTCTACAAATTTTAAACTATCAGGTAATTTTTTAAGTGGGAGTAAAAAGAATGAATTACACAAAATAGAATTTAAAAAAACCTCACCCATTCGCATGAAACTGTCACAAAACAGACATTTGGAATTATAAAAGTTTTCAATTCAAGGAACTGAAAACCTTTTAGGAATTAACTCTAGTTCAAGAAGTTTTTATTACACACTAAGTGCAAAGGTGCTGTTTGATATTCAGCCTCTGACTGTTCAACGCTAGTAAAACCTATCATAGATTTCAATGAAACACAAAACTAGAAGCCAATTTGCACCTGGAAATTAACAATTCCTAGTATAGAAAACCGTGGTGATCATATGTGTTGATTGGCTGAAAATATATGGTAGTTATATTTTCACTTGATCCTTTACTCTCAATTGGTGATTTCCCTATTTTTGCTACTTTTCCAGTTTCTGTTTCAGAGGTGAAGGTGTCAGCACCTAGAATCTAGGTACTAGCTATTCCCTTATGGGAAACAATCTCAAAGTTCCACATGATGAACTATTTTTGGGGGCAGGGGGTGGAGCGTGCTGGCTGGGGCCACACATTCTGGTCTTAATCCTGCTGGTGCTCAAAGTTGAACTGTTGGCTGTTGGCTGGGTGCAAAGCAAGCACCGTATCCATTATCCACTCACCCTAGCACCATTACATAAATTTTATTTTATTTTATTTATTTATTTTGCTTTTTGGGTCACACCTGGCAATGCACAGGGGTTACTCCTGGCTCTGCACTCAGGAATGACTCCTGGCGGTGCTCAGGGGACCATGTAAGATGCTGGGAATCGAGCCCAGGTTGGCCTCGTGCAAGGCAAATGCCCTCCCCGCTGTGCTATCGTTCCAGCCCCCCTCCCTTACATAAATTTTAAATTCAAATCTGACCGCATTCAGAATTCTTTACCCTTCAAATTTTTTTAAACAAAGGTCACTGCAAAGAAGTGAAGTAGAACCGTTCTATTTTAACATTTGCATCCCTGGTGCCCTGCATCCCCAGACAAGCCTCCCAATCGCTCCACTTCACTTCCATACTTCAGCAGTTCCTGATGGACTGTAGAATTCAATCTGCAATATTTTGGAGTGACTTCCCTAGCCCGGGCGTTAAGTTCAAAAACTTAACGGGATCTTTATGTATTCAGTGATCCACCCCAAGAACAATGCTGGAAATATATGTAAGTACTCCACACTGGGATGCATTAGATAAATCTTTTCTACATATTTTATTTGGTGTCACTGATTCTCAGGAGACAGTGCACTTAGGAGAAAAAAAAAAGTGGCGTACATTTTCTAATAGAATTCTGCAAAGGTTTTCCATAGGATAGGAAAAAAATTAGGAAGAGTTCGCCAAGAGGGTATGTGTGTTGTATTTACATAAATCTACAGAACAATGTGACTTTTGACTAAGGGTTATTCCTCGGACTGAGGAGTATGAACTGAAAATGAGTGTGGGTGTGTATCTGCTGGAAGTTGAACAAAATACGGGAAGGAAGCCTATCTAAAACGTAAGCCTCCGCAAGGTCACCGTCCATGCTCCTTAATCAACCACGTTTAGAACCATGTTTCCTCAGACAAGTCCCTCAGCACACATTAGTCTTTGTAGCATAATTGTAAACACATCTGGAAAAACTATTTGTCATTCTAGCCCTCCTTCAAGATTCGCCTTTTTTCTTTGTCCTTTTCCATTTCCATTATCTTTCATGCTGTTTTTAGCAATATATGTGAAACTGAAAAATAATTGGAAACCATATTTAACAAAAAGAAAAACCATGAATTCTATCTCAGAGAAATTATGGCTGGCTTAATATGTTTTCATACATGCTTATGCAAATTTTGGTCACATGAGCATTGTATAATAAAACCTGGAATAATATAATTAAGGCTCATCTATCATATTATGTACTATCCTGAATTCTTTTTGAAAAATGTCATTAAGAGCTCCCCGCCCTGACGAGGCCCTGAGTTGCTACCCACAAACAGCTTCTCTGGCTCCTGAATGGCCATGATCCCAGAGGCACACAAACCAATCCCAGAACCCAGCGGCTTTTGGCAGAAGTCCCTCCAGCCTTATTACTAAAATATCAGAAATCCAAAATCATCATATGCTTTTCATAATCAGCAATAGAAAACAAATGATCCAATGATGCCTTTTCAGCAGGTCTGATTGTTGGGAAAAATGCCAAATAATAATGGTGGGTCTTTTGTCGAAATATTGAATGTGATCAAAGTGGAAGGAGAGTCAAGTGGAAATCATCTGCCACTCAGGCGGGGGGAAGGGTGGGACGGGGGGGTTTTACTAGGGTTCTTGGTGGTGGGAAATGTGCCCTGGTGAAGGGATGAGGGATGGCTGTTCTATCACTGTATGACCAAGACTTAAACTGGAAAGCTTTGTAACTGTTCTCATGGTGATTCAATGAAAGAGAGAGAGAGTGTGTGAGAGGGAGAGAGAGAGAGAGAGAGGGAAGGAGGGAGGGAGAGAGAGAAGAGATAGAGGGAGAGAGAGAGAAGAGAGGGGGGGAGAGAGAGAGAAAGAGAGAGAGAGAGGTGTCATTAAGTGCCAAAGAGATAGTAAGCAGGTAGTGTTCTTGTCTTGCATCAGCTGACCTGGGTTTGATCCCTGGCACCCCATATGGTTCCGGCTAGGAGTGATCCTGAGTGCAGAGTCAGGAGTATGCCCTGAGAACCACTGGGCACAGTGCCAAAACAAAGTGATTAAATCTGATTCACATCAAGATCAAATAGCGAAGAGTTAATAAGACTTATCTCTGGTCAAAGCTACTGTACTTGTAATTTTATTACTCTGCCCCCTCCAAACACACACACACACACACACACACACACACTAAACTTGATATGAAAGTTGTTCGTTTATTACAGGCATTCAATATTCTGACCCCAGTGACTTTCCATCATTATTATCTCCATTTTCCCAACAACCCTTCAAGCCTCCTCCCATAACAGGTGAACAACCATTTATTTATGTTGCTTCTTACCACTAAATGGCTCACGGAATAATCAAAATTCACTTTAGTGAAAGAGCATTTTGTGAAAATTGTTATATCTCACTACGGGGAAATTCAGTACTTGTCTGAGGGTTTACTAAAGCTCATGGTGCTAGTTGAGCCTTCTGCGTGTTCCTGTTAGTTGAGATTAGTTAGCTTCTACATTCATTCCCATTCAATCTGGTGTGCTCCTACTGGGATGTTAGTAGTTTGGAGATGTTCCTGCAGAAAATTCAGATTTAACTGGGTTTACACACAGCAGCTCTCGGAAGTACTGGGTATGGAGGAATTGGGGATGGGGGGGAGGTTGCCCAGGCCTACTCGGAGAAAGCCTGGAGTTTTAAGCCCAAAAACCCTGGTATATCTGAAACTTTTGGCAGTTTCACATCTCTGCGCTGTGAAGTGATGGAATCCAGCTGTAGGCAGGAGGGCAGCTGTTGGGGTGAGTTCTGCTTCCAGGGCTCTGGCAGGGCAGGGGCTTAGCCCTCCCAAGGTCAACCCAGATCCGGGAAGTATGTGTGGCTAGTTAATCTTGTTCGAGATTTACTCAGGAGTCTCTGAAGCCCATAGATGAGCTCATGTGGCAGCAGTGGTAGAATGTGGCTACTATACTTTTGAGACAAAATACATTGTAGGGGCAAAAAAAAGGGGGGGTCTTGAGAGTAGGATAGAAGGCAGGTGACTGTCTTGCACACAGATGACAAAATTTGATTCCCAGGCCCACAAAGGGTCCCTCTGAGTCCTGCCAGTAGTGATCCTTGAGCACAGAGTCAGGAGTAAGAACTGTTGGGTGTGGCCCCAAACCAAAAACAAAACAAACAAACAAACAAACAAAAAACTGACACTCTAAAAAGCCTGAGTGAAGTGTACTTCAAAAATATTCACACTTGGAGGTTTCCATCTGGCAAGCAGAAGCAGTTGGCAGAGAGGTACTGGATTCCATCCTCAACACTCATCCTGCTCATACAAAAGCTAAGATTCCTCTGAAGTTCCAGGAAAAGTTTATTTAACTGCAGTGAATTTCCTGTAACAAACCTTAGCAAGCTACATTGAGGCAGTTAAACTTAATCCCACGATGACATTTTAATGATTTTTTTGGCTAAGAGATACAAATCAACAAATTAGAACAAATACCCAAAGAAGATCACTTCCTCCAGGTTGGAGTGGAAGAAGCTGGGGTGAGGGTTTCCTTTGTTTGCTGTCAACAGGTTCTTCAAGGTAAGAAGCGGCTCTACACCAGAGAGGTGAGCAAAAAAAACAAAAAAAACCCATCAAGTACAACCTGCTCCTTTCATTGATTAGTGAGAACAGAACTTGGCTGATCTGAGACTATCAAATCAACATCAAACCATAAAATAGTGTATTACACCTCTGAAGAGAAAAAAAGGGTCACGCAATACGGCACTCCTTCTTTAATAATTTCTATATATCACTGTCATCCTGTTGCTCATCAATTTGTTCGAGCGGGCACCAGTAACGTCTCTCACTGAGAGACTTATTGTTACTGTTTTTGGCATATCCAACACACCACGGGTAGCTTGCCAGGCTCCGCCGTGTAGGCAAGATACTCTCGGTAACTTGCCGGGCTCTCTGAGAGGGGCGGAGGAATCGAACAGGGGTCGGCCACGTGAAAGGCGAACGCCCTACCGCTGTGCTATCTAGGATGCTAGCTTTTTTCCCTTGAGGGGTGGGGTGAGGGCAAACCTGGCGATGCTCACGGGACCATATGGGATGCGGAGGATGGAACCTGGGTCACGTTGCAAGTGCTATACCGCTGTGCTATGGCTCCGACCCCAGATCCTGCCAATGATACTGATTCTAAACCATTATTTCCTAAAACGTTCAACCTACACTTTGAAAGACTTTTATCCCCTAGCAATGTGCAAATTAGTGTTCTCAGAAAACTTTGCATTATGACTATCATTTCTTGTGAGTTTGAAATTAATCCACACTTTTTAGATGAAATGATGATGCTTCATTCTCCCTAGAAACCAGCGGAGGGGGAATTCTCAGCAAAGAAAGACAAAATTATCTTTGTTCCCTCCACATTATATTTTTGAACTCAAATGCTTTCAAAGAATGTCTATTTTCTTTAGTATGCACAGGCTTTGTTCCTTGGAGGCAAACATTAGTCCAGTCTGTGATTGGCGGATTCAGAACCAAGATAATCATTTCTCACTTTTCTCAATTCTAGTTTTCTGCAAGCTAAAAAATGGCTTTTCAGAGATTGCTTAAATTCTCAAAAAGCACTTTCAAAATTCTATGGAGAAACAGCAGTTCAGAAATCTTAATTCATTATATATTTATACACATAAACGTGAGAGGAAAAAGGGCCTCAGATACTGAAAAAATGATCATTTAAATTGGCAAAACTATGAAGGCAAGACAGATACCAGGCCTTAGTTTTTAAATAAATGATTAGAAGTTCTGGTATTTGAATACTTTCTTTGGTCACTTTAGTTTCTTTCTCCCAGCTGCCTTGGTTCCTATTTCGGCTCAAATTTAGCTTTCACTTAGACAAAAGCAGTTAAACTGTGTGGTCCCCAATGCTGAACCAGTTCAAACCTATTTAGAACCCTTTTTAAATTGAATGACAATGATACACAATTCCAAAATTGTTTATGACTGGGTTTCAGTCATATAATGTTCCAACACCAGTCTCTTCACCAACGTACATTTCCCACCACCAATGTCCTCCGTTTCCCCCACACACACCTATGGCAGGCACTTTTCTTCTCTTTTAGAACCATTTCTAAGGTTAAAAAAAAATTTTTTTTTTAAATTCTACCCTGCTGAAAGGTTTTTCTCTCTCGGCTTTTTCTTTCCCTGGCAGCAGCGTGGTGACTGCCATCTTATGAGGCCCACTAAAGAGAGGTATGAGCTTGCAGCAACGGGACGAGTGGGAGATCTTGGGACCGGGGCGGGGGGGGGGGGGGTGGAGAGGGGGGGCACTTGCAATTACTGATGCTGCTATCCGCTCAGATGTGACCCAAGTGGCCGCACGCGTGTGGCTCCTCCATTGCTGAACGCCCATGATCCCGGAGGCCCACTAACAATTTTTGGCACCAGCAGCTTCTTGCAGAAATGCCGCTAGACTGTGAACTAAGCTACGGCCCCGTGCTGCTTGGGGAGGGGAAAGGTTTTTCTCTTTTCCCGGCGGCGGCATGGTGACTGCCATCTTATAAGGCCCACTAAACAGAGGTATGAGCTTGCAGTAATACATTTCTGGCAGAAATTTCTCTGGACTTAGTTACTAAACTACCAGATATCCAAAACCGACCTCATACACTCTTCTCATTCTCAGCAATTGAAAACAAATTATCAAATGCTGCCTTTTTGGCAGGTCTGATTGTTGGAGGAAAATTCCAAATAATAATAGTGAGTTTCCTGTTGAAATATTAATGTAATCAAAGCAAAGAGAAAGTAAAGTGAAAATCACTCAGCCACACAGGTGGGGAGATGGGAGTGGGATGAGGGGTATACTGGGGTTCTTGGTGGTGGAACATGTGCACTGGTGAAGGGATGGGTGTTCGATCACTGTATGACTGAGACTTAAGCCTGAAAGCTTTGTAACTTTTCACATGGTGATTCAATAAAAAATTTTAAAAATTCTACCCTGCTTTAGCTTTTCTAGACTTGGAACTGTTTTATATATTTTAATTTGTACACAAGAACTCTTTTAAAGAAATAAAAATGTTGGCTAATGTCAGCATTACACTAACAGATTTTAGGAATAGACTTGGCTTTTTCCTTGACTCATTTCTTTTCCAGAAATCAGTCAAATATGAAAATATTGTCATGTAGATAGTTTGTCTGAGGTCAACAGTTGTTTTAAAGTTAGTTACAAAACATCTTTAGTAGTTATGAATGTGTTTCAAAGTTGGTAGCAAAATTATGAAATTAATTTTGAGATCATTGTTTTTGTAACTTCAAGTCAAATAACTCCCAGTCAATGAAACCTTTTGCATTTATTTCCTCCCAATGAAGGAATAAAAGATTTTACACTTTCTATCACATATCTATGATAATCTAGTCTGTCTAAAAATATTTATCCAGCTTCTCAGAAGACATGGACTGGAGCAATAGCACAGTGGGTAGGGCGTTTGCCTTGCACGCAACCTACCAGGGTTCGATTCCTCCATCCCTCTCGGAGAGCCCAGCAAGCTACTGAGAGTATCCTGCCCACATGGCAGAGCCTGGCAAGCTACCCGTGGCATATTCGATATGCCAAAGACAGTAACAAGTCTCACAATGGAGATGTTACTGGTGCCCACTCGAGCAAATCGATGAACAACGGGACTACAGTGCTACAGTGCTACTCAGAAGATATCTGCACTCTTATGTTTACTGCAAAGTTATTCACAATAGCCAAAAATCTGGAAACAACCCAAGTGCCTGAAAACGGATAACAAGATAAAGAAACTATTGCACAGCGGGTAGGGCGTTTGCCTTGCACGTAGCCGACCCGGGTTCAATCCCCGGCATCCCATATGGTCCCCCAAGCACCGCCAGGAGTAATTCTTGAGTGCAAAGCCAGGAGTAACCCCTGAGCATTGCTGGGTGTGACCCAAAAAGCAAAAAAAAAAAAAAAGATAAAGAAACTATGGTACAAATATACTATAAAATACTACTAGGCTATAAGAAAATATGAAATCATTTAATTTGTGGCTACATAGATGGATCTGGAGAGTATCATACTAAATGTTGGTGAGAATGAAAGACACTGATCTCTCTCCTATGAGGGACATAGAGAAACAAAGTAGGGGTATAACAAACACCTGAAAGGAACAGAATTGGTCTTCAGTAGGAAACTTACCACATGGGAAGAATGTGAGTGGGGACAGAAGGGGGGGGGGAGTTGGGATAATGGGGACAGTGATATACGGTGGGAATGGACACTGCAGGTCTGTGTTATGCATGAAACCCATCTATTAGCAGTTTTTCATGCCTGAAATACTTTCATGCCCCCTCACCTTCCAAGAATACTCAATAGTATTTATTAAAAAAATACTTATGATGTACATTACTCAGTGGAGGGCCTGAGCAATAATATAGCATGTAGGGAGCTTGCCTTACACACAGCTGAGCTAGGTTCAATCCACAGTTCAATCTCATACACTCCCCAAGCACTGCCAGGAGTAATCCCTGAGAGCAGAGCCAGGAGGAAGCCCTCAACATCACTGGTGTGATCCCCAACCCCAAAATCAATCTATTAAACCAAAACTCAAAGAACTTGTGGTCCAATGAGTAACTGTAGGCCATATACTAAAAATTATTCTGAAAACTAAATTTTTTTTGTACCATCACATCATTCATCTATGTCTTCTGACAAATCTTGGTTTCACCTTCAGTGACTCCAAGTCTTCATCTCATTCATTCTATATTTTCACTACTGCTACTAGAAGTATCACTAACAGGGTCTTTACATAATAAAATACATCAATTTTTGGGGGGGATAGGTCAAACACTTTTTGTTTTAATTGAATCACCATGAGAACAGTTACAAAGCTTTCCAGTCTAAGTCTCAGTCATACAAAGATCAAACACCCATCCCCTCACCAGTGCACACCCTCCACCGCCAAGAACCCTAGTATACCCCCATCCCACCCCCCACCCCCAGCTATGTGGCAGATGATTTCCACCTTACTCTCCCTCCGCTTTGATCACATTCAATATTTCGACAAAAGATCCACCATTATTATTTGGAATTTTCCCCAACATTCAGACCTGCCGAAAAGGCATCCTTAGATCATTTGTTTTCTATTGCTGGTATGAGAGCATTTTGGATTTCTTATATTTTAGTAGTAAATCTGGAGGGATTTCTGCCAGAAGCCACTGGGTTCTGAGATTGGTCTGTGTGCCTCTGGGATCATGGCCATTCAGGAGCCAGAAGCCGTTCATGGGCGGCAACTCGGGGCCTTGTCGGGGTGAGGAGAGGGGCCGGTTCCCCGAACCCTCCCCCCCACCCCCCGTGAGGCCCTGTATGTCACCGCTCTCTCTCTAGTTTTGGGCAGGGGCAGACGCTAGATCATTAATTTTTCATTGCTCACTTGGTGTATCAGGAAAGGTATACACTTTGTATATCAGCTTCAGAGGAATAGTCCTGTACCACATACTGGAGCCATGCTTGTAGAAGCTCATGGTCGCCGGGATTCCATCTGGAAAAGGCAAGGAGACTGCACCTGCTCCCTCTGGGGGTCCCGGAGATATTGGCTCGGTATGGGGCCTGGAGAATTCTCTGGTGTTGTGGTGCCCGCCGGGTTTCTTCACTCCAATTATTTTTTTTATACTTCAAAATCTGCACTGTAACACTGTTGTCCCATTGTTCTTCGATTTGCGGGGCTAGATCAATAACACAGCAGGTAGGGCATTTGCCTTACATGCGGCCGACCCGGGTTTGATTCTTACGTCCCTCTCAGAAAGCCTGGCAAGCTACCGAGAGTATCTTGCCCGCACGGCAGAGCCTGGCAAGCTACCCATGGCACATTCAATATACCAAAAACAGTAACAACAAGTCTCACAATGGAGACATTACTGGTGCCCGCTCGAGCAAATTGATGAGCAATGGGATGACAGTGACAGTGACTTCAAAATCAAGTCCACTTTCACTCAGGTGGCAAATTCTCATAATTCTTTTCTCCATGTTTCTATTGGTAAAAAAAGAGAAATTATTTAACCACAAAATATATGAGCACATTTTTAAGAAACAAATTTAACACTAATAATGACAAAACATCTTAAATATAACTATGGAATTGATATATTCCCAACAGAACTATGAAAGTTAAAAGAAATGGGGTGGAAGCATAAAAAACCCTTATCTAATTAAGTAGTAGGCAATTTTCACAGAGAAATAACTAGAGATTCTCCTTTCCCTGAAACTAGATTAAATGGAAAGGCAAGAAAAGTGTGGGAGATATTAAACAAGGGACTATTGTGGTATTTTCCAGATATGCCAAGAATATACACTGGAGAACGTTTAGAAAGCTATCATACCACAGTGAATTACAAAGCGCAAAATGTTGTCTTATTTACATTAAAATATAGCATTATGTTCGCATCTCCATAACCAAAATTTGAAAACATTAGAAAACCAAGAAAAATTCTCAGAATGTTGGAAAAATAGGAAAATATATGGGCAAGTAGCCAGTCATTAAAGACATGGTCCTTAAGACTTATAAACAGGGAAACCTGTGGCTTTTGGGGGAGACCTTTAAATAAAATGTCTCCTGTACTTGTTCCCCAAAACATTATACATACTCTCAAAACCAGAAAGAAGGAACTCTGAACACTTTTTGGGGGTGGGGTTAGGGACAACAAATTAAATGTAGTCTCTGAACTAATCTTTTGCTTTCATTTGTCTAAATTTAGCCTGGATGCAGTGGAAAGATGCTTTGGGAAACTGCCCAAATATTTCATGACAGAGCTTGAGCAGGTTTTAGGCCTTTCTGGAACCAATTCCTCAGCATCTAAGTAAATACTTCAGAAAACAGGAGCACATTGCCTGGCGCCTGTCCTCGAGGGCTCCCCGCTGATACCTGGTTTCTCCCAGATTAGTCTAACCCCTGGTTCAGAACATTTCACAAACCAGCTGAGCGTTCTGGAGTAAAGGTAGCATGCTGTTTGCAAAGTCCAGGCAGTGTTTTCCCTAAGAAGATGATAAAGGACACAAAGAAAAGTGTAGTTTAGAAGTACCCGCAGGACCGGCTGCAGTTTCCCAAGAGGACAAATACTCTCAACAGATGTCACTGTCTCTGTCATCCTGTTGCTCATCGATTTGCTCGAGCGGGCACCAGTAATGTCTCCATTGTGAGACTTGTTGTTACTGGTTTTGGCATACTGAGTACACCATGGGGAGCTTGCCAGGCTCTGCCATGCAGGTGGGACACTCTTGGTAGCTTGCCGGGTTCTCCGAGAGGGACGGAGGAATTGAACCCAGGTCGGCCGCATGCAAGGCAAACTCTCTACTTGCTGTGCTATCGCTCCAGCCCCTCAACAGATAAGAAATGAAGTCATCTTTGCTGAGGGGATGGAGAAAGACTGGGAGGGGTTGGGGGAGAGTGCTCACACAAGTCTAGAGAAAGGTCAGCACATGGCCCCCAAAAGAGGGTCATTGGCCACAGCAAAACTTTCCATCAGTTTCCCTTGAGGTGGGTGTGGTTGGGGGGGGGGGCGCTTATGTGAAGCGGAAAAGAGAGACAGCTGCTTCCTCCTGACCCAGCTCTGCCACCCAGGGGCTGCCTGGGAAGGCGAGGACTGATCAAGGACTGACCCAGTCTGCGATCAGCACAGACCTCAATCAGCCAGCACACTGGGTGGCCACACCTGATGCCACTTGCTCTGCACAGTGAGGGTTAATCCTCGCCACTAGATTTCTCAGGAAGCCCTGGACTCAGGCTGGGGTGCGGAATTGCTCTTGACAGGAAAAGTCAGTCCTAGGCCTTCTCCAGGCTTTTTAGAGTCTTAGCCTTTCTCACAGAAAAGAATTTCAGGAGACCAGCAGTGGAGTTAAAAAAACAGACTTTATTTGGAGATTTTGAGAAAGGGGAGGGAGGGAGAGAAAGAGAGAATAATGCATTCGAGAGAGATTGCAGGCTTCTCCAAAGGAGCAGAGAGCCGTTATCATCCCCAGGTCTCTAATACTTAAGATTGTCTTTCTTTCTTTTCTTTCTTTTCTTTCTTTCTTTCTTTCTTTCTTTCTTTCTTTCTTTCTTTCTTTCTTTCTTTCTTTCTTTCTTTCTTTCTTTCTGTAATACTTAACATTGTCTTTCTTTCTGTAATACTTAACTTTCTTTCTTTCTTTCTTTCTTTCTCTTTCTTTCTTTCTTTCTTTCTTTCTTTCTTTCTTTCTTTCTTTCTTTCTTTCTTTCTTTCTTTCTTTCTTTCTTTCTTTCTTTCTTTCTTTCTTTGCTTTTTGGGTCACATCCAGCGCTGCTCAGGGGTTACTCATGGCTCTGTACTCAGGAATTACTCCTGGCGGTTCTTGGGGGACCATATGGAATGTCAGGAATTAGAACTCAGGTGGGCAGCATGCCAGGTAAATGCCCTACCCGCTGTACTATCCCTCCAGCCCCTAATCCACGCTGGTTCCTCAGGTTGTCTTGGCCCGAATTTCCTGCAGACAGGAGAGGTATCAGATACCAGGATAAAGGAAGGGCTCTTCCCTTCTGGCCCTCATCACAGTCTGTCTTGGCTGGTCTGTCCTCTCTGCATGTGGGGGTGGGGTGGTCCAGCTTCCTCAGAGTCTGCGTTGGCACCAGGTGAAGGCTTTTATTAAACTTTAATTCCTATACTTACAACGGGTGGGCAGGCATTTTGCAGCCTTGGGTTTTACTGATTTCCAGGAACTCCATTGCCACGAGGCCCTTCCCTATCTACCTGCTTGCCTCACTGCAGACCTGCAGTTTTATAAACATCGAAAAGAAAAAAATTAATAAAATAAATTTTAATGCATTATTCCCTTCACCATCGTGGGCCTTGGGGTCGCAGCGGCCTGGGGAGTGCGGGTGGCCCCTGGGGAGTGATTGTGCACGTAACCTACGTAACCTAGGTGACAGGACGCCCCAGCGAGGAGGCACCAACAACCGCCCGCTTGCCAGGGAAAGGTAGTCACTGTCACTGCCACTGTCATCCCGTTGCTCATCGATTTGCTCGAGCGGGCACCTGTAATGTCTCCATTGTGAGACTTGTTGTTACTGTTTTTGGCAAATCGAATACGCCACGGGTAGCTTGCCAGGCTCTCCGAGAGGGGCAGAGGAATCAAACCCGGGTCGGCTGCGTGCAAGGCAAACGCCCTACCCGCTGTGCTATCACTCCAGCCCAGATAAAGGTAGTACAAGAAGTAAATTGATTTAACAACGGAAGGAATTATTTGGAGGAATCTGAGAGCAGGGCACTTTACCATGCACATGTCTGACCTCTGCATCTCAGGAGTAAGGCCTGACAACTGCCAATTGTGGCCAAAAAACAAAAACAGAGAAAAAGAAACAAACGTGACTAACAGTGATCCCCATGGCTGTCGATAATCTTGGCCTGTCGGAATCACGAAGTCTATGCAGCTGACGAGGGGCTGAGAAGCACCTGACAGGGTCCACTACTCTCAGGGAGCCTTGAACTCTTGTGTCCCTCCAGCCCCAGGTCCCCCCTCGGGAATGTTCAAAAATGAGTACCAAGGTGGTGCATTGGTTGAAATCCTTAGTGCTCAGGGGAAAAATCCTGGAGCCAAACAGAAGATCCTTGGCAGTCCATCTTAATTTGTAAAGAGTTTGATAAAGAAGTTAAAAGTTTTGAGTTTGTCCTGGAAGGCAGCAGCTAAACAAACAAAATTCAGTTACCAAAGGAGACTAAACAAATCCTTGGACTGATCCAGAGGTTTCTTGTACTTCAGATTTACATACCCCTGGGATAAGACTCAATCCACTGAATTGCTAGCCCTGGCAGTTGAAGACCTCCGAAACCCAGCCACTGTCATGCTCAAGGCCACTCTCCACATGAGCCTCACACATGAAGGAACAGACAAAGGAACCCAGGTGTGCAGAACCCAGGGCTGAGATCTCCAAGGCTGCTTGGATCATGACTGGGCCTCTTCCGCCCAGATTTCCCATTTTCCAGTAGCTAGGCGGTCACACCCAGGGACTGCCCCCAGTGCTGTGTAATCCCATCAATGGCCAACATCCAGAGACTATAAAACCAAGCACCCGGAAGCACGCGCGTGGCCTCTCATCTGATAGCCTAGTTCTACCTCTTGGAGAACGTGGCTAGCTGAGAGTCTACTGCCCGCACAGGGGACAGTCTGGCAAGCTTCTGTGGCGTATTCATATATCAATTACAGTAACAATGATGGGTCTCATTCCCCTGACCCTGAAGAGCCTCTAATGCGGCACTGTTTGGAAGGACGAGTAAAGAGAGGCTGCTAAAATCTCAGGGTTAGGACGAATGGAGACACTGCTCGAGCAAATCGATGATGAATGGGATAACAGTGATTCCCTTTATATACTCTTGTGACTCCCCTAGCTCATTAATTTTGCCACTTAAAGGGAATATACCTTTCCTGACAAATGCTTCCGTAAGTGCAATCGTGGAAAAATTCACTGACATTCACAGAGTGCCTGAGTATATATAAAATAAGCGTGGAAAACTGGGACAAACCGGAACAAGGCAGTTATTGCTTAAAAATAGTTTACTAAAGTGGCTAGAGTGAGAGCAGGGGCTAATGTACTCCCTGACATGTCTGATCCCACCACCAAGAGCTATCATCCCTGAGCACTGCAGGGGTGGCCCCCAAGTAGGGAGGCTGAGTGATAGTACAGTGGCTGGGGCATATGCCTTGCATACTGCTGATCCAGGTTCAATCTCCGGCATCTCAAATGGTCCCTCAAGCACTGCCAGATGTAATTCCTGAGTGCTGAGCCAGGAGCAACCCCTGAGCATAGCCAGGTGTGACCCCCCCCCAAAAAAAAAAGAAGAAAAAAGAATAAACTATAGGCTGGAGCGACAGATAGAACAGCGGGTAGGGCGAAGCTGACTGGTGTTCGATCCCCAGCATCCCATATGGTCCCCAGAGCACCGTCAGTTCCTGAGTGCAGAGCCAGGAGTAACCCCTGTGCATCGCCGGTGCGACCCTAAAAAAGCAAAAAAAAAGCAAAAAAGTACAAGAGTTGCTAATGGTTCACTGGGCTCCCCCCACCCCGCTTTTGGGGACTTAGGACTGCAGAGAACCTAAACAGCGCCTGCAGCGCGAGGCTCTGGGTGCAAGCATCTGTCCCGGAAGACCCAGGCCCTTCCCGCCAATCGGCGCCGACAAACTCCAGCCCCGCCTTCCCCCGCCCCCGCACCAGAACTACAACTCCCAGCAGGCTCCGCGCCAGCAGCCCCTGGAGGCAACGGAGGCTCGCGAGGCTCCTGCGAAGGCGGCAGCGGCCCGAACCTTTGACCTTCTCACTTTCCCTGCGCCATCCTATACTTCAACAACCCACAGGCACAGGGCGTCGACTCGCGGCTGGGAAGCTGGGGAAAGGCGAGTCGCAGGGCGCAAGCGTACACCGCGAAGTTTAAAGAAAAGGGGGAAAAGAGCAGGTGTAGTCCGGTTGCAGAGAGATGGCGGAGGCTCGGCCAGGAGACCCGGAAGCACTTACTCTCCACTTCCTCCTCCCTCCTCGCCTAGAGCGGTCCGCTCGCGGAGTGTCTCCGAGGCGCTTCCGGTCCGGCGAGTGCCGACCGCCTGCCGCGGCGGCCCCGGAGGCGTCGGGCGCGCGGGCTGGGGCGGAGCTAGGGCCGGAAGTGCAGCGGCGGAAGCGGTGGCGGCGGCGGCGGCGGCGGCGGCGGCGGCGTTGTTGGCAGCTCGGGCCGGAGTGCAAGGTGAGTGGGAGGGGAAGCCGGAGCGCCCGGCGCCTCTGGGGACTTCGGTTCTGGCTCTCGCAAAGTCGGGCGCAAGGTGACTTTGAAGGGCAGCTGCAGCCGCCGGGCCCCTGGGGACCCGAATGCCGGATTTTCTTGCTCCCGACCCGGCGCCTCGAGCCGCTGACCTCTGCCCCGGTGGCGAGTGTCGCCGTCCGCCCCGGGCCGCTGGGCTCGGCCCCGCCCGGGGGGTCCTGCGGGGCACTCCGGGACACCGAGCCGGGCGCCCTCGCCTGCCAGGGCGAGCCGGGCGGCCACCGGGGGCGCGGGGAGGCCGCGGACCCCGACTCCCGAGTCGGGTCGAAGCAAGGTCACGGCGCGCGCCGAGGGCGCCGGCGCGGACGCGCTTCAGTCGCTGCAGACCCGCGCGGGAAACGGGGAGGAGGGGAAGGCAGCAATGCCGCAAAAGCTGCAGAACCCACCGGAAGCGCTGGCCGTGCACCGCGGGGCTGGGGGTGGGGGGTGTCTGCGGGGGCTGGACTTCGGAGAGAGGCTCCAGCACTCGGTGCCCAAAGGGGGCGAGAGGTGCCAGCCAGTGCACCGGACGCTGAGCCTGGGCTTTTTAGTTCCTGCAGTAGAAGTGCTTTCCTCTCTCTCTCTTCTCCTCTCTTTATCCAGCCCGGCCTCCCCCTTTTACTGGCGGCACCCTTCCCCAGTTTAGCTGACCATATCCGTTCCCGGCCCATAGTCGTTTGAGGTTTACACCCTCCAATAATGCCCACCCCCTCCCCAATAACGCAGGGGATCCGAGTTGGTGCTTCACATCTCTCCTGTGCTGTGCAGAAGACACATCTTGCATGACAGTTCACACCTTTTGGGGGCGGGGGGGGGCCGGACTTGGAAGACTTGGAAGACTTGGAAGAGATGACAGCGGTTGGAAGAACAGACCCAAGTTTGAAGGATTTTTTAAAAAAATTTTTTAATTTCTTTTTTGGGTCACACCTGGCGATGCTCAGAGGTATTACTCCTGGCTCTGCACTCAAGGAATCAACTCCTGGCATTGCTCGGGGGACCCTATGGGATGCCGGAGATCGAACCCGGATCTGCGGGGTGCAAGGCAAACGCCCTCCCCACTGTGCTATCGCTCCGGCCCTAAGTTAGAAGGATTTGAGACGTGTCCTTGCTCGGGATACATTTACCCATGCTGTTTTAGTCGTCATGCTATTTTTTTTTTTAGTGGATCAAAATGGGGGGAACTCCTTAGGGATACTGGCAATTTTCAACAAGCTTTCTTCGGCAGTTCGAGAGAGAAGACCGCCTTTTAGTGTTCTTAAAACTGACGTTCAGCGTCCAGAGGGGGTGTACTCTGCGGAGTACCCAGGGTAGGACAGATGTTAGAGGTATTAAAGGACCTTTATTGCCAGCAGGGGAAAATAGACATCAAATTGCACAATTTAAAAATACATGTTTTGGGGCTGGAGCAATAGCACAGCGGGTAGGGTGTTTGCCTTGCACACGGCCAACCCGGGTTCGATTCCCAGCAGCCCATATGGTCCCCCGAGCACCACTAGGAGTGATTCCTGAGTGCAGAGCCAGGAGTCAGCCCTGAGCATTGCCGGGTGTGACCCAAAAAGCCAAAAAAAAAAAAAAAAAGTTTTCCGTCTGATTTCTACTGTGTACCTTTCGGCCAGACACTTACCCAGATCTTTTATGTTGGTAAAAGTGGGACTGTAGAAATTAGTACTTTGAGGTCATTGCTGTTTGCTTGGAGTCCTCTAAGTATTCATATTCTCTGAAGGGGTGTGAGAGTGGTAGATGAGTAATTCCTTCCAACAAGTGTCCCTTTGCCCTGGCAGGAGAAGCGTGTTGGGGCTCTGGAGTTTGACGCAGCAGATGTTTGTGCTGTTCCAGGGCTCCTCTCCCTTGCTCTGTTGACGCGCTGTAGGACGGCAGGCCCTTGGTGCAGGAGGGCTGCTCTTCTCATCATCCCCGGAGTTAGGCAGTCACTCTGCCCTTTCACCCACTAGCGCTGGGAATCGCTTCCCGCAAGGACACCGAAAAGGTCTCAGAAATTGCCACATATCCCGGAAGACACTCCCACCCCTCTTTGAGAGCCACGGGGTTACACTGTCTCCCAGCTTAGTGCTTCTCAAACTCAGGGGGAAAGGGCAGTTTTCTCCCTAGCCCTTGTGACTACGGATTACCCGAGACAGAAGATGAGACAAAGCAATGAACAGACAAATGAATTTTTATTAAGTGGCTAGAAGAAGTCGTTAGATTAGCAGTGAAGTTTCCAAGTGTCTGTTCTCAAGCTCTATATTATTGGTGTGATTGATCAGTGATAGTTTGTTCTCCAACCCTGGTCCTCAAGCTACACTTGAAAGGCAGAATAGAAGCCCTGTGTGACAGTCGTGGTCGTGGTTGGTAGGTTCTTGTGCAGAGAGGGGACATGGGAAGGATGTTAGGTTTTCACTGACCATTAAGGAATTTTGCCTGGCTCTGAGGAGGTGTGGGTCTTTGGTCACTGCCAATATAGGGTTTGAGAAAGCCTTTCAGTTGTTTTTTTTTTTTCTTTTTGGGTCACACCTGCGATGCACAGGGGTTACTCCTGGCTCTGCACTCAGGAATTACCCCTGGCCATGCTCAGGGGACCATATGGGATGCTGGGATTTGAACCCGGGTTGGCCGCGTGCAAGGCAAACGCCCTACCCGCTGTGCTATCTCTCCAGCCCCCAAGCCCTTTCAGTTTTAAGGACTCAGCTTTTACAGTCTGAAGGACGTTTCTGTTCCTTTTGGAATTCCTGTTTGCTTCTATTTGAAATGTTTTAGTGTTTCTCCTTCCAGACCATAATATCTCTACTCTGATCATCCTCTAATCCAGTCCAATCTAATATCAAAGTTTCACTTAGAAAATTTTGTGTTTTTTTTAGTTTCCGAGGTTTTTAAAAATCCTTTTTAGAATTCAGACTTGGAGCTCCCTCATAAAATTATTTCACGGATCAGCTTGTACTGCCTGTCTTGCTCTCTCCTTCACCACCTTGGGTTTCAAACAACTTTCTTGTTCTTTGGGACTTTGGCTTGATTGTGATAGTATTCTCTTAGAGTCCTGCCATTGTAGTTGGCACACTTGTCACACTGTGTGCTGTGGAATAGAAACTGCAGCCCATCAGTGCTGGCTTTTTTCTCTTTGCGGATATCGGAAAAATCTGGCTTGTGCCAGAGAGATAACCCAAGGGGCTCCGCTTGCAGGGGGCCTGGACTGGAACTCCCAGCACTGCGTGGTCCTCTGGGCACGGCCTGGAGGGGTCGCTGAGCAGCCTAGTGGGCAGCGGGCCAGGAGAAACAGCAGGTGATCCAAAGCCAAATGTAGAATCTAGCCACTGGGGACCAGTGCTCTGGGGTTTTGCTTGTTTTGGACCAGAACTGTTGATGTTCTTAATCCTTCTGGGGTGGGCAGTTTTCCTACATCCTTATTTATTTTCTTTGTTTTGGGGCCCCACCCTACAACGATCAGAGGTGACTCATGGCTCTGCACTCCAAAATGGCTCCTGGCGGTGTTTGGGGGACCATACGGGATCCCAGGAGTCAAACCTGGGTCGGCCGCGTGCAAGGCCGACATCCTAACCTCTGTACCATCGCTTCATCCCCCGAACTGGACATTCTTGGTGTAAGACCAAGTTTCTGGAGAAAAAAAGTTTCTTTCCCAGGTTTTGGGCTTTCTGCACCTAATGCTGGTGGAGCCCCAGGTCTCAGAATGCCATTCCTGAACTGTCTCGTCACGTTTCTGGTCTCTGGGACTTTTGAACAAGAACTAAAGAGCCTGTGATGGGGTGAAAGGTTGTCTGGTGACTGATCTTAACATTCACTGGCTTCTGATACAGTTTAGTACTTGGCAATTAGAATTTAATTCTCACTGCGTGATGAAGGCATGTTTTATAATTGTATGTACAACTTTCTTGTTTGTTTTTGTTTTAGTCTTACCAACACTCCCATGCTTGCTTTTAGGAACAGAGGCACCATGATTCTTCAGAGGCTCTTCCGACTGTCCTCTCTCCTTCGGTCTACTGTCTCCGTCCACTTGAGGAGGAACATTGGTGTGACTGCAGTGGCTTTCAATAAGGAACTTGATCCTGTCCAGAAAATCTTCGTGGACAAGATCAGAGAATACAAAACTAAGCGACAGTAAGTAGATACAACATAACCGTGGCATAAACATAAACACCCAAGGATGTGCATTTTGAGGTGGTAATCGGAAGCATCCTAGTGTTGGGAAATGTCTCCCGTGTTTGCTGCACTGAGCCTGCACACAGAGGCTCGTGTAGGTACCGCAGGAGAAGCTGATGATGGTCTCGGAGCCGGGGAACTAAAGCACACTCTGCTTGGGGTAGCCTCAGTTTGATCCTGGGCACGCAGGCACCGCCTGTAGGGACTCCTGAGGACAGAGATTGGAGTGGCTTCCAAGGACTGCCAAGTAGACCCCCCCAAAAAAAAATTATTAAGCATTTTGATTTTTTTTTCCTTTTTGGGTCACACTCGGCGATGCACAGGGGTTACTCCTGGCTCTGCACTCAGGAATTACTCCTGTCAGTGCTCAGGGGACCATATGGGATGCTGGGATTTGAACCCAGGTTGGCTACGTGCAAGGCAAATGTCCTACCCACTATGCTATCACTCCAGCCCCTAAGCATTTTGATTTTTATCTCCTTTATCTCACTTCCAAGGAAGAATCTTATTGTGTAGCCATTATAATGCAATTTATTACCAATTCAGGTAATTCATAGACATGGCATCTGGGAAATTATTAGAAACTATATTTGAGAAATAAGTTGCGATTTTTGACTAACCTAATACATATTTATAAATAAATATATATGTATAACTTTTTTTCTAAGGGTGGAAGGAGATGTGAGACACAGTCAAAATATTTTAACCCAGTCTGGTGTGTTTTCTATGACATGATTTGGGGGAAATTATAAATGCTGCATTTTTTCTTTAATGTTCTATTGTTAAATATTTATGGGAGTATCAAAGGACAAAAGACTGAGGTAGTACAAAAGCAAGTCTAAGGAAACCTGATCTTCCATACATGAAATGAAGATAAACAGTCACCTTAGTCACATCAGGTTCAATGTCCAAATCTTAGGAGAAGTGTATATCAGTTCCTGTTCTCTTTGATTGCCAGCCATATGTAAAACATTTGACTGTTTATCATGGTGGGCTCCAAAAGAATAAACATACTGCATCTTCTCAGTGTTGGTAAAATCTGCTGGGGTTAGTGAGCATGAAAACTGGCAAATATAAGAAATATGTGTAAGATGCTAAGGTGGTGGCACATGTGGTGTTTGGGGTCTTACAGGAAGGAGAGCCCTTTCGTAGGTGGAGGCATTTTGGAAAGCAGCTTGGAAAACAATGATTTTTCTTTGCTCTGACGGTCCTTTTTCAGGACACATGCATCTACAACATAATTACTCAACATTTTTCTGACCTTGGCATCCTTCTGACCTTGTTCCTTTCTTGTGGGTGTCCCCTGCCCCCAATAATTGTTCAGTAGACCCCTTGGAATATCCTGGTGCCTCCTGGGGACCATATGACCCCAGTTAATAAATGCTGTTTGAAAAGTGCTGTTATAGGGAATACAGTGGACAGCTATAAATCATTGCTCTGGAAGAAAAAGTTAATCATGCCTATACTTCTTGAAAGTTGTCTTAGAATCCTCAGTATACTGTCAGTTGTCTGCCAGACAAAGGGGCTTACGCCAGTTATGAGCAGTTACTGTGAAGATTGTACAGGTTAATAGGAATGGGAGGAGGATGTTTTTAAGATGTGAGCCAAGGCACTAAAACCAGAACATTCAAAATATGTTTGGGAAGTTGTGATGTTGTTTCCTGGGAATCTAAGGCATGAAAAGTGTAAGGAGCAGCAAGTAGAGAATGGAGTTAGAATAAGAAATTATGGAGGGTTTCAGCTATAGACTAGACAGTATATGAAAAACTGTAGACTAGGCAATTATAGATTACATGAAAAAAATGTATTGGAAAGAATGGAATGAGAAGAGGAAAGAGGCAGAAAAAATAATTCAAATGTTTATGATAACATTGTTATAATAGTGGAAATAGAAAAATGAAAGAGTGAAGCTTTGGAGAGACTGGGAAATGGTCTTGGTTATGTAGAGAGTGAACAGTGAAAGAAAGCAACATTTCTGGGCCAGAGTGATAGAACAGTGGGTAGGATTCTTGCTTTACAGGTCACCTACCCAGGTTCAATCCCTGGCATCCCATATGATTCCCCGAGCACCACAAGAAGTAATTCCTGAGTCTAGAACAAGTAGTAAGTGCTGAGCATCGCCAAATATGGCAGCCCCCCAAAAAAAACAAAAATCCCTCCAAGAACACTGATCCTTCCATATTTATTGCTTAGTGGTGTTGAGTTTGAATCTGCACGAAGGCAGGCATGATACCCCTGCGCTACATCAAGCCGCAGGACTCTGATATTTCAGTACATGGGAATGAATAGGTTTTTGCTACTAGCCAGGCTAAGCAGCGGGTGAGAGTGAAGGGTTTAATAGTGACGATGGATTGGGAGATGCTATTTATGAGGAGGTAGAATCATTTCCGGCTCCTTTTTGTAAAAGACTGCCTATTGAAATGATCAGGCCAGGGCTATTTCTCAGGGAGAGCCGAAAGGGCAATGAAATGGAACAGGGTTAAGGCACTTGTCTTAGATGCAGCTGAGCGTGCTTCAATTCTGCCTGCAGTTTTCCCGAGCACTGCCAAATGTGTGTTCCCCCCATCCTCTCATTTAAACAGTATTGCACAAGTCTTGTATGTGTGTGGCCCTGTTTTGACCATGGTACCTCATGCCCATCCCCCATGAACCAGTGGATGTGGCTACTATACCAAGTTGTAATGGCTGTCATCAGTAATGGGGGTTTTGGTGTATTTGGGGGAGAGCATAACACAGACATTTTACCATTTTATTGTTCAGAAAATAAAACAGGGCTGGAGATATAGCACAGCGGGTAGGGCGTTTGCCTTGCACGCGGCCGACCCGGGTTCAAATCCCAGCATCCCATATGGTCCCCTGAGCATGGCCAGGGGTAATTCCTGAGTGCAGAGCCAGGAGTGACCCCTGTGCATTGCCAGGTGTGACCCAAAAAGCAAAAAAAAAAAAAAAAAAAAAAAAAGAAAATAAAACAGAAATTCCCTGTCTTAATAGTCCAGGCCTCCCACCTTTGGGTCAAGTTGGCTTAGTATTTAGTTCATGCATTGCCACCAGAACATTGTGGCCTTTTCGACAGAATGTCTTCAAAAATTCTATTGTGGAAACGTCATTCCACCTACAAAAGTAACCTCGTGCACAGGGATGCACTTTGATGCACTTTGCATTTGCTCGTTATGTAACAGGTCATCCGGAGGTCCTGTGGATACTGGCCCAGAGTATCAGCAAGAGCTGGACCGGGAGCTTTTCAAGCTTAAGCAGATGTATGGCAAGGCAGACATGAATACCTTCCCCAACTTCACATTTGAAGGTGAGTCTGTTTGATCACATTTAATTGTGGGGCGTTTTAAGGTGAGAATATTTGTACCTTTATACAAGTTGAATTGTTTAGGGATTAAATTGTAGCTCTGTTTAGTATAAGGACAGTGACGTGGATGGAGTAAATATTTTCGATTGGTAGTGGACGTTTCATACCATAGGCTCAGTGCTGGGAATCTGATGTTAGATTTACCAGATAATTTCCCGTTTATTTGGGGAGAATTACAGCATCTTTTTCATGGTGGTTATACAACGTAAATGTCATGCTACGTTAAGTCAGTTGCAGAGTCAGTTGTCAGATTGACTTGTAAGTGCCAAATAACTCTTCAGCAGTTATGCATGTTTTCAGGTAAACGTTTAAAATTGAAAAGATCAGTGCCTTAAGTATGGAGCGTTTTAGAGATAGAGAATGCATTTTATTGTAGTACTGCTAAGAGATTCCACTCTTTTTTCTTCCTAGAACCCAAATTCGAAGTGATTGATAAACCCCAGTCCTGAAGAAATGATGTAAAATTATCTGGCCGTTTGTCCTCAGTTTTACAGCTGATGAGAAGTAGCAGAGTGAACACATCTCTCCTCTGTCAAGTTTTCTTTCAATTCTGATTCCAAATAAATAATTTGGTGTTGAGTGTCTGCTTGAGTGCAGTGAGTTGTTTCATTGTTGATTTAAGGACCACCTTTCGGAAATAACAAGCAGACAGAAACTGTGGGCAAATTGAGTACCTGTGTGTGATCTGACACTTGCTTTCGAGGCGATGTCCTTGAGTTGTGAAGCCGGAGGGGAGCCTCGTCACTGGAGGGGTGTTGTCCTCCCTGAACTCGAAGAAGTGGCTTCTAAACCTTTTTATCGTCATGTCTTCAGGAAACTCAAGCGGCAGATCGAACAGGCACGAGAGCATTTGTGTTCTGGGTGCTCAGGCTTCCCCCCAGCAGCCCGGGGCCCTCCTCCCTTGCTAATCAGAGTCTGTCAGAGAGGAGGAGGATTCTGCAAAGGAAAGTCCTTTAGTTTAGTTCTTTTTGCTTTTTGGTCACACCAGCGGTGCTCGGGGGTTACTCCTCATTCTACAGTGAGGAATTATTCCTGGGATACTGGGGATTGAACCCGGGTCAGCTGCATGCAAGGCAAACGCCTTTCCCCTGTATTATCCTCAGGCTCTGGGAAACCCCTTTTAAAGAGTTAACTCCACGGTGGTGTTTTGGCCAAACAATGGAAGATCCAGCGGTTTGATGCCACCTATGTCCTTCCCATATTTCTGTGACAGTGAATGACTCAGAAATTAACTGGAAGAGGACAAGAAAACAGGTTATATCTGATAATAGCTCTGGTGTGTCACTATCTACTTCCTTTGCACAGATGAAGCCCAAACCAGCCAGCCTTAGGAATTCAGAGCTTTTCAGAAGAGGAGTAGTGTGGCACACTCTACCAGCTGCAGGCCACCTGCTGAGGAATGCCATTTTCAAGAGATACATAAATGTTACCTACTGCTATAAAATCAGATTAAGCAAGATTAAGTAGGGGACTGGGGGTGATATAGTTGGAAGAAACAATGCCGTTTTCTTTAGCAGAGTTAAGCAAGGGCAGGATCCCAGGGGACCCTGGGCCCCAAGGGACAGTGATTCACTCGGGGATCATTCCTAGTAGGCACTGGGGACATAGAGGGTGTGGGGACTGAACCCAGGTCAGCTGTGTGCAGAGCAAGTGCTTCACTGTACTCTGGCCCTTAAAGTTGATTTATAGTAATGATGAGAAAATTTTACTGTTTTCATAAATAAAACCTGTGGAGTGCATGGTTTTTCTCTGGATATCCTAATTTCCTTCAATCTAGAGATGTGCATGGGAGGCTTACTGGCTTACCTTAATTATCCCTCTACCCTTCTACCTGTCACCTCTGATAGTTTTATTTTTTTGAAGAAATTTTATTCAGGGTTTGAGGGTTGGCAGGGATTGAGACGGAAATGATGAGATGATAATCTGTTTTGGGGAGGGGAGAGGGTCATACTTGATAGAGCTCATGGCTTACTCATGGCTGTGTGCTCAAGTCTCCTGACAGGCTTGGGGGACTAGATGGGGTGGCAGGGATTGAACCTGGGTCAGGTGTGTGCAAGGCAAATACCCTATCACTCTGTCCCCAAGATGCTATTTTTTTTTTTTTTTTTGCTTTTGGGGTCACACTTGGTGATGCACAGGGGTTACTCCTGGCTTTGCACTCAGAAATGACTCCTGACGGTGCTCAGGGGACCATATGGGATGCTGGGAATTGAACCCGGGTCGGCCGCGTGCAAGGCAAACACCCTACCCGCTGTGCTATTGCTCCAGCCCCAAGTTGCTAATCTTGACTAGGCAAAGAGCTGTGTGGCTCCAGATGCGAGACTGTAGCCTCCGGGGTTTTCTCAGCAATAGCGAGGACTTCCACAGACTGTTACGTGCAGCTGAAATAGTGGAACAGATTCAGCTACTTTTACTAATGTAGACGTCCGTTAATCAAACTCTGATCACCACGTGTGAAACAAAGCAAGTTCTTTGCAAAGTCCTACTGGAAAACAATTGTCTGATTTAATTAGGCCAATCCCCAAATAGAAATAAACTAGATTACATGACCCATAGAGATGGCTCAAAGGGAGAGAGTGTGTGCTTTGCACGGGGGAGCTTTGGGTTCAGTCCTCAGCACTACGTCCTTGGAGCACAGAGCTGGGAGCCCCGGAACAGTGGGATATGCCCCTTCCACCCCAGAAGAATAGCCATCAAACCACCTTTTTTGGTTGTTTTTAGTTTTGGGGGCCACACCTGGCAGTGCTCAGGACCTACTCCTGGCTCTGTGCTCAGGGATCGATCCTGGTGTCCTTGAAGGACCATATGGGATAGGGCGGATTGAACCCGGGTTGGCCTCCTGTAAGGCAAACGCCCGCCCGCTGTACTATCACTCTGGCCCCTGCTGTCAAATCATCTTAATAATAGAGTCCTAGGTCTGGTGGTGTGGCTCACTGAGAGAGCACATCTGGTTGTGGCCCTCAAACCAAAAGATAAATCTAATTACAACAGCAACAATAATACAACAAAACTTGCCGTTAAATAAAGATCTATTCTAGAGCCCCATTTTTTTATGCAACACAATTTCACTGCAGGGAAACAAGAATGCTCTAAGAACTGTAATTGCTTTGCCAATTTTTAGTGCTCAACTCCTTCGAATAAAAGCAAGTGGAGACACAATTCTAGACACATGGATATTCTTTTAATAAGTAAAAAAAACCCCACTCAATTGTAGATCTTTCTGTGGAAGACAGCATTCTTCACGTGATGAGTTTCATTTTGCTGTGTACAATAAGATAATATATATTTGACACAAAGAGGTCTTCACACATAGATGAATCCTAGTCTTAGGATTTTTTTCTTTTTTTATCTATTAGTAATGATAAGTAAGGCACTGTATATTTTTCCTCTGTATTGGATCACTTAAACTGAGGAAATAGATTTTGTATGATTGATGGGTGTGTTTTAACATGCATCTCTGAGATCCACAAATCCCCTTGGCACTTGGATATAGCATTGCACAAATCATCCAAAGCTTCAACATCATTGAGCCTGACTTTTTACAAAAGCTTCATGAATGTGCATCTTCATCATGCTCCACCATGCAAAGTTGGGAAGCCTTTGCCTGTGGGTAAAATTCTGCATGCACCAGTTTTGCAAATACAACTTTCCTGGAACTCAAAGATACCGATTTATTTGTTATTGCCTATGGCTGTTTTTGTGCGACACTGGCAGAGTTAAATGGTTACACGAGGTACCACAAAGTTGCATGGCATAACTCCACCTGGCCCTTTACAGCAATTGTTTAAAAGGATGTGATGAGAAACAGCTTTTGTAGCTTAGGGATGGTGGCGGACTCAACAGGCATATTCCCAGTGACCTGATTCTAGATGAAAGCTGGACACTGGCTGAGTGTTTAGATCTTGCTTTCAGTGACTCTCGAGGATTTGTTTTGCATATTGGACATTCAGAGTGAACTCCCTTAAAACAGCTTCGTCATGTTCAGAATTGACAAGAGTGAGTCATCTTTCCATCCCGAATTGCTCAGAATTGGAATGACCCTAGCGATATTTTGTTTTTAATATGTGACTGAACATCAGCGTCTGTCCTAAATGGCTCGACACTCAACATGGCTTAGTGGCTCCTTTTTTAATGAATCAAGTTCATTGTCACTCTGTAGCATGGACAGGCCCCGGAGATATTTAGTCATGGAGAAACCAGATGATTAGACCCATATTTCATTTCCATCATGGTTCCTCCTGTGTCCTTTATAAGTCAGCAACTTTGGTGCAGGTTGTTGCAGTGAATTCTTTCCTCTCGTGTCACTTGGCAGACAACCACTCCCTCAGCACCCCCAAACTCTACAAGCTGCAGGATTGGCAAAGCACTAGCCATCACACAGGGGTCTTAGCACAGTCCAGAATTTCCCAGCCCCATTTTTAGAGACATGAAATCCCCACTGCCAAGGGTGTGGGATCTTCACTGTTCAGGACAGAGGTGTTTGTGGTAAGTTTTGATGTCAAATCTTCAAGGATGGTGTAAAGCAACGAAAAGTTTGAGGAGAAATGAAACACCTGGGTTTGTGTTTGACTCTCAAAGTCACGTTTAATGAAATCATCAACACATCGGATAAGAGTGCTCTGGTCATTAGGTAGTTTTCTTCATCTTGCAGGAATGAAAGTAAACTCAAAGTATAAATTCTTGGATAAAAGGTCCATTTCTATTATTTCCTTCAGTTTTAATGAGCAGCAAAAATAATGATAATATGCAAGGAGTAGGGGAGAAGAGGAATCTTGGAGAAATAAGATCAGGGGTTTCTTTTGCATCTGCTAGTTTTTCCTGAACCTCCTAAATCAGACTCTTGTATAGAAGGTCCATGCAGTTGATATATTCAAGTCCTGTGAATTACTTTTACCATCAGCATAATATATTTTCATAATTTTATCTAGAAGTTAGAACATCTAATATTTTACTATTCTAGAATATTATGAAGTATCTCCATTTTTTTAATACTCAATCCAAACACAGAAGCCAGACTATTTTAGATGGTGACAGATTTGCTGAAAATAACAATTTTAAGTGATGGAACCATCATTAAAATGATAATGCAACACCATTCTCTCTGCCTTGTATGTTGCTTTGCAAATGTAAGACAAAACAGAGTTTTGTATATTTTTTTTTAATAATGTGTAACAACTGTGGTTTTGGTATATTTCAAAAGTAGAATTCTTTTAAATTATAAAGGATTTTGTGTGCTTGAAATCCTAGAAAAAAGAAAAAGAAAAACAAAGTTGAAATGTAGTGCATTACGGATTCATATTGAGTATGTTGATGCTGATGTATGTCACCAGTGATTCACAATTGGATGTGTCTTATTTATTTATTTATTGAATCACAGTGATATACACAGTTACAAGATTGTTCATGATCAAGTTTCAGTTGCATAATGTCCCAGCACCCACCCCTTCACTAGTGTGCATTTCCCACCACATTTCCCCAGTTAGTTTCTCTCCCACCCTCCTACCCTTGGATGTGGTTTAATTGGCACAATTTGCAGCACTGGTGTGAACATGCTAAAGAAATATAGATACATTGTGGGCATAGAATTACATCCACTGTTAGGATAAAATAGCACAAATTTAGTTTTGTTTTGGGGATAGAGAATTATCATTTAGGTAACTAAATAATTAAATATTAGGAAATAAAGTCTGAAACTTTGATTTGAAAAGAGGAAAACACACACACACACACATACACACACTAATGAAATATTACACAGCCAGAAAAAAGGATGAAATCATGCAGTTTGCTGCAGCATGGATGGAACTGCAGGTATCAAGTTGAGCAACATAAATCCAAAGGAGGAGGACAAGGAAGACAAATACCCAATGATCTAACTCATTTGTGGAATACAGAGAAACAAAACAAGGAAATAGGCAGTATCAAATGATAACAAATCCTTGTGCCAGGACTATAAAACTGAGAATATCAGGTCAGGGGTGGAATAAATAAGAGGAATGAGGAGGTGGACTGGAAGTAACACAGAGTGTTACTGGTGGGAGGGCCTTGGACACTTTGCTAGGGGTGAGTTGTGGTTTGGTAATTGTACATAACGACCATAAATGATAATGTCATCTTAACTCTAACAACATTAAAAATAAATAAATAAATAAATAAATAAATAAATAAATAAATAAATAAATAAATAAATAAAGCAGTGTTTCCCATTAAAAATGGGTACTACCACCCCCGGGGGGTATTAGAACTAGTCAGGGGCCAGTAGTGGCCTCAGGGCATACTGTCTTCTTTTGTTTTGGTTTGGAAGCCTCAGTATTCGGTTTATTCCTGGCTCAGTGCTCAGGGATCATTCCTGGTGGGGTTTGGGGACTATATGAGGTACCAGGGATAGAACCCGGGTCAGTGCCTTTATGGTTGTGTTATTTTTTCCCCCAAGCTCCTCAGGAAGTGTTTTCTGCTTGTTGGATTAAAGAAACTAGATTTCCAGGGGGTGTGGAGTATTTT
The DNA here is from genome assembly GCF_027595985.1 of Sorex araneus. NCBI lineage: Eukaryota > Metazoa > Chordata > Mammalia > Eulipotyphla > Soricidae > Sorex > Sorex araneus. The sequence goes on along the minus strand of NC_073303.1, from coordinate 189,695,029 downwards.
TTTATTTATTTGCTTCGAAAAGGAGGTGTTAGAGAAAGTGAGTTGGGAGCATCTGTGAGTGGGCTTTGAATGTGAGTGAAAGTTAGAATCACTTGCATTAAAATATTGTTGTTTGCCCCCTACCTCTTGCTCCAAAGAAGGGAGATCTAAGAGAATTCATGGAGTACTAAGGAATTCGGGGAACCGCTGCTCTCATTTCTTCAGGTTTTAGGTCAGAGGCCTTAAAATGCATTAGAAGACTTACACCTCATGACCCCATATATTCATTTTTTAAAAACGCAAAAGAAAAAAAAATGAATATCCATCTGACGAACTACAAATCCTGAAAGGGCTTGAAAATGCAAAAGAATACAAAGGCCCAGATGCCTAAATTATGTTTTCTAAACCATGTGAGCTGGATAATTTTTTTACATGTTCTCAAAGATTTCTGGAATGCCGCCTCTAAGAATGAAAAGGTATGTCGCTTCCTTGAATTTGGGAGAGTATCCAGGAAACCTCACTGGAAGGGATCTGTTTGGTTCACATCCAAGAACCAGGGTACATGGGTCCCAGCTCCCCTTCTGGAATTCTGTGAAACGCTGCTGTCTTTTCCTGACCAATAAAGTGGTGCTGATAAGACAGACCCAAGGACACTACGGACATTGACTAATGAAAATATAATGGCATGGTGATGACCAATGGTCTACAAATGCCAGTTATTCTCCCATGCCATTCCAGACAGAGCGTTGGAACTAAACTCAATAGTACAAAGTGTACTAATAGCAAAAATCCATCCCACCCAAGCTATTATTTCATCCCTGCCCTATTTCCTAAACACATCCATTCTCCAAATACATCTTCAAATACTCACATTTTCATTCACTGTCATAACTTTTGATTGAGAATGACTCTTCCTGTTTGTGGAATATAAAAGACAGCATTTACTACATTTTCACTTCCCATTCTGCAACACATACCTTTTTCATTAATATTCTATCCATGCATTTTTTTTTCTCTGTTGGAGGCTGAACAACTATCTTAGCAAGGGAAAAAAATGCCAGAAATCCTAGTGGAATTTCTTATATTCATAAACAGTATTTAGAGAGAAAGCCATGCAGCAAGATGATGGTGTGTGTGAAACCCTGTATATCTAATATCTAGCTTAGAGAACATACCAATGGTTTGCCACAAAATCATTTTTACAGATGTCTTATCTTTAATTTATTAACTTAATAGCTTTTAACTTAACATCTTAAGAATGAACATTTTGAAAGTTTGATCATTGTCATCTTATATTTTTATATTTTCCTTGGAAAGGAAGTTTTACCAGGTGATTATGGTTCTGCTTATCTGTTGTGTGCTGGGCTCTGTCATTCGTAACATTATCCCCAAATCAGTATGTTCAAGACTCAACCACCTGGTACCTCAAAATGTGACTGGACTTGGAGAGAGGGTCATTCAAGATCATTTAAAGGAAATGAAGCCCACTCACAAATTATTTGTGCATACTGGAAAGTTCGGTAATCGAATCCAGTTCTTATGTACCGAATTCCCTTTTTGTTTGTTTTTTTTTTGGGGGGCCACACCTGACAGTGCTGGGGGTTCCTCCTGGCTCTGTGCTCAGGACACAGGAATCACTCCCATCGCTATGGGATGCCAGGGATCAAGCCTGGGTCAGCTGCACGCAGGGCAAGTGCCCTACCAGCTGCACCACAGCTCTGGTCTCTGCACCGGATTCTTAAGTATCTATTTCTCCTTCAGATAGTCCCCCAAACTCTGAGAGCTGCGGCGACCTACTGATGAGCTCTTCTTGGAAGTCGAATAGGTAGCTTGCTTTCAAAAGCCTCTACGTACCCACACATGCTCTTCCTGAAACCTTACACACTACAGTCAGTTTCACTTGAGCTGTCTCATAACCTTGGTCCCAGTCTGCATTTTTCTTCTTTTCCCCACCACCAAAAATTCAGCCAAGCAGAGAAATTGTTAAATATATATGTGTGTGTATACATATATACAAACATGCACACACACACATATATGCATGCATGTATGTATCTCCAGAATCCTGCTACTTGTTTTGCTTTTTTTTCTTTTTGGGTTACACCTGGCATTGCACAGGCTCTGCACTCAGGAATCACTCCTGGCAGTGCTCAGGGGACCATATGGGATGCTGGGAATCGAACCCAGGTCGGCCGCGTGCAAGGCAAACGCCCTGCCCACTGTGCTATCGCTCCACCCCCTTGTTTTGCTTTTTAATTAATTTTGTTTTTTAAGTTATGGTAGTACTCAGAGGCTACTCCTGGTGCTATGCTTAGGGTCTCTCCCAGCTGTGCACAGGGGACCATGTAGTAACAGGAACTAACCCGGGTGTCCCACATGCAAAGCACATTCTCTGGCCCTCCTATCATTTCCTACCATTTCCACAATGCCCACTTTGATACCTGTTGCATTTGCCCCTTGCCTTGGCTATGGCCTATTCTCCTTACTTCTCCCCCTTCCGCTTTATTCTCACCAGAGCTGACAGTGAGAGATGGAGCACCATCCTCTCTCAACAGCTCTGGAATGAAGGCACTGCTGCTACTTGTCTCCGAATCCTCTAATGACCCCACCTACATCAGAGCAAACTCTCCAGATTTGCCTGGGAGCAGCTGCGTCCTCTCTGCCCTCTGATGCTTCTCTGTCCTCAGCCTCTCTCTCCTCTGTCCTCACTCGTTCCAGTTACACTGAATTTTTTTTTTTTTTTTTTTTTTTTGCCTCTTGGGTCACACCCAGAGATGCTCAGGGACTACTCCTGGCTCTGCACTGAGGATTTACTTCTGGCGGTGCTCAGGGGACCATATGAGATGCTGGGAATTGAACCTTGGTCGGCCGCATGCAAGGCAGACGCCCTACCCGCTGTACTATTGCTCCAGCCCCCACACTGAACCTTTCGATTTTCTTCAGTCACCCCACACACGTCTGGGTTCAACATCTTTCCTTTCTTATTTCTCCTTTTCTCTAGCTTCAAACACTTTCTCTGTATATCTTCCTTTAACCCATCTGGACATTTTCAAACATCTCCTTGTTGTAGCATAACATTGGTTTGTCCTTTCTGCCTTGTCACAGGGAGCTTAGGTTTACTGGGTTACTCCCATCACAGTGTTCCCATTCCTCTGTTTATTTGTAACCTCTTTCTTTGTGCTCTGCTTCCCAAACTGGTCAATCACCATTATCTCCTAATCAGACTCTGTTAACTTGTAGATACTGCTTTTCTCTTCTCCTTAAGTCTTTTGCATAGTTTAGTCAGAGCAATGTCCTTTTTGTATAGACACAGGAAGACAGTTAATGCTATGGGAGTTAATTGACTCTGAAAGATATTCACTCCTGGGCATCTGTTTTCTGGACATAAGCCTCAGTTGCTCTTACTTCCTGGCACCCCAAAAGCAGGGTGCTGACGAGGGACTGGATGGACCCAGGGCAAGCTGTGAGTTACTCTGGCATAGAAATGGGCCAGGACAAAGCGCCATAATACTTAACTGTAAGTTAAGACCATGGTCATGGACAAATTCTGTCATGATCCAAAAAGTAGCAGCTGGATTAGGACCCTGCAAGGGTTAGGAAAGACTAATCTGGCCTGAGCACTGTAGTCTGAGGTCTATAGCGAGATGTCCGCAGGAGAGCCATCCTATAAGCTTAATGTATCTCTTACTGTGTCCATACAAAATAGCTAATATTAAGAAGTAGAATTAAGATGTTAATTAAGTTGTTAGACTAAGGAGAGGAGAAACAGCCCTAAGGAGTATTTTGCTCTTGAGTGAAAGAAGGACTTTCATATGTTAATTGTACTCCTGGATGGGGTGTGGTGGCTAACTCCAATGTGGGTAGCCGGAGAGAGATTAGAGAGAGACTGTGGCTTTGAGATGGACACTAGAAACTAATGAGGGGAACAGGAGAAGACTGGAATGGGGAGCTTAGTGAGACTTGAACAGGCGCATGGGGAGAATGGAATAAACAGCAACTGGTCACAACCACCCTGGCCCTCGTTTCCTCCTCGTCTGCCCATGACATTGGCAGTCTGGGGTGGGAGGGTGGCCTGAGGTCACTGAACACAGGCTGTGAGATAGAGCCTAGGGGATTTCCTAGCCACCTTGTAATTAAGGCCCTTCAGCCACCCTATATAAAATGGTCTTTTTGGTGCATTCGTCATTCTCCTACCCACTTTATTGTTTTTTTTTTCTTTTTGCGTTACACCCAGCAATACTTAAGGGTTATCACTGGCTCTACATGCAGGAATTAATTCTGGTGGTGCTGGGAGGGACCATATGTGGTGCCGGGGATCGAACTCTGGTTGGTCACCTGCAAGGCAAATGCCCTCCCCACTGTACTATGGCTCCAGCCCCACTCACACCTGTTTTACTTTTCTCCATCAATCCTTACCACAAGTAACATACTACTAGTTTCCTTTCTGCCTTTCTTTACTAGCGTAAGCTTCATTAGGTTGAGGGTTTGGGGGAGTCTGTTTGGTTCACTGCTGTCCCACTAGTCTTGAGGGTCTTGTGGAGAACAGAACTGACATTAAAAGTGATGACCAAGTAGAATTTTATTAGAAAATTTCCAATGTAACAAAATACAACACGCATGTCTCTGAAAAGTAGTACTTTGGAACTACCTAGAAGCTGATCTCGTGGCTATTGTTTCTCTAGATAATTAGACATCACTGACAAAGAGACGTGGGATAGGAGGTGGCATGCATTTTTCATGAACTTGCATCACTCCCCACAAGATGAAATCTACACAAATAGCCCAACTTTTCACCACTGACTTTCAAAGGATGATGAACAAAAAGGTGGTTGAACAGAATGGGAGAGCATGCATTTGAAGAGAGTATACTTACTGGAAGGAGGTTTCTTCTACAAAAGAATAAGTATACATGATTAATGAAGAGTAAATACAGTACAATACAGATTCATATAAAGCTTATTTTCCTTCCGTTTTGATTCTTACTTGCTGACACTTATAACCCCCAAACCAAGGGTTGGCAAACTTTTTGTAACAGGTGACAAATATTTTGGGCAAGGCTATATAAATGTACTTATAAAAAAGAAAACAATCTTTCTAAAATTTTATCAAGAGAATAAAAATACAATAATCAATAAAATTTATTATTGTGGTAATCAAAGTCTTGTGATGAAAGTACAACTCAAATGATGGTCTGTCTTTTAGATGGAGAGCAATTCCTTTAATGGGGATTCAGATTTCTGATCAACGAGATTGTAGGTGGCTGTAGAATCATTCTGATCTTGTAGCTCACAGAAAAACAGTGGTAGGACGAACAGCTCACATGTTCTAGTTTGCCAACTCTTATACAAAATGTAAGTTCAAAACACAGTTCTTTTGAATTGATTTTCTGCTAGGTGAAAAATAAAAGTAACGTTCCTAGATAATTAACTACCACTACACAATTCAAATGTTTATTCAGTTATCATTATAAATGAGATCTATCAAATCTTCGATTAAATACTCAAAAATCTTTTTGGGGAGTACACAGATCAAGGTGATAAGAGTTTTGAATGAGTCATCTTATCTGTCTGTACTTTCACTAGTGACCAGCAGAGGGCCTCAGTAAGATTCCATTCACAAAACTACACTGCACTTGATTGAAGTAACGTAAGAAAAACTGGTATTCTTAATTGAGAAAGCAGTTATTTTCAGTTACTGAGAATCCCTTTGAAGGTACAACAGTGGAAACATTTTATGAGAGCATGCTTATGGAAGCAATAAATAACTCCCCTTTATATTTTATTTTCTGCCCCCGGCGCTGTGTAATCCCATCAACAGCCAACATCCAGAGACTATAAAACCAAGCTCCTCGAAGTGCACGGCTGCTCACCTAATAGCCTAGTTCTACCTCTTGGAGAATGTGGCAAACTACCGAGAGTTTACTGCCTGAACGGGGGAGAGCCTGGCAAGCTCCCCGTGGCGTATTCTATATGCCAAATACAGTAACAATGATGGGTCTCATTCCCCTGACCCTGAAGAACCTCTAATGTGGCACCATTGGAAAGGACGAGTAGAGAAAGGCTGCTAAAAACTCAGGGCTAGGACGAATGGAGATGTTACTGGGTCCGCTCGAGCAAATCGATGATCAACGGGATGACAGTGATGGTGATACAGTGATATTTTATTTTAGTATAAACTATTTTAAAACCTAAATTTCAAAATTAAACTGTAAAATGGTATCTTTAAAATTGAATTGTTCATTTAAAAATGAATATATTATTTATTGTATTAAAAAATCTATAAACTATATTATCAATGGACTTGATGGAGATCTGCAGTTTTGGGCTACAGATCATTTTAAAAACCGGGAATCTAAAAAAAAAAAACTGGGAGTCTAGAAAACAAAGATAAAAAACATATCTCACCCATTCACATTGAACCTAATTATCACAAAATGGGGATTTGGAATAATGGAAGATCTGAATTTGAGAAATACAAAACCTTGTTCAGAAGCAACTCTGGTGAAGAGTTTTAAACAAGTCTTACTTCACTGTCACTGTCATCTCGCTGTTCACGTAGAACAGAATTGCTGATACTCAGGGTGTCACAACGACATGCACTGTAGCACTATAGCATGGTTGTCCAGTTGTTCATTGATTTGCTCAAGCAGGCACCAGTAACATCTCCATTGTGAGACTTGTTACTGTTTTTGGCATATCCAATACGCCACGGGTAGCTTGCCAGGCTCTGCCATGCAGGCGAGATACTCTCAGTAGCTTGCCAGGCTCTCTAAGAGGGACAGAAGAATCGAATCTGGGTCAGCTGCGTGCAAGGCAAACACCCTACCCATTGTGCTATCGCTCTAGCCCAAACAAGTCTTACTTAGAATTAATATGTATTTAATTGTAATAAATTATTAATAAGCTTAACATTCAATATTTGACTGCCAGCAAAACATAGCACAGATTTTTTTCAATGAGAAATTACTATGAAAATAGAATCCAATTTACATCATCTGGAAATAAACAATTCCTAAGTAAAAGGACGATAAAGACATGCAAATACACTCTAAATGTCTGTCCTGATTGATAGCTCTCAAGAAGGCTGTGCTAGGCCACTCCTGGACTCTTCTCAGATCCGGTGACATTCTGGGAAGGTTGTGAAGAGGCAGGTGTTGCCTTTCCTCCCTAAGGGTGCCAAGGTCCTTCCAGACTCACCTGCATGTCATCTTCGTCACTTTCTACTGCAGAAAAAGCAATGAAAGAGAGTCTCCAGAGCTTGTTAGACGTTCTTCAAGAGCAAACTCTATCACCACAGGAAGTTGTCTAGCAAACTCTTACCACAGGAAGTTGTCTAGCAAACTGTTACCTCAGGAACCCGTCTAGACAGGTGAGATTCACTTACTTGAGAAGTAGCCTTTCCTCTGAGCGTAGCACACACCCAGGCCACACACAGAAATCACCAGGACCACGACGACCACTGCTGCTATGATGCCACTTATGTTGAGGTCATCTGGAATGAGAAGTTAAACCTTATATGAGCTCACGTCAAATGGATGGCCAGACGTAGACGGTATTTTGAAGGAAGTTTGAAAGCTCCCCTTTGTTGTTCATGTGAAACACATGAAAAAGGGTGATAAGTGCGTTTGATTTGGCTTTTTGGATCACACCGGCGATGCTCAGGGGTTACTCCTGGCTCTGCACTCAGGAATCACTCCTGGAGTTGCTTGTGGGACCATATGGGATGCTGGGAATCGAACCTGGGTTGGCCACGTGCAAGGCAAACACCCTACCCGCTGTGCTATCGCTCCAGCCCCTGACTTGTGCTTCTGAAGTCTGTCCTGACCTATAGGAATTGGTTTAAAACTGAATGAAACAGAGTTGAAAACTTACTTATGTAAACGGGAATAGGCATCTTATTATATTGTATTAAATGGTTCTAATTTCCTTATTTAATTTCATACAGTAATCACAACTTAGCTCTGACTGATTTATTATCTGAGCATTCTATTTGCCATTTCTTTAAGTTTTGTTAGAGCGAGCAATATGAAGGAAATTCGTTATGTGCCTCATGGGGGAGGTTGGGGTTGGGAGGGAAACTGGGGAGACAGGGGTGGGGGGGAGGCCACACAAGTGGTGTGGAAACACTAATATGCCTTAAACTGTGTTATGAACAACTTTGAAAACGACGGTGTCTTAATAAAAATCAAATTAAAAAATTGAAAATATTCTGACAGATTTACATGTTGTAAGAATCTTAAATTTTAGAAAAGTTCTATTATTCAGAAACAAAATGGGGCTGGAGCTATAAGACAGTGGGTAGGGTGTTTGCCTTGCACACTGCTGACCAGGGTTCAATCCCCAGCATCCCATATGATCCCCTGAGCACCTCCAGGAGTAATTCCTGAGTGCAGAGACAGGAGTAACCCCTGTGCATCACCAGGTGTGACCTCTCCCCCCAAATAAAAGCAAAAAAAAAATAGAAATAAAATATAAGAAATTCTTGAGGCTGAAGAGATATTAGAGTGTGCAGGGATCTTGCCTTGCATGTGGCCAACCCAGATTCAATCCCCAGCAACCGACTGGGTCCCTCAAGACCACCAGGAATGATCCTGAATACAGAAGCAGGAGTAAGCCTGAGCACAGTTGGGTGTGTCCCCAAATCCAAATATATTTAATTTGGTGATGTAATAATTCATAGGATTTAATATGCACTTGAAAGTGACATACATTAACAGACTTCAAAAGCACAAACCACCCCTGTTCATGGTACAACAAAGGGATGCTTGTGAACTAACTTCCTTCCTTCCTTCCTTCCTTCCTTCCTTCCTTCCTTCCTTCCTTCCTTCCTTCCTTCCTTCCTTCCTTCTTCCTTCCTGCCTTCCTACCTTCCTTCCTTCCTTCCTTCCTGCCTTCCTACCTTCCTTCTTCCTTCCTTCCTGCCTTCCTACCTTCCTTCCTTCCTTCCTTCCTTCCTTCCCTGCTTCCTTCCTACCTTCCTTCTTCCTTCCTTCCTTCCTTCCTTCCTTCCTTCCTTCCTTCCTTCCTTCCTTCCTTCCTTCCTTCTTTCCTTCTTCCTTCCTTCCTTGCTTCCTTCCTTCCTTCCTTCCTTCCTTCCTTCCTTCCTCCTTCCTTCCTTCTTTCTTTACTCCTTCCTTCCTTCCTTCCTTCCTTCCTTCCTTCCTTCCTTCCTTCCTTCCTTCCTTCCTTCCTTCCTTCCTTCCTTCCTCCCTCCCTTTTGTTCAGGGGCTGCTCCTAGCTCTGTGCTCAGCGGTTGATCCAGTGGCTCTCAGGGGCCCATCTATGCTGCTGGGAACTGAACTGGGAAGAGCCAAGTACAAAGCAAGCACTTTAACCTCGTGTTATTTCTGTGGTCCCGGAAGTGATATTTTTTTTTAAGTCCAGTGAGTTCAAATACTACACAACTTCAGATTTCACTTATAATTCTCCTACATTACCATATTTGTCAATTAGCAAATAAAGGAAAATCAGACCCCAAGGAGATGTTCCTTTTTATTCTAAAAGCTAAGTGGAAGAAAAATATTCCTCCTGAATTTCTATGGGTCTGTGTGTAAGACTATCTTCTTCAGTTATTTCCCTTTCATGTTTTCTCATACTTATTTTCTTTACTTGCTGAAGCTCTCTTCCCTTTTTAAAAAAATTTTTTTGGGGTCACACTCAGTGATACTCTGGGGTTACTCCTGGCTCTGCACTCAGGAATCACTCCTGGTGGTGCTTGGGGGACCATATGGGATGCCGGGCATTGAACTCGGGTCAACCACAAACAAGGCAAACACCCTACCTACTGGACTATTGCTCCGGCCTTACGTTTCTTTCTTTCTTCTTTCTTCTTTTTCTTCTCTTTTTATTTTTGGCAGTGACTGACATTGGACCCACATCCTCTACATACAGGCCAATGCTAAGCCACATCTCAGAGGCAGCCATGGGCCCTGATCAAACCCAGGGCTCCATAATTGCAGGGTTCTATCAGGACCTCTGAGCTATATCCCAGCCAGAGTCTGGCCTCCAAACAAATATTCAATTGTTTAAAAAGGATAGAAATAACCCCTTGTCAGAAGGGTATTTGGGAAAAAAATTTTTCCCATTCCATGGACTGTCTTTGTATTTTGGTCACCATTTCTTTTTGAGCTTCTTAGTACAATGTAGTCCCATTTATTTAATTTTGCTTCCACTTGCATGGTCATTGTTATTTCATCTGTGAAAAGACCTTTAGCTTCAATGTCATGGAGGAATCTGCCGATATTTTCTTTCTTTTTGCTTTTTGGGTCACACCCAGCAATGCACAGGGGTTACTCCTGGTTCATGCACTCAGGAATTACCCTTGGCGGTGCTCAGGGGACCATATGGGATGCTGGGAATCGAACCTGGGTCGGCCGCGTGGAAGGCAAACGCCCTACCCACTGTGCTATCACTACAGCCCCTCTGCCGATATTTTCTTACATGTTACATGTACTTTATGGATTCAAGTCTGATATTGAGATCTTTCATCCATTTTAATTTGGCTTTTGTGTGTGGCCTTAGAAAGATGTCTGAGTTCATTTTTTTTTTTGCATGTTTCTGCCCAGTTTTCAACAAGCACTACTTGTTGAAGAGGCTTTCATGTTCAGCTACTTGTTGAAGAGACTCGTTTCATGCTTCTTGCTACTTTATCAAAGATGAAATGATCATATATTTGAGGATCTGTATCAGGATATCCAACTCTATTCCACTGATCTGCCAGTCAGACTTTATTCCGACAACTTGTTGTTTTAAATACTACTGCTTTGTAGTACAGTTTGAAGTTGGGGAAGGTTAGGTCTCCCATCTTCTTTTCCCCAAGGATTGCTTTAGCTATTCATGGGGGTTTATTGTTCCATATGAATATCAAAAGTGTTTAATCTATTTCTTTGAAAATGTCATGGGTATCCTTATAGGGACTGTATTAAATCTGTATAATGCTTTAGGGAATATTGCCATTTTGTTGATGTTAATCCTTCCACTCCGAGAGCAGGGGATGTGTCTCAATTTCCTTATGTCCTCCTTTTTTTTTTATTGAAGTAGCATTTTACATTTTTCTCTGGATAGATCCTTCACCTCTTCAGTTAAGCTGATTCCAAGGTACTTAATTTTCTGTGGCATAACTGTGAATTGGATTTAAAAATATATATATCTTCCTTCTCCTTAATAATTTGTATAAGGGATTAATAACAAAGATATAAAAGGCACTGGTAGAACTTTATAAGAAAAAAGCATTCAATCCCATCAAAAAATGAGAAGAAATGAGCAGAAACGTCCTCAAAGAAGAAATAAAAATGGCCAAAAGGCACATGAAAAAGTGCTCTACATCACTAATCATCAGTGAGATGCAGATCAAGACAACAATGAGATATCAGCTCACACCATAGAGACTGGCACACATCAAAAAGAACAAGAATTGTTTGGAAAACAATATGGGCATTCCTAAAAAAACAACAACAACTAGAAATTGAGCTCGATACAACCCAGAAGTACTTCTGGGAATATATCCTAGGGGCCCAAAAACACAATTCAGAAAAGCCATCTGCACTTCTATGTTCATTGCAGCACTCCTCACAATATCCAGAATTTGGAAATAAACTGAGTGCCCGAGAACAGATGCTAGATAAAGAAACTATGGCACATGTATACAATGGAATACTATGAAGCCACCAGGAAAAAACAATCGTGAGATTTGCTTATCAATGGATGAACATGGAGAGTATAATGCTGAGTGAAATGAGTGAAATGAATCAGAAGGAGAGGGACAGATACAGAATGACTCCACTCATTTATGGGACATTTAAAAAAAGAGCAAAAATATGGGTATAGTAGGTGTGTGGCTTGCTCTCTTGAGTCTCTACAAATACATTTTTTTTTTTTTTTTTTTTGCTTTTTGGATCACACCCGGCAATGCACAGCGGTTACTTCTGGCTCTGCACTCAGGAATTACCCCTGGCGGTGCTCAGGGAACCATATGGGATGCTGGGAATCAAACCCAGGTTGGCCGCGTGCAAGGCAAACGCCCTACCCGCTGTGCTATTGCTCCAGCCCCTGCAAATACATTTTGACTCCAGGCATTTATTCCTTTGTCTGCAATCAGATATAGATTGGGGTTGGTTTTTTTTTTCTTTTTGGGTCACACCCTGTGATGTTCAGGGGTTATTCCTGGCTCTGCACTCAGGAATTACTCCTGGCAGTGCTCGGGGGACCCTATGAGATTCTGGGAATCGAACCCGAGTCAGCCGCATGCAAGACAAACGCCCTACCCGCTGTGCTATCGCTCCAGCCCCCAGATATAGACTGGGCGGGGGCTGGTTTCATTTAGGACCTGCTTCTCAGCCTCCACTGCTCCCTCCGAGCCTTAGAATGGTGGAATTTGCCCTTGGTCTCCTTGCTCTGAAACTGTAATTTCCTGCTGGCTGTCAGGAGGCCTCTGATGCAGCCAGACCTGAATATCTTGTTGGGTCTGATTCTGTGTCTAGCCCAGGCATTGTAAGAGTAGAGTCTTTAAGCTGGTGTGCCAGTTTGCAGTTCATTCCTTTTTCCCTAGACTGGTTCCTTCCCCTGCCAGTCCTGCTTTGGCACCTCCCTGGCACAGTCTGATTCTTTAGCTCCCAATTCCGCTGCTAATTCTCATTCATGGGCACAGTTCTTCTCCCAGTCTGGTGGCTGAGTTTTCCAGTGAGCTTCATTAGCAGGGCCCAACCAGGATTCTGTATTTCATTCAATTTTTTTGTTTAGTTTTTGGGTCACACAGGGATCATTTCCGGCAGTCTCCTGGGACCTTATGGGAGGTCAGAGATCAAACCTAGGTCTGCTGCGTGCAAGGCAAGTGCTCTACCTACTGTACTGTTGCTCTGGCCCCTTTAATTCAGTTTTTGATCTGGTTTTTGTGGTGGCATCCTGGGAATGAGTTTAGATTTCTCCCTTTTTTGCCATTTTAATCTTGCATTTCCAAATGCGTTGATTATTAAACAGATTTGGATGAGTTTTTCTGATGAATACTTCAAAGTATCACTGATGCGTATTTTCACATTATTTGAGTGTTTGTATTTGACTATGCATATCAATGTTCAAATGAATCTGGTAGTTAATATATATCCCTAAATTTTCATTATCTTTTGTTTTGGGTAAGGGCTGGAGTGATAGCACAGTGGGTAGGGCATTTACCTTGCACGTGGCCGACCTGGGTTCAATTTTTCTACCCCTCTTGGAGAGCCCGGCAAGCTACCAAGAGTATCTCGCCTGCACGGCAGAGCCTGGCAGCTCCCTGTGGCATATTCGATATACCAAAAACAGTAATAACAAGTCTCACAATGGAGACGTGACTGGTGCCCGCTCAAGCAAATTGATGAACAAACAGGACGACAGTGCTGCAGTTGTTATTATTTTGTGGTACCAGAAATTGAACCCAGGAATTCATATAAGCAAAACAAGTACTCTGGGCCACAGTGATATTACAGCAGCATTTGCCTTGTGTGTAGCCAATCTGAGTTGGATCTCTGGCATCCCATATGATCACCAGGATTAATTCCTGAGTGCAAAGCCTATTTGGCGATACACAGAAGCATACTATTTCAGAAGGTTGGAAAAAATTCTCAACAAACTGACGAGAACATACCAAAGTACTCACAGTGTACCAGCAATAGTCTAATATTTGCAGACACTGATTTATCTGCGGGTGAGATACTCTTGGTAGCTTGCTGGGCTCTCCGAGAGGGGAGAAGGAATCGAATCGGGTCGGCTGCATGCAAGGCTAACGCCCTACCCGCTACACTAGAGCCTGGCAAGCTACCCGTGGTGTATTTGATATGCCAAAAACAGTAACAAGAAGTCTCACGATAGAGACGTTACTGGTACCCGCTCAAGCAAAAAAAAGGTGTGGGGTGGGGTGGGGTGGGGTGGAGAGAGGGTTCAGCAGGTAGGGCATTTGCTTTGTATATAGCAGTTCTGGATTTGATCCCTGGCATCCCATATGGTCCCCCAGAGCCCACCAGGACTAACTCCTGAGTGCAGAGCCAAGGAGTAACCCCTGAGCATCAGTGTGTGTGACCTCAAAGCAAACAAAAAGCCATAGAAAATAGAAATTATATAAATTTGTTTTAAAAACAATTATTTGAGGGTTGTGGCTCAGTGGCTGAGCATGTGTCTGGCATGTGTGAGGTCTTGCTGCTTGCCCACCCCCTTTCACTGCCCCCCCGCCCACCCCTTTTCACTGCCCCCCCCCCCCGCATCAGAACAATACACTTCTAAAACCATTATTTGAAAAATCCAAATTTTTGTGAAATAGAACACTAAGTTCTGGCGTATTTGAGAGACAGAGCAACAGCATGTTTGCTTTTTGTGAAATATAACAGCAAGCTAATTACAAACATTCCCTCCTTTTTTCAAACCACTCAGCCATGGGCGATTCCTTATTTCTCCTTATTTCTCTCCCCCGCCCCCCCCCATGCTTGTACCCTCTAAATGCACAGTTTTCTCCTCCTCGTCATCAAACACTTACCTATTCTCATTCGTTTCCCAGGACACCTGCGATGGCCAACAGAATTTCGAGCTTCACAGTAATACTCGCCGCTATCCAGTTTTGAAACAGTGTTGAATTGCTGTGTATTGAAGGGGAAATACATACACTTTGTAAGCAGTCCATGGTAAGCAGACTCCTAAAATAACCTTGGCACGGGTTTAAGGTTTTTGGTTTCTGGGTCACACCTGGTGATGCTGAGGTTACTCCTGGTTCTGCATTCAGGAATGACTCCTGACAGTGCTCGGAGGACCATATGGGATGCTGGGAATCGAACCCAGGTTGACTGCGTGCAAGGCAAATGCCCTACCTGCTGTACTCTTGCTCTGGGGCAAATACCCTACCTGCTGTACTCTTGCTCTGGCCCCCCCGGCACTTGGATTTTAGCATAAAGTTGTTCTCTCCTTTTCTTTCACATAGGCATGTATAGCGGTAGTATGAAGTTTTAAATTTGTAACAGCTCTGAGCAATAAATAGCTAAACCTTCCACTTCATCAGACAACCCAAGAACTGTATAAAGAAGTTTTCCTTTTGTGTACACAGTATAAGAATACAGTCTGGCTGGGCGACTGGACTTTTTTTTTTATTTTGCTTTTTGGGTCACACCCAGCAATGCTCAGGGGTTACTCCTGGCTCTGCACTCAGGAATCACTCCTGGCGGTGCTCAGGGGACCATATGGGATGCTGGGAATCGAACCCAGGTCGGCCGCGTGCAAGGCAAACGCCCTACCTGCTGTGCTCTTGCTCCAGCCCCCAGGGACTTTTTAAAAGTTTATAGCATCAAGGATGCCAGTTCTTTCTAATTCCTAGGGACTCTAGTTATAAATGAATTCCTCCACGGCCCAAAAAGACTAACGCACTTTTTTCTAAGTCACAAATGTGTTTATTGCAGTAACAAACAATTAACACTTTTCCCTAGGAGCCTGAGTTACCACAGGGGAGGTGAAGGAACTCAGGGCCTAGGAAAATCCTCATCAATGTAGTTTAGGGGATTGCAGAATCCATCCATTATAGACATTCTGAAAACTCTGGGAGTAGGCGACCGAGAAAGGATACGCTTCGTCGGGCTGGAGAGCTAGTACAGGAAACTGGGCACTTCCGTTTCAACCCAATATAGACAGTTCCCGCCACTGTGGGGTATATACCAAGCACCCCTGGAAATGAATCCCGAGCACCACTTGGGGGTCTCCCTCACAAAATAGCTCCCCAAATAAAAAATAAATAAAACCTGCCCAAACTAACTGTAGCACTGTGGTCCCATTGTTCATCAATTTGCTCGAGTGGGCACCAGTAACGTCTCCATTGTGAGACTTGTTGTTACTGTTTTGGGCATATTGAATATGCCACAGGTAGCTTGCCAGGCTCTGCCGTGTGGGCAGGATGCTCTTGGTAGCTTGCTGGGCTCTCCAAGAGGGATGGAGGAATTGAACCCAGGTTGGCCATGTGCAAGGCAAATGCCCTACCCGCTGTGCTATCACTCCAGACTGGAGCCCAAACAAATATTTTTTTTTGAGGGGGGTGACACCTGTAAATGCATAGGGGTTACTCCTGGCTCATGCACTCAGGAATTACCCCTGGCCGTGCTCGGGAGACCATATGGGATGCTGGGAATTGAACCCAATGAAAAGCGCCCTACCCACTGTTCTATCACTCCAGCCCCCAAATATTTCTTAAAAAAAAAAAAAAAAACTACCTCTTCAATGCCTAGAAGGCTCATGTAAAATTCGTTCTTAAAAACAGGCAGGCCTTTTTATCTTTTTTTTTTTTTTTTTTTTTTGCTTTTGCTTTTTTGGGTCACACCTGGAGACACACAGGGGTTACTCCTGGCTCTGCACTCAGGAATCAATCCTGGCAGTGCTCAGGGGACCATATGGGATGCTGGGAATCGAACCTACATGGCAAATGCCCTACCTGATGTACAGAGAAAACGCTCTAGCCCAAACTTTTGATCCATTTATTCCTTTTTTGTCCCTCACTGTTCTTTTTGGCTTGGGGGCCACAGCTGACGGTGCCCAGGGTTTCCCACAGACTTTGCACTCAGGGATCACTCCTGGTGGGGCTTGGGGTGCCGAGGATTGAACCATACTGGGTGCTGAGGATCAAACCCAGTTTTCTGCACGCAAGGCAAATGCCCTTACCTGCTGCGTTATCTTTCCCGCCCCCGTCCCTCACTTCCTTTCCCTGTGACCTCTGTCCCTCTCTTTTCTTTGTACATTGACGTGGGGTAGATGGTTCTTTCCTCCTTTAAGTTTTGTTATTGGTTTTGATTTTTGGATCGCTTCTGGTGGGGATCAGGAGTGACTCCTGGCTCTGTGCTCAGGGATTACTCCTGGAGGTGCTCAGGGAATCATATGAAAGGCTGGAGACCAAACCTGGGCTGGTCATCTTGTGTAAGGCGAACACTTGACCCACTGGCCCTTTGCTCCAGTTCCCCTTCCTTAATTTTACTATGGAGTCATCTCTCACTCTTCTAAAGAGCCAGAATACTTTTGAAGCATTTACCCAGGAACTCAGGACAAGATTATTTATGGGAATTGGGGCTGGATCGATAGCACAGCAGGGAGGGCGTTTGCCTTGCACGAGGCCGACCCGGGTTCGATTCCCAGCATCCCATGTGGTCCCCTGAGCACCTCCAGTAGTAATTCCTGAGTGCAGAGCAAGTAGTAACCCCTGTGCAGTGCTGGGTGTGACCCAAAAAGAAAAGAAAAAAAAAAGATTATATAAGGGAATTAAGAATAAAACCCAAACTCAAAAGGATCATCCAGTACATTGGCTTTTTGCTCGATACTTTTTGTTTGGTTTTGGCTTGGGGTGACATCCAGAGGCACCCAGGGGTTACTCCTGGCTCTGCCAGCAGGAAACACTCCTGGTGATGCTCAGGGGCCCATATGGATGCCGGGGATCGAACCCGGGTCAGCCGCGTGCAAGCAAGCACCGTCCCCAGTGTACTACCTCTCCGGCTCCCTTTTGCTGTACATCGTAACTGGTCATAACAAGGGAGCTTGTTCAGCCTCCCGGAATCCGTGCCACCCCTTTCTTAGGAAATAACCAATGGAGGTCCAGCCTGGGGCGTTTTTTTGCCATCACCAGATATTTCAAGGGTCGGGGTCAACTGAGGAAAGAGAACCTATATCATTGCAGACTGGCCTTGGGGCTTTTGTCACCTGCTCTGAGAAAGAAATACATTTGAAAAGTAAATTTAGCAAAGTGTGACGGCAGGTTTTCTGTCCCCCTTTCTTGGTGTCAAATTACTCGGACCTGCTGACTTGTGATGGTGACACTGCAAAGGCCAGAGGCTGCCCTTCCTTCAGGGAGAGGTGCCTAAGGCTCTCCAGCCCCTGCTCTCTCCCAAACAGTATCTCTCTCCTCTCACACTTCTGGAAGCACCTTTTGATATAAACTATTTTGCTTTACAAAATAAATAAATAAATAAATAAATAAATAAATAAATAAATAAATAAATAAAAAGGAATAGCCACTTCCTTCAATCTGCTTTATTATTGAACCACTTCATCCATACGATTTATTATTATTTTAATTAATTTATTTTTTTTGCTTTCGGGTCACACCCGGTGATGCACAGGGGTTACTCCTGGCTCTGCACTCAGGAATTACTCCTGGCAGTGCTCAGGGGACCATATGGGATGCTGGGATTCAAACCCGGGTTGGCCGTGTGCAAGGCAAATGCCCTACCCGCTATGCTATCGCTCCAGCCCCCATACGCTTTATTATTAATCAGAGTGTTTCTGGCTCTTAGATGCTATGGTGTGCTTGCAGATGGAGAAAAATGAATGGAGGCATTGTATCCTCGGATCCTCCTTTTAAAATTCATTACAGTGATGATTGTTGCCCTGACATTAAGATTTCTGAATAACTGGATAGCAATTCTGAATTTGGGGGGAAGCAAACATTTTTCAACTTTGATTTAAATTAATATAATTTTGAAGAAAAAAAATCTTTTTGTTTGTTTGTTTTGGGGCCACACCCAGCGGTGCTCAGGGGTTACTCCTGCCTGCATTCAAATTCTTACGGTGCTCGGGGAACCACATGGGATGCCAGGGATCAAACCCAGGTCAGTGGCGTAGATTACAAGTGGCCTACCCACGGTACTATCTTCCTGACCCTGAACAATAGCTTTAAGATTAAATATTATATATATTATGTAGATATAATGGGCTGGAGCAATAGTACAGAGGTTGGGCGTTCGTCTTTCACTCGGCCGACCTGAGTTCAATTCCTTCGCCCCTCTGGGAGAGCCCGGCAAGCTACCAAGAGTATCAAGCCCAGGCGGCAAAGCCTGGCAAGCTACCCATGCATATTGGATATGCCAAAAACAGTAACAATAAGTCTCTCAATGAGAGCTGTTACTGGTGCCCGCTCGAACAAATCGATGAGCAACGGGATGACAGTGACAGTGACATATAATACTTTCTACTCCTGTGTCTACTCTGCAAAAATCACAGGTCAAAAGTCACAATGTTTTACATTTTTAATGTTTTTTTGTGTTGTTCTTTTGGGGGGCACACCTGGCAATGCTCAGGGGTTACTTGTGACTTTGCACTCAGGAACCAACCAGCTCAGGGATGCTGGGGTTCACTGGAACCCAGGTCAGCCATGTGCAAGGCAAACGCTCTACGCACTGTACTATCTTTCCCGCCCCTGCTTTACATTTTTAAACGTCATTAAGAGCTATTTAAATGTCTAAAGAGCTATTTCACAGGTTTCCAACAATATTCCTCAAAGGACTTTTTTTTTTTTTTGGGTCACACTCGGTGATGCTCAGGGGTTACTCCTGGCTCATGCACTCAGGAATTACTCCTGTTGGTGCTCGGGGGACCATATGGGATTGCTGGGAATCGAACCCATGCCAGCCACGTGCAAAACAAACGCCCTACCCACTGTGCTGTCACTCAGACCCCCTAAAAGGATTTTTTAACCAATAGATTTTGTTTGGTTGGTTTTGGAACCAAACTGGCATTACTCAGAGGTTCCACCTGGCTCTGAGCTGGGCAGTTGCTCTTGGCTGTGCTAGGGGGCCATGTAGTGCTAGGGATTTAACCAGGGCCAGCCACACACAAAGCATGCTCTGCACGCGTGCATGTCTCTAGCCCAAATCAAGGTGTTTCAGCGGGAGTTCGGGTGAAGTTTGGGGTGGGGTGGAGGCAATCATAGAACCAGCACTAAATCTAAAGATAGTCAAGTCACAGGGCAAACTGTGGGTGACCTGACCACGACAGAGCTGAAAGCACACAGAGATCCCATCAAAGGTTGATGGTGATTATTGCAATGGAGTCAGGGCATCCCCAAACTGGCGTCCATGGCTCTGAAATCGTGCGACTGTACCTAGCACCTTTCCTGGCCAGGAAAACAGTCCGATTAATCATCACAAATTCCACTCACACTCTTTTAGCTCATTGATGGAGACCCACGTAGGCACAGTGACCAGCTCTCTCTCTAGTCTTCCCTCTCCCATCTCAGCCCCTTCCGGCACATCTCTGTGTGTATGACCATCTGTCCAACTGTCCTCTCTTTCTCACTACACAGCAAACAAGGGGATTAGTCCTCCTTTCTCTACTGTATTACGTCTCATCATTTTTTTTTTTTTACTTAAGCGGAAAAAAATGATCAGGCTGATGCCTGAAACCAGCTTACCAGAGTTCCAGATTTTGCGTTCACTGAGTATGAGCTATTGGTGCTGTGTGGGCCACGCTTCAGATTTCCCAGCAAACGGATGCCGTCCTTAAACCAGGTGTATTCTGGAGCTGGGTTCCCTTCTCTTTCATGACATCGCAGCTCTACCACAGTCCCGCTCAGAGCAGAATTAGGGATTTGGCACAATGGAACGGCTGGAGCCACTGGCGGATGAACGTCAGAGGATACTGGTTAGCTACAGGCTGTACGAGGACTTGACAACAGCCTGTGATAAGAGACTGGCTAGTGGTTCAGGAGATCCATTCCTTTTCTTTATGGCACACGACTCCATCATATTTGCCAGCCTCCTTGCAGTTCGATATGTTGTTTGCCATGAATTCTGGCCAATGGCATGCAGGGAAAGTGATATATACAATTTCCTGGCTTTATACATAAAAGCTTCTGACATGCACCATCATTCAGTCCTTTGTCCCTCACCCCCCTTCCCAAGGTCTCAATATCCACGATGATATTGACATCTTCGAAAGCCAAGTATTGATGACATGAACTGATGTTCTACATTAGGTTGGGCTTCTCATGACTTGATGAAGTGGAGTAATAAAGCTCTATTATACCAACAGAGCACCCTATTCTCCAAGGGAGCTCCGATTAAACTCTTTAGGCTTTTTATTTGCGCAGAAAGAAGTGTCTATTATGTTGAATAATTCACTGAAAGTTCAAGACTCCTTTTTACTACAAGCATGGCCTTAGCTAATAACACAGCTGTTCTCTCTTGGATATACTATTTCTACTGTCTCCTTATCAATGTTTTAGTGTTGTATTGCCAACTACATTCATAAGAAGTCAACTTGAGATTTTTCAGGACTGGTCTGAAAAGTTCAGATTTTTTTTTTCCTATTCTGCCTAGGACTGGCCACTTTAGAGAAAAATTGAGATAGGATGAATTTGCTCCCAGGGATTTGTAAAATAAACCAGATCACTACCAGAGGACTTAAACTCAGAATGTCAGGGTGATCAGGATGTCAGGATGATCTCAAGTTTCCCAGTTCTGGTGCGTGTGCGAGTGTGTGTGTGTGTGTGTGTGTGTGTGTATTTTCAGTTATTCAAACTTAAGTCAATCAAACACAATCTGGATACTGCTTTAAGTTGCAAATGCATTCTCTTTAAAATATGGAGATTACACAGATGGTCTGACATAACTCCTTTCAAAATAGTCTTTTGAGTGGTCAGAGGAAAGTCTGTATCACTGTCACTGTATCACTGTCATCCTGTTGCTCATCGACTTGCTCAAGCAGGCACCAGTAACGCCTGAATTTGAGACTTATTGTTACTGTTTTTGGCGAGCCTGGCAAGGTACCCATGGTGTATTTGATATGCCAAAAAACAGAGGAAGGTCAGAGAACTGAAAATGAGAGCGCTGGACACTCGTTGGCTGGGCCAAAGAGGGAGAGGTCCAGTGGAAAGGAAGTGTGTGGCTCCAGGAGTGAATATCACTCTCGGTACATATGAAAACTGCAATTCCACAAATCAAAGAACTGAAATCTTCCAATGCCAAGACTAATATGGATGAAGCCAGACAAAAGAAATCAGTTGAGATGACCCCTTGATCGCAGCTTGGTCATTCCCTGGGCAGAGAATGCGACCATGGACTGAACAACTATCCTGCAAAACTGTGAGCGAGGACACTGGGATTGTTTTAAGCTGCTAAATTTGAGATCACCTTTTATGTAGCAACAAAAGATTAACACACCAATTTAATAAGCCTCTTATAAGGCTTTTGTTATCATATTTTGTCTGTACTCTTGTATCACTAACAGAAAGACCTGGTACTCTATCAAAAGAGGAAAAGGAGCTATTTTATTCTCTTTGCTTGGTAGTTTTTACATACATCCATGAAGAACAAATTATTATGCTCTTTTATAAGTTGTCATCATCAATTTTATATATAAGTGATTCTTAGAGCAACTTTACAACAATACATTGGATTTGGAGTTAACTCCATCAGGATCCAAATCCAGATCCTGGTCCAAATTGTGTTATTTCTTTTTTCCTTTTCTTTTCTTCAGAAGTGTCAAGAGTCAAACATAGGGCCTGATACTTTCTAGGCAAATGCTCTACCGCAGTCACATCCTTGGCTCTGTTTTATTACATTTCACCCACTAATGTGATGCTTCCAAGTTGTTCTGGCTCTACGATAGGAGACATTCCTGGCAGACGCAACTAATGGGAGTCACAACAAATGTGGGAAATACACACACAGGGATGTGCTTTACTACTTGAGTCACACTCCACATCTGATACTCTTAATTGTTGCTGTTTTGGGGCCACACGATGGTGCTCAGGGATCACTCCTGGTGCCGCTTAGGTGACTGTATGCATGCCAGGGTCTGAACTGCAGATGCTGTGTACAGAGCAAGTGCCTTAACCCCCGTGCCAGCTCTTGGGTTCTTAATACCATTTTTTTTAATGGTAGGAGAAAGACTACTGCAGTTGGAAGTTATTGAAAAATAAATTGTTGGTAGACATGCTTCTGTGTGTATTAGAGGACAATTAAGCTTTACTTCAATTTCCTATTTATTTGCTTTTTGGGGGGTCACACTCGGTAATGCACAGGGATTCCTCCTGGCTCTGCACTCAGGAATTACTCCTGGCAGTGCTCAGGGGACCATATGGGATGCTGGGAATTGAACCTGGGTCGGCCGTGTGCAAGGCAAACGCCCTCCCCGCTGTGCTATCGCTCCAGCCCCTCCAATGAATCACGAATCATGAATCAGTAACCGTGAACTCTGAACGGCCAGTGAGGTGGAGAGAGGCTACGGGCAAGACGAGCAAGGAGGCTGGCGTGATGGTCATTCCTGTCCCTTCGCTGATTGGCGCCATGAATTTGCTTCCCTGCCTCGAGTGCGGGGTGACGCAGGCGGAAGTGGCAAGAGCACCGGTACGAGCACCTCACCTAGGACTTCCAGAGTGACTGTGTCCTCCTCCAGATTCTGGCCTTGCTCTGACGGGGCACTCACTTCACAACGGTATTTCCCAGCATCTCTTCTGGTAACGTTTTTGATCCGTATACTGAAATCTATCATCTCAGCTCGCTTTTTAAAATCACCTTTTAGGAAAAAATGAAAGTGAGGTTCATAATAACACACACACAAAACCCTTTCTTCAAACTACTATTTCCAAGTACGATAACCCAGTTAAGAAATTACTCAGCACCCCCAGGATCTCTACTTTCTTTATGCAAACAGAGAGCACCCCACAACTGTATGCAAGCCTACTGGCTCCGTCCTGGACGATCCAACATCCCCCGGGGGTCGCCCCGAGCAAAGCGACTGTTTATTATGTTCCTCTAGTCAGTTCCTGCAGTAGCCAGAGCATCTGGTATCTATATAAATTTAATTTTAAAATCAACAACAACAAAGTGTGTGGGTACCACAATTTCAAAAACATGCTTCAGAATGAGAAACGATTCACAAAGAGAATCTAGTTCCATATTTTTATGTTTCACTTGAGAGCATTCATCTTGTTTTCCTGCTCCATCCTGTTTCGAGGAGCCCTGTGAGAATATGCCCATTTTCCAAAGATATGGAAGAACTTAAGTAAATTAGCCACAGCAGGAATTTTATGTGTGGTAGCCAGATGATACTGCTACACACACACACACACACACACACACACACACACACACACAGAGATCTGAGAAAATCTCCCCTCCCCTCCTCTCCTTTCTTTTCCTCCTTCTCCTTCTCCTTTCTTTTCCTCCTTCTCCTCCTTTCTTTTCCGCCTTCTCCTTTCTTTTCCTCCTTCTCCTTCTCCTTTCTTTTCCTCCTTCTCTTCCTCCTCCTTCCTCCTCCTCCTCCTCCTTTTTCCTCCTCCTCTTCCTCCTCCTCCTTTTTCCTCCTCCTCCTCCTTTCTTTTCCTCTTCCTTCTCCTTCCTCCTCCTCCTTCCTCTTCCTTCCTCCTCCTTCCTCCTCATCTCCCTCCTCCCTCCTCCCTCCTCTCTCCTCCCTCCTCCTCCTCCTCCTCCTCCTCCTCTTTCTGGGCTATACCTGGCTGCATATAAGACTTATTTCTGGCACTGCACTCAGGGATCACTCCTGGAAGGTTTGGGGGTCCCTTTGGGATACAGGTGACAAAACCCAGTCTGGCCAAGTGCAAGACAAACACCCTATCCACTGTACTATCACTCTGGCCCCTAACTGAAGGAGTCTTAAAAACATTCTTTTGGCCATTTTTTGATAGTAATTGGCATGGAATTAAAGTAGTGCTTTGTATAAGGTACAATTGTAAGAATTTGCAACTGTGAAAATTCAAGTAAAGACAATTTTGCTATTGACATTCTGCGTCTGCATCTAATTTTGACAGAGGGGTATTTTAAATTTCCTTGGAACCTAAAGCATCTGTTTACTCATTTAATTATTTAAAAATTAAAACAATACAATGAATTTTAATATAATAAAAGTCATTGTACTTATTAGATTTATAACTTTCAAAATATTCATAATGGAAATTTTCACAAATACATAAATTAGAGATACATTCAAATGAGCCTCAACACACCCGTTACTCAGTTACCACTTCATGGCATACTTTATTGCAGCTCTACATATTGTTTGGAAGCAAATCCCAGAAATCATAGTACTTTATCAATCATTATAAATACTTTAAATCAAGGCTAATCACATATTTAGTCAAAAGAGGAAGGATTAGAAAGAAATGTTTAATAATAACAACAACAATATTTTAAAGAAAAACCTGAATCAAGGAATATTTCTCAAGGAATATTTCCTTCCTCATGAGCCATAAAATTCCCTAAACGTTTCAGCTAATGGACAGCTTTCCAGATGGAGACACGGAAATGCGATGCAGTTAGTACAAATAAGTGTAACCCTACATCCAACACTACATCATCTTTTCTTTCTTTCTCTCTAAAAGTAACTCTACTGGGCCAGCAAGAAAAACTATATTTGGCATCCTGTTACTGTCACTGTCATCCTATTGTTCATTGATTTTGCTTGAGCGGGCAGCAGTAACATCTCCATTGTGAGACTTCTTGTTCCTGTTTTTGGCCTATCAAATACACCATGGGGAGCTTGCCAGGCTCTGCCGTGCGGGCAAGATACTCTCAATAGCTTCCCAGGCTCTCCGAGAGGGGCGGAGGAATCGAACCCATGTCGACTGCATGCAAGGCAAATACCCTACCTACTGTGCTATCCAGCCCTGGCATCCTGTAGGAGCTGGGAAATGAAGGACCTTGGGACGTGATGAGTTCAACTGCTTCTATTCTCTGTCCTTTCCTTGGAACTGTCTTGTTCCAAATCTCGGTCATTATAGGTTTCATCTCACACTTCCAAAATCACATTTTCAGTAATCAGTCAGGCGCTAGTCTCATTTGCCCAGGAAAGGAGAGGGTTGTACTTCATGTTCTCCTGCGCTCACCTCATCCGGCCTAGAGCTTCTTACCTTGAAGAGACTGTTGGTAGTAGACGAAAGAGACACTCCGTCCCAGCTTCTTCCACTCCAATCTGGAGGAGGTGGTCTTCTTTGGGTATTTGCAGGCCAAGATAACCTCTAGGATAATGAAAAAGAAATCTTACTTTTGAACGGGCCCTATGATATTTTATTTTACTTATAAGTCTCTCAATGAGAGACATTACTGGTGCCCACTCAAACAAAGTGGCATCGCTGTCACTGTCACTGTCATCCCGTTGCTCATCGATTTGTTTGTTCTTAGAATCCTTCCATGGGTGACACTGCTGCTTTCACAAATTCATAAGTCTCAGCTACTACATATAATGTAAGAGTATCTCACAGGGTTTTCTTATGTATACAAATCCAGTCATGGGCAAAGCATGCATGCCTAGACATGGTAAATACCTTATTTTCTTGTTTGCTTGTCTTGAGGGTTCATCTGGTAGTGCTCAGGCCTTATTCCTGTATTTGTGCTCAAAGATCACTCCTGGGAGTACTTGGGGAACCATATGTAGCGCTGGGGATTGAATGGGGACAGCTGCATGCAAGTGCCTTAACTTCTGTACTATCTCCCTGGCCTAGCAGGTGCTTTAAAAATAGCAGCTATGATGCGTCTCCCATCCCAAGTGGAGCGGATCCTCCTAGCACCATTTACTTGGTGATCCCTTCTCTAACTGAACTGTGTATAGGCTGAACTTGATGGCCACTTAATACCTCTATTGCAAACCACAACACCCAAACAGAGAGAGAGAGCGAAAGGGAATGCCCTGCCACAGAGGTGGGGTGGGGGAAGGGGGAACGAAGTGGGGATGGTGGGAGGGATGCTGGGACCATTGGTGGTGAAAAATGGGCACTGGTGGAGGGGTGGATACTTGACCATTATATGACTGAAATGTAGGCATGGAAGTTTGTAAGTCTGTAACTGTACCTCATGGTGATTCACTAATCAAAATAAAAAAAAATAGGAGCTATGATCATTTAGTTTATTCTTCAGTCACCACCTTCAAGGAGGTTAGAGGTATTAGTTTAGTGTGGCGGTAGAATCGAGACTCTGTAACATCAGTCCAGCATGTAAATGCTAGAACAGACGTAAGCCAAGGAGGCTTCACCGCTAGTTCCTTGGGAAAAGGCACTTAGCCTAGTCTAGGGGCATACAGTGGAAATCACTAATGTTCCATCAAGAGGCTACATTCTCCTTAGGATCTCTTCTTTGATCACCTTCTCTTTGAACACATCCTTACTAATCTCATATGGTTGTTCGGTAAACTGGTAATTCCTATCTCTTATCTTAATCCCCAAACTATCAAAATATTTCATCTTGGCAACATGTTTAACTGCCTCTAAGTAGTTTACAAAGATTTCATTATTACAGGAAGTTTACTGCAGTTAAGTCATTCAAGAATTTCTAGGACTTAAAAGCCATCTTTAGACTGCAAGACTAAACAAGATGACTGAGAGGGGAAACCCAGCCGCTGCCTGCCACCTGCTAAGTTGCCAAATGGAAACCACCAAGTATAAATATATTAAAAATACATTTCACTCAGGCGCTTTACAGTGTCAATTTCATACTTCTAAAAACTTTTTTGATCCATAATGAATTTTACCTAAAAAGTATAGTAACTTTGATGAGAAGATCAATTGTATTAAACTCTTGCCATACCTTTGATTTTGATTTTGGTTTTTTTTTTTGATAGCAATGGTTATTTTTATTTTTTTATTTCTTTAAAAGTTTTTATTGGTGATTCACCGTGAGGTACAGTTACAAACCTGTGAACTTTCATGTTTGCATTTCATTTAGTTATCATTTATTTTGATGTGAAGCAGATTTAATAATATTAAAAAATAGGGGACAGTATATATGATATAATGAACCAGCCATATAAAATATATTATACTATTATCTAAGATTTTATTAAAAATATACACATAGTTATGACAAAAATCTTGCATGAGTACGTATGAACATGATCACCCAGCCATAATTCCTCTGTGATAGAATTATGGTTTTTCCTTTTTAGCAATTATATTGTCTAAAAAATTTTTTTTCAGTTGCACACAAGTTACTATAAATAACATAAAAAGGTAATGGAAAAGAGAAAAGCAACGCAGAGAAAAGAATGGCAAATTTAAAAAATTCTAAAACTGTTTCTTAGGATGGCTATAAATTTTAAAGGAGGGTTAGCATTACAAAGACTATCATTTTCCAGATGCGTTTATAATTATGCCACAAAGACTAATGTGTGCTGAGGGACTTGACTGAGGAAACTTGGTTCTGTTCTGTTGATTGAGGCAAATGGGCGGTGACCTTCCGGAGGCTTAAGTTTTAGATAGGTTTCCTTCCCGTATTTTGTTGAGTTTCCAACAGATACACACCCACACTCATTTTCAGCTCCTACTCCTCAGTGCTAGAAATAATCTTTGTCAAAAATCACATTGTTTTATATACTTAACTAAACAGCACACACACCATATTCTTTTGGTGATTTCTCCCTAATTTCTCACCCTATGACTCTATGGAAAACGTTTGCAGAAACTGCATTTCAAAATGCAAGCGACACATTTTTCCTAAGTGTGGTAACTTTCCAGGCTCACTAATATTGATTATATATTATATAAGATGTATAGAAATACTTTTTTCTATCTATTCTCAGTGGAAACCATAAGGCTGTGTGACTTCCAAGATGGGGCCACAGTGGAAATCATATAAATGGGGAGTGGGTCACGCAAACAGTAGGAGGCAAATTGGAGGAGGAGGGGTGTAGACAGAAAGGAAATAAGGAGAGAAAGTGGCCACATCTTTAAAAGAAACATTTGAATAAAAAAAAGGTTGCAAAACACTGGACTATGCAATGCATCCAGACATGAGTGTTACTCATAGATGAGCCCACGACTGTTTTTGAGGTGGATCACCAAAGTCATAAAAAGATCTTTGCTCTTTGCTCTTTGGGTTTTGTTTTGGTTTTTAGTATCGGGAAGATGAAATGAGTGCTCATTTAAGAAAAAGAGAAAGCAGCAAAGACACAATCACAGGCAGAGGGGGCCCAGAGAGGGGACAGCCTCCCTTTGGGATCCTATAATTGAGTGGATACAGACAAGCACACAGAGATACCATAAAGAGTGAACTCTAGGGCTGGAGCGATAGTACAGCAGGTAGGGCATTTGCCTTGCACATGGTCGACCTGGGTTCGATCACCGGCATCCCATATGGTCCCCCGAGCACTGTCAGGAGTAACTCCTGAGTGCAGAGCCAGGAGGAATCCCTGAACATTGCTGGGTGTGACCCCGAAAAGCGGGGAAAAAAGTGAATTCTATAGTATATCAGGGAGTTTGGAGCGTTGTGAGAATAAAGACAGCAGTGTATAGGGAGCTTGGGAATGCCGGGGATGGGGGCAAGGGGGCTCCCAAGGCTGCTGGAGTCCAGGGAGGCAACTTTTAAGAGAGGGGAGTTTGATTCAAAGGTCTAAAAGCCAGAATTCCAATTTTTGGGACTCTTGAATGTCCTTGAACTTGAACTTTAAATTCACCACGTGGAAACTTCAGGACTGTTCGTTCCCTGACAGGAATAGCGAGTCCCTAATTTCTAGGTGCTGACACCACCTCTGGGAACTGTGAAAAACAGGGAAAGTATCATCAGAATCCTGGGGTGACCATCTGAGGGGAAAAGATCCAATGAAAACAGAATTGAACTTAATTCTGTGGCTCAGCCCCTCTTGGGGGACAAAATTCAGCACCCGTGATCGCTGCGGTTTTCTGTACTGAGTTGATCACAACATAGCAGTTTAAAGCCCAAGTTTTGGAGACTGACTCTGTCAAATACTTGTGTGTGGTATTAAGCAAGTTACTGGAGTATTGGCAGGGGGCGGGGAGGGCGGGGGGGCTCCAAGGGCTCAGTGTCAACATAAGGGATCAAGGACGTGGGGCTGCTTGAGCCCTGTCATGCCAGGGATGGTCTCTCCAGCCCCCAGTGCCTTAACTTCCTGAACTCTGGGTTACAATGCCTTATGGGTATTCTAGGTAACTTAAAGATTGTTTTGAAGTAAGTTTCTTCATTGTTTATGATCAGGGATTGAGCTGGGGTCAGCCCCATACAAGATCTGGACCCCTGCACTATCTTTTCAGCCTGCAAATTACTGTGTTTTTTTTGGAGGGGGGTCACACCTGGCGATGCTCAGGGTTTACTCCTGGCTCTGCACTCAGGAATTACCCCTGGTGGTGCTCAGGGGACCATATGGGATGCTGGGAATCAAACCCGGGTCAGCCGGTGCCAGGCCCTACCCACTGTGCTATTGCTCCAGCGCCAAATTACTGTTTTTGAATATTATATCTATAACGATGGTAGTCGTGAAGAAAAATATTCATCTCACAAAGTGGGACGTCTCACGAAGTGTGTTTCTATACAGGGGTTCATAGGGTCTTTGCCTAAACTCAGTGCTCCATAGAGCTCACTATTCCATTTACCTGTGAGGAACCTTTCCCAGTGTCTGTTGTAAACTTGCTGAGAATGATTAAAACCCATATGTTACATCGCAACTTCTTTGTGTGTGTGGGGGGGGGCAGGGACGCGGTGGTCGTTGGTTGGGTCACACCCAACTGTGCTCAGGGATCATTCCTGGCTCTGCATTCAGGATCGCTCCTGCCGGGTTCAGGGTACCATATGAGTTGTTGGGGATCAAACCTGGACGAGCTGTGTGTAAGGCAAGTGCCCCTCCCATTGTAATGTCGCTCCATCCCCTAATGCCTTGACTTCCTAAACTCTGGGTTACAATGCCTTATGGGCTCATGTAACTGAAAAACTCCTTTGAAGTAAGTTTCTTCATTGTTTATGATCAGTAAATGATTTCTCACCTATTTTACATACCCAATTCATATATATAACTAGAGCTATGTACAGATTTCTCAGCTGAACAGCGATCATTAGCAGAAAAGGTTTAAAATGTATTTTTATTTTTTTATTTTTTTTTGGCGTCACACCCGGCGTTGCACAGGGGTCACTCCTGGCTCCGCACTCAGGAATCACTCCTGGCGGTGCTCAGGGGACCATATGGGATGCTGGGAATCGAACCCGGGTTGGCCGCGTGTAAGGCAAACGCCCTACCCGCTGTGCTATTGCTCCAACCCCAAAAGGTTTAAAATTTAGCTAAACATTTTTCAAACTTGAACTAAAATGCTATTTCCCTTTGAGGTAGTAAAGAACGCAAAGATGTGAATCTTATTTTCTTAAGCCGTGACATATTAAAACAGAAAAATGCACAAAGTTTTTCTGTTAAATTATGACATTCCTGAAAAATACCTATTTTGTTTTAATTTTGTTTTAGCTGAAAAAGGTAATTTTTCTTTCTTCAGAAAAAGCATTAGCAATGACACTAGCATATACTTACTTTTAGGATTCATGTAGAACTATTGTGAATTTACTTTTTTCTAGGAATTGGTATTGCGATCAGGATTTTTCTCATGGCATTTAAGTTTAAAACTTCAAAATATGACATGACAGAAGAAGAGAATAGTACTACCAAGTACTAGGGGATTACCAGTAATTACTTTTTTAAGGAAAAGCAGCTATTAAGCTCTAATTTATAAGTTTCAGGTCTGACCCCTCTCTGCAGAAGGCTGCTCATTTTATTTATAGGCCCGGTAGAGCAAATGTCATTTATTATGATTCTGCTTTTAGACCTCTATGGGAAGTGATACAGAACAACAACACTGAAAAGAAAAAATTCAAGATCTCTTTTTTTGGGGGGAGGGGAGGGTGACACCTGGCGATGCATAGGAGTTATGCATTCAGGAATTAATCTTGTCAGTGCTCAGGGGACCATATGGGATGCTGGGAGTTCGAACCCAGGTCTACCACATGTAAGGCAAATGCTCTACCTGTTGTACTATCACTCCAGCTCCAATCCAAGATCTTTTGACATCGAAAGGGATATCAAGAAGAAAGATGATAAGAGGGAAAAAACAAAGTGGGTGGAACATAACCTAGCTATCTACATATCATAAAATATTTAAACTTTTAATCAAATTAAGTAGCTACATCAAGTGCTCTAAGACTACAGTGAGGAAAATGAAATTAAATTTGCCTTATAAAGCCAGGATGGAATAATTGGACCACATATAGAACATAGTTAAAATTTTTTTTTAAAGTTTTGTTTTTGAGCTACACACAGTGGAGGTCTGGGTTTATCCCTGGCATCTGTGCTCACTCCTAGAAGTTCCGGGGAACTATATGGGTTACCCGGGATTAAACTTGGGTCAGCTGCATGCAAGGCAAATGCCCTACTCTCTAAAATTTAATTTTTAATTAAAAAGAGTAGAGGTTAAAAAATAAATATTTATTTTGAGGAAGGCTTGTATTTAATTACAATAAATTATAGAAGAATTTTCTACATTAAAACTAAAACTAGTTAAAGTGTAATGTGGGCCAGAGAGATAGCTCAGTGGGTAGTGCATGTCTCACACACACCAAGCCCTGGGTTCTGTCCCAACCACGACATTACCAATCACTCAACCAGTAGCCTCGATGGTACAGGATTTTATTTTAGAGGGTTTTATTTTGTAGTAATGGAAATCTTTTGGAACTGGACATAGGTGGTTTTTGGAAGGCACATTTAATAAACTAAAGTTCACTAACCTGTTCATTTAAAAAAATAAAAACTTCATTTTAAAAATCACAAATGATACATTAATGTGAATTTAACCTTAATAAAAATTTTAAAAGTAATGTAAAGCTAATATTATTTTGATGTCCTAAATCAGAAATGACCGAGGGATGGGTGGCTGGAAGTATATTCAGAAGACTGAATTGGACAAACAGAAAGTAAGAGTTAAAGGAAACTGACTTCCCTTCCTTTGTCGTCTGATAGCCTGGCTGACCTACCTTTTCCTCTGCCGCCTCGCTTTTGTTTTTGCCCATTCTCCTTTTCTGGCATTTTACCAGTTCCATTATTCCTCCCTTTAAATTCTCCATAGTTCCACATTACTTCCAATTAAATTCCTTTTTCCTACCTCTCCCCATTTAATTTTCTGTTATTTTGGTTTTGGGGCTACACCCAGTGGAACTCAGGGGTTACTCCTGGCCCTGCTACGCAGGAATTTCTCCTGGTGATACTCAAGGACCATATGAGATACTGAGGATTGAACCTGGGTCAGCTACATGTAAGGGAAATGACCTACCTTCTGTACTATCACTCTACTCCCTCTTCCCCACTTTAAACTAATGCTAAATAATGAAGTTCTAATTAGTTTAATCATATTGAAACACTAGGGTTTAAAATAAACCAAAATAATTATTTTAATAATTTGTTAGTACATGATTTGTCATTTTTAAATGCCAAGCTGATTCCTTTTATTAACCAAGCACTCACAACACTTGCTATATGCCAAGTACTATTGTGAGATCTGATCAAATACTAACTCATTTAATTTGGTGCTCCTCCCCCAAACCCATGAATCTGCATTTCTTTTATTTAATTATCTCCCTTCCCTATCTTCCCCTGACCCCACCCAATGTACCAGTTTCACAAGTTAGCTTTCCTTTGTTGCAGAGAGTGGATGTAAAAGAAACACTTCTGTATAATAATCTTTCATCAAATGTCCACAATTTCTGCTGAGGTTGGAGAAGATCTCAAGATAGACAAGAAGCAACACTTCCCGCAGAGGGCTAATGTGAGGTGAGGCAGAGATTTTCAACTACATCCAAAACACCACATGTGCCAACAGTCATTCAAGCAACACAGTCCACGAGAATCAGCAAGATACTCCTACCTTGATACTCTATTGCTGTAACTACTTGGTCTTTCAGGGCGGAGAATCCATACGCCTTCTGACCTGCAAGATGAAACACAGGGGGACATGAAGATAAATACAAAAGGCCATTTTTGAATGCTTGCACGGAAAGCAGTGTCAAAAAAAACGAATCTGAACTTACTGGATACTTTCACATGCTTCATAATACATCAAAGGTAAATTATCAAAGTAGGAAAAGCCAAGGCAAAACATGTATTTCTCTCCCAACTTCTGTATTGTGGTTTGACTTTTAAACATTTTCTAAAAATTGGTTAGAGACCCACCACAGACAACCCAGCTGCAAAAGCTCAATAGTTACAACATGTTGAGCTGATGTCCATGGTCCCACTTACTATGCGATCTTCTCTCACAGGCTAGCTCTCCTCTGACCCAAATAAACATTTTTAGAACTTTATTCAAGAGCATAAACTGTTGCACAAATATCTCTGACTGTATCAGTATCACACGTAGAAATGTGTGATTTTACACTTTTGACAATGAAACACAAATCAGTATGAAACGACCTCAAAACAAATTACTTGGAAATCTATAATGAGCCTAATCAAGCTGTCACTGTGTCTAAAGTCACTGGGCCACTCTTCACACGTTCGGACAGCCTCACTCATGGGGGAGCCGGTGGAGGAACCCAGGTGCGTGGGACCCGGGACGGAGATCTCCAACGCTGCTCAGTTGAGGAGTGGGCCTCTTCTACCCAGATCCCCCATTTTCCAGTAGCTAGGCAGTCACACCCAGAAACTGCCCCCAGACCCCACTCCATGTAGTGTAATCCCATCAGCGGCCAACATCCAGAAACTCTAAAACCAAATGTGGGTAGCCGAGTGACATCTAATAGCCTAGTTCTCCCTCTTGGTGAACCTGACAAGGTACCGAGAGTCTATTGCCCACTTAGGAGAGCCTGGCAAGTTTCCTGTGGTGTATTCATATCCCAAATATAGTAACATATATATACATACCTCTCAGAGAGCCTGGCAAGCTACTGATAGTATCCCGCCCATACAGTAGAGCCTGGCAAGCTATCCGTGGTGTATTCGATATGCCAAAATCAGTAATGATAGGTCTCATTCCCCTGACCCTGAAAGAGCCTCTAATCTTTGGGAAAGACGAGTAAGGAGAGGCTACTAAAATCTCAGGGCTGAGTATAATAGAGACATTACTGGTGCCCGCTCGAGTAAATTGATGAACAACAGGATTACAGTGATACAGTGACAATGAAACACATGAATAGTATTGACATATATAATTTTTGTGTACAAATTATGGAAATATAAGTATCTTTAGTTTTTCCCAGAAAACATTTAAGGTATTTTACAGACCTAATTTATAGGATGAAAATGACTGATTATTGAGGCAAATATGACCTAATAATCACATGATGATCTCTTCATCACTGCCATAAACATATATAGAAATTTCTACTTACTAGTGCTTTAAGAGCTGCAGAAATCACTCAATGGGCTTCATGCAAGAGGCCCTGCGTGGTTTGTACCCTTGTTATTACCTGACCCCCCAACCCTGATGGAAGTGACCCCGAAATATTAAGCTGGGAAGAGTCCTCAAGCACTACCACGTATAGCTCCAATCTCCTCTCTCCCACCAAAACAGGTGATTTTATAAGGGCCAGGGACATCGCAGTAGTAAAGCACCTGCCTGTGTAGGACCATGTGTTCCATCCCAACACTACCTACACACTACGAGATCCCAGCAACACTGCTGTTTGTGAGCCCCTGATGCCACAAATGGGAAATTTCCAGCTCACCACCATCAAGTGTGTGTGAGCACTAGTCTTCCAAGATGTGTGACCCCCGGCAAACACTGGGACCAAAGTGTGCATTAGCATCACAGTTAAATTGTGAGAGCACAGCTCAAAGGAAGAAGAAAAGCATGCAGTTTGCAGCAACATGAACGGAACGAGAGGCTATCATGCTGGGTGAAGCCAGCCAGCAGCAAAGGGACAGAGGCAGAAGGATCTCTCACTGTGAAACCTAAAGATACACAGCAAGGCAGTGACAAAAAGCCAAAGGCAACATAATGGGAAAACTGATCCACAGTTGAGTTGGGGGGCTTAGGAGGGAGGGATGTTGGGGTCCTTGGGAAAGAAAGTTTGTTGGTACACTGGTAATGGGTGTGATGATGGATTTACAGGTATGAGAATTCATCATCAATATTACTAGCATTGTAAACCAAAGAATCTCTGTTCACTGTCGCTGTTACGGTCATCCCATAGTTCATCGATTTGCTTGAGTGGGCACCAGTAACGCCTCCATTGTGAGATTTTTTGTTACTGTTTTTAGCATATCGGATACACCACGGGTAGCTTGCCAGGCTCTGCCGTGTGGGCGAAATACTCTCAGTAGCTTGCCGGGCTCTCCGAGAGGGGCGGAGGAATCGAACCCAGGTTGGCTGCATGCAAGACAAACGCTCTACTCACTGTGCTATCACTCCAGTCCAGAATCTCTATTAAGAATTAAAAAAAAAAAAAGGTGTGCAAGAACAACATCCAAGTATGTGTAACCCTTTGGTTATCCAACAACAACAATAAAGAGAAGTGATGGAGAATTTTTAAAAAGTGGGTCTTAGCATACCTTTAAAACGGGTAAAATTTAATATTCAAAAGATTTGGTGTGCTGAACATGATTAAGATAAAATAATGCAGTGAAAGAGGAATTAAAACTTTCTAATTAAATCTTTCACAGGTATCGTTCTGTATTATTTCATTTGTGCGTGTCATTCTCTGGTCCAGTCAAATTACCACATTTCTTTTGTTTGGGGAGGAGCATACCCAGCATTGCTCCTTGGCTTAGGACCATATGGGGTGCCGGGGGTCAAATCCAGGTTGGCTGCATGCAAGACAAACAGCCTATTCACTCTATTATGATTTGGGCTCCAAATCACCATATTTGAAAGAATTTTGATAATCAGTGGTATTCAGTGGCTCACGTGTAGAGAGGTTGGAAACCACAAGAGGTGTCTCATCTATAGCTGCTGGTCCTCGGAGAGACAGCAGGATTAGAGTTAGTTCACAGATGTAAAAATGTGTACGAGCACTGGTTGAAATCACTTCGCAAAAGTGTTCGTTTCTGAAACGTGACTGCTACAAGGGCAAACCTCTGAATTTGCCCAAACATGGCAGTGAGATGGCCCAGTTGTGCGGAACAGTGCCCAGGGGAAGAGAAGCACAAGAGCAATTTGCTGGGACACACCGCGCCTTTTGGTCTGCTAATGATAAGAGTCTTGCAAATGGGGTGGATCAAACGGACACCCAGGAAGGGACAGTTGGGAACTGGAGATATAGTATAGCGGGTGTTGTAGTTTGCAATAGAGGTACTAAGTAGCCATCATGCTCGGTCTATAGTCTACTTTTGGTATGCAGTTTCCAACCCGAGTGGCCAGAGTGAAATCACAATTCACTTGGTCACTCATTCATACCAGAAAACTGAACTTTGCCTGAGATGAATCTACTCTCTCATTACTTACTAATGAGTTTCCATCTATAGACTGAAACGTGTGTGTCAGTCACACAGAGTGATGTTTTTTCATCTCTTTTCTCCTCCCCTTTCTGCCTTTTGTTTTAGGGAAGAGATGAAGGCAGTTGATATCTATGTGAAGAACACCGGGTTAAACAGTTTCACTTCTATTGGCCAATAGTCTACTTATCTGTATAACGTAGCAATCCCTGTGGATCAGTCTCAGGGATCAAGGCGTTCAAAGACCAACTTTAAAAAACCACAGTGTTGGGGCTGGAGTGACAGCATAGTGGGTAGGGCATTTGCCTTGCACGCGGCCGACCCGGGTTCAAATCCCAGTATCCCATATGGTCCCCCGAGCACCGCTAGGAGTAATTCCTGAATGCAGAGCCAGGAGTAAACCCTGTGCATCGCCGGGTGTGACC
Source organism: Sorex araneus (assembly GCF_027595985.1). Taxonomy (NCBI): domain Eukaryota; kingdom Metazoa; phylum Chordata; class Mammalia; order Eulipotyphla; family Soricidae; genus Sorex; species Sorex araneus. The sequence continues at coordinate 189,657,723 of NC_073303.1, read as the reverse complement.
CCCCCCAAAAGAAAACTACAGTGTCATAGGTCTTTTGGAACTTTTACTGGACAGAGGATCTACACCCCTAACTTCTGTGTTGTTCAAGAATCAACTACACTGGTTTTGCTTGCATATTTCCAAAACATATGGAGGGGCTCAATAAATTTTTTAAAATATCATTTTCTCCTTTTTCATATACTTGGTCACTATATGCCCAATATTCCTTTAAATCCATCCAGACACTCTCATGTCTTTGTTCTTCATATTCTTTTTCCCTCCCCCTCCCCCAACCCAATGCCCTGGATTTTATTTCAGAGATTTTGAAGGGTGGTCCAGATCCTCAGAACAGCAGAAGGACTGAGACAAACCAGAATTCCTATAAGGGATCTAAGAGGAGGGCTGATCTTTGCTCTTGCTGAATTACACCTATACTTACTTATTTATTAACGCTGTTAAGTCAGAAGTCTTAGTATTTTTCCATAAAAGACTGACATAACATTTTATGTGTGTAACAGTAGGAATTCCATTTACTGTTTTTAATATTGAAAAGATACTATTAAGTGTCTAGAGCGATAGCACAGTGGGTAGGGCATTTGCCTTGCACATGGCTGACCCGGGTTTGATTCCCAGCATCCATATGGTCCCCTGAGCACCACCAGAAGTAATTCCTGAGTGCGGAGCCAGGAGTAACTCCTGTTTGTTGCCAGGTGTGACCCCCCCCAAAAAAAAAAAACCCAAAAAAGATACTATTAAGGAAGCATGGCTGATAATAATATCAATATTTATGCAGTAGGCATTCAATGTTATATTACTACACTCATCACCAAAGTGCAATATCTCTCTACCACTGTGTCTAGGTATTTTTTATTTATTTATTTTTAAAATTTATTTATTTAGCTTTTTGGGTCACACCCAGCAATGCTCAGGGGTTATTCCTGGCTCTGCACTCAGGAATTACTCCTGGCAGTGCTTAGGGGACCATATGGGATGCTGGGAATCGAACCCGAGTCGGCCACATGCAAGGCAAATGCCCTACCTCCTATACTATCGCTCCAGCCCTCTAGGTATTTTTTTTAAATAATATGCAAAATGAATGATTTTGCCAATGATACTGATTCCAAACCATTAGTCTCCAATACTTCAAACCCCAATTTGCAAAAGTTTCCTTTAGCAATATGCTAGTATCTTCTGAAAAGTTCTCAACATCACTGAAATTTCTTAGTTTTTAAACTATTTTAATATACTTTTTTTTCTTCTTTTTTTTTTCCCTGTCACAATCGGCAATGCTCAGGGGTTACTCCTGACTCTGCACTCAGGATTTACTTCTGGTGGTGATCTGGGGAAAATCCAGGATGCCTAGGATTGAACACGGGTCAGCTGTGTGCAAAGCAAACACCCTACCTGATGTATTATTGCTCCGGTCCCTAATATACTTCGTAGATAATACAATGAAAACTCATACTCCCTCGAAGCCAGTGGAGGGGGGAAACCTTGGCAAAGCAGGACCCGATCATCTTTGTTCTCAACACGTCATCAAGTCTTTGAACTTCTCCAACACCTCACTGCCCCCAGGGAATGTCTATTTCCTTCAGCAGACTTGTCTTCTTTCATTGGAAACAAACCTTGGTTGAACCTGAGCTTGCAAGATTTTGAACTGAGCTGAATCACTTCCCCCTTTCTCATTTCTGGTTTTCTACTTTCTAAAACTGCTTTTGGGAGAGACTACTTAAACCTTATAAAATCACTTCAAAATTCTATGAAAAAAAAGTTTCCAACTTCAGAAACTTTATTTCCTTATAATAGATATATGTATATATTTCACTTATATGTCTTTAGAGTTAAAAAAAGACACTAAAAAAGAAGAAAATATCTAAAATCGGAAAACCAGGAAGGTCAAAAAATGGGAATGAGGATTCATTAAAAAAAAAATGAATAACACATCACAGTTTCTTTATCCATTCATCTGTTCTTGGAGACTCAGGTTGTGTCCAGATGTTGCAGTGAAGTCGGTCAGAAGGAGAGGGACAGGCACAGAATGTTCTCTCAGACCAGGGATAGAAGGCAGCACAGTAAGGGAATAACAGCTGGCCCAAGGCAGCAGACCCTGAGAAGTGGTCTACAGAACTGAGCTTTCCAAAGCTGGCGGGTGGGGATGTGACATAAGACACTCAAACGCTGGAGGGAAAGAGTCACATTGGTGGAGGGTTGGAATCATGGTGCCTCAAATCAAATAAAACAAAATAACATTTAAAATTTCTTAATAACTGAGAATTAATTTTGTCATTTTAATTGCCTTCTACTAGCTACCGTGCTTCCTCTCATTCTTTTTACTTCAAATTTTGCTTTCAATAAGATAAAAGCATTTACAACATGTGCCCCCTGATGTTGAACTCTATTTAAAACTCTTGAACCAGTTTGAACTTTTACTAAATTAAAAAAATAGAGATTATTATAAAACGACGTTGAGAAATCTTAGTTGAGAAAATTATCAACTTGATAAAGTTATATTATCAACTTGATAAAATTATCAACCCGTTGATCTGGTCTTGAAATTCAGTTTTTACTTTTCAACTGTCCACAATCATTCTTTTAATGAAAACAACATGTTGGATTTTGCATCAATATTTCACTAACAGATGTTAGGAATCGGCTGCTTTCTTGAGCTGATTTTATTGCTCCTTCACTTTTACAGCATCAGTTAAATAGCAAAATAAACAAAAAGCTGTCACATAGGTTTCCAGCTGAGGTCAACACTCGTTTTAGAGTTTGCTACAAAACATCTTTAATAGTTATGGATGTGTTCCAAGGTCTCTGGCAGAAGTTATAAAATGAATTTAAGAGATGATGATTTCCATAACTGCCAAAACTTGAAGTCAAGCAATTCCCTGTAAAATTACAACTTTTGCAAGTATTTCCTCCCATTACAGGAATAAGAATTCTTTCTTTTTTTTTTTTTTTTAGGAACAAAAATTCTTTTTTTTTTTTTTAATTTTTATTAAATCACCATGTGGAAAGTTACAAAGTTCTCAGGTTTATATGTCAGTTATACAATATTCAAACACCCATCCCTTCACCAGTGCCCAAATTCCACCACCAGAAACCCCAGTTTACCCCCCGCCCCCACCCCCTACCCCCTACTGTATAACTAATGAATTTCACTTCATTTTTTCTTTACCTTGATTACATTCCATAATTCAACACAAAACTCACTATAGTTGACATAACTCTCTCTCTCTCTTTTTTTTTCTCTTTTTCCTTTTCCATTTTTTTTTTAATTTTTCCCCCTCATCCCCCTTCCTGCGCCTCATAGTATGGTGTACTCCACGCCACGTTGGCCAGCGTGGGGCTTTTGCTTAGCTCATAGTCCAGAGGTGGCTGAGGAACAAAAATTCTTGTATGTTCTATCACTGATCTAAAATAATCAGGTTTGACTAAAAATATTTATTCTACCTCAACTTTTAAAGTTTACTATTATAGTATTGCTTAAATGAACACTTTTCATTGAAAACATGAGTAGAAAAAATAGACAAAGTTCTTTAGAGTAGCATGCACTGTCCGTAGCACTGTCATCCTATTGTTCATCGATTTGCTCAAGTGGGCACCAGTAACGTCTCCATTGTGAGACTTGTTACTGGTTTTGGCATATCGAATATGCCCTGGGTAGATTGCCAGGCTCTGCCATACGGGCAGGATACTCTCGGTAGCTTGCCGGGCTCTCCAACAGGGATGGAGGAATCGAACCTGGGTCAGCCGCATGCAAGGCAAATGCCCTACCCACTGTGCTACGGCTCCAGTCCATGAAAAAGGTAAATAATTTTACAATGTTAATATAAATTATTTCACATATTAAAAAATAAGAATAACCGCATGGTTTTAATAATCAGTGATATGTGATTGTACTAACAAATATTTTTAAAGTGCACAAGACTTACAATGAAAAATAATACCAGTCAGTATTTACTGTGAATACATGTTTATGTGGATAGAAAGTAACTCACAAAGAAAAAATTAGGAGTTAGATAAGATGCTTACTTGTCTTGCTATCGTTCAATTAGAGTAGTTCTAGAAAGCAGCAAGGGAAGCCAAAGAGTAAAAGGAAAGTAAGAAAAGGGTAGGATGTAAGGGCTGAGGAACAGGAAGAGAAAGGGAGAGAGAGAGAAGTAGAGAGGCCTTCTGGTGTCTCAAACTAGACATCCTGGCCCTTCCTCTTAGTTCAATTTTCAGGGAAAGGGAAGCCACGCCAAAATGCAGGGAAAAAAAATAAATGACAAGCTTGATTTGAGAGCTACTCACGGCTGATGTCTACGGAATTAATGAGACCTAAGAATTTCCGAGTTCTAACCACAAATAAAATTTCCTCCCATTCCATCTAAATAAGATGTAACTCTACTGTGTTAGTATATCTATCTTAGACATATGTGAGAGTCAAGGTCACAACTCTAGTTGACTAGGCAGGAAGTCAAGACGGGCATCTGGGTATCTCCATCCGGTCAGTCTGACCCCACAATCCTGCTACCTCCCAACTCCCTTTCTCCCACCACCTCATCCTTAAACCAGTGCAAAGCATTAGAGTAATACTAAACAGAAGGCTGCCTGATACTGGGCGATGGTTTTGTAAACATTTTCAATCTTTAGGGACTGGAGCGATAGCACAGAGGGTAGGGAGTTTGCCTTGCATGCGGCCAACCCGGGTTCGATTCCTCCGTCCCTCTTGGAGAGCCGGGCAAACTACCGAGAGTATCCTGCCCGCACCGCAGAGCCTGGCAAGCTCCCCATGGCATATTCAATATGCCAAAGACAGTAACAGCAAGTCTCACAGTGGAGATGTTACTGGTGCTCGCTCGAGCAGACTGTAAGGAGAAAAAGTGAAATAATGCTGTTTGCTGCAACTTGGATGGAACTGTAAGGTACTTGGCTGAGTGAAGTAAGTCAGAGGGAAAAGGCTTAATACCGATGATCTCATTGATTTGTAGCCTTTAGAGAAACAAAATAAAGGAATAGACCATGCCAATTGAGAACAGATTCTTGGCCCTAGATGATGTGACTGAAATACCAGGTGTGGAGAGGAGTGGGAGCAATGATAAGGCAGACTGGGAGCGACAGGAGCGCATTGGTGGAGAATCTTCAGCACTCTGGTGTGGTGAGACAAGATAACTGTGTCCACCAGAACCGTTAATGCTAACACTACTGAAAACACGGGCCCTAAACCATTACATTATAAAATAAACAAGACTGTAGAGGGGAGTAGTTACTTGGTGGTGAGGCAGTAAGTTTGTATATCACAACTAAAAATGTTAACAGCATTGCAATCATGTTATCTAAACCGTCACTGTATCACTGTTACTGTCATGATTTACTCGAGCGGGCACCAGTAACGGCTCTATTGCACTCAGCCCTGAGATTTTAGCAGCCTCTCCTTATTCGTCTTTCCCAATGATTGGAGGCTCTTTCAGGGTCAGGGGAATGAGACCTATCGTTACTGTTTTTGGCATACCAAAGACGCCACAGGGAGCTTGCCAGGCTCTGCAAGAGCTATAACTAAACTATAATTAAAAAAAAAAATCTGAGGGAAACTCTCCCAGCTTATTGTTTCTTCATGTTTCCGGTGATTAGCCTTCAGGAAGCCTGAGGAACAAGAACCATTGGCTCCCAAGCGTGCGGGATGGAAACAATGGGTTGGCATTACTTAGTCAGTATATTTAACAACTGTCAGTCAAGATGGCTCAGAATGAGTTACTTGATTTCCCAGGTGCTCTCCCATGAGGCAACATTGTTTTCCTTCGGGAAAGACAATTCTGTGACTTGCTCTCCTTTTCTCAAAACTGGTCCTTTAAACCCAATTATGTACTAACATCAAAATGTACTTTTCTGGGTCAATCAACTAGAACGATACAATAAACAGTGTAAAAAAGTATCTGTGCTATGGACTGGATGTCTGCATGACTCAAGTCTGCATAAATTAAAATCCTGGGGCTGGAGCGATATAGCACAGCGGGTAGGGCATTTGCCTTGCACGGGGCTGAGCCGGGTTCGATTCTCAGCATCCCACATGGTCCCTGAGCACTGCCAGCAGTGATTCCTGAGTGCAGAGCCAGAAAAAAACCCTGAGCATCACAGGGTGTAACAACAAAGAGCAAAAAAAGAAAAAAAGATTCATAAATTGAAATCTTAACCTCGATGTGGAGGTTTTGAGAGGTAAGCCTTTGGCGAGTGATTAGATCTTCAGGAGAGAGTCCTCAGGAATGGGATGACTGATCTGTTTACCACAAGAGCCCAGAGAGATCCCAGGGCCTTTCCAATCATGTGAGGACAAAAGGAGAAATTCTTTCTATCAAGTTCCAGGAAGCAAGCTTGAATCAGATGAAATCTGCCTTCATCTATGACTTCCTGAATTGTGAGAAATAACTCTGTGCTGTGTGAGCCCCCCAGTCTAGGGTAGTTTTGCCATAGCAACCTGAACCCATCAGGTTTTCAAATTTGTGACTTTCAGAGCTCCATCCTGGAGTGGTTTAGGAAAGGACTCTGATATCAGAGTGCAGTTTTTGAAATGTAATCAGCTAGAGCGTTAAAAGGGTGAACAAAGGCATTGGTAGACAAATGCACTTCATACAAGTTCAATTATCATAAAATGATTCCAAGTAGTTGGCTGTCATCCTGTAAAGCCAGAGGTTGGCTCTGCTATGCAATCAGTCAGATAGTTTCCAACGACTGTCTATTTTAACACTCCAGTTGATGAGGAGGTGTCAGGAGTGACTTCTGATTCACTGTGATTGAGAACGGAGTAGGATTCGCATAGCACCTCCCCTGCTCTCTGCAGTGTGGCTGTGTTTTGCTAAATACACCACCAGAAGGATCTCGGAAGGGCTGAATCAGAGCAGGGCAACTCTTTTGCTCAAAACCCTCCATTTCTCCAAATACGGAAGAGAGAGTCCTGATACTGACCTAGAAAGCTGTGTGAAATGTAAACTCACTATCTTGTTCCAACTCTTCCCTCCATCTTCTCCTTGTTCAATCGCCAAATACGCCATGCTCCAGTTATTTCCTTTACCCAAAAGCCTCCTCCTTCAGCTGCCTACTGCATATTAAAGCACTTACTTCTCCAAGTTTTTGCTCTAAATAGAGGACCTCAGGGGCCAGAGTGATAGTCCAGTGGCTAGGGCATTTGCTTTGCACAGCCAACCCAGTTTGATCCCCAGCAATCCGTATGGTTTCCTGAGCACTATCAGAAGTGATCCCTGAGCACCAAGCCAGGAGTATGCCCTGAGTGTGGCTGGGTGTGGCCCCAAACCAAAACCAAAACCAAAATAGAGAACCTCTTTTAAAATTGCAACCCTGCCTTTATACAACAATTTCCCTTCCAAGTTTCTGGTTCCTTTCAACCTGCTTGAAATTTTTTTTTTGGGGGGGCACAGTACTTATCATTATTATTTTTTTATTAAAAATTTTTTTTAATTGTTGGTGTTTATTGGGCCACTCTAGGTGGTGCTCAAGGGATACTGCCAGGATAGAACCTAGGTAGGCCATGTTCAGGGTGTGTGCAAGTACTCACTGTACTATTGCTCTGGCCCCAGTACCTCCCTCCCTCCTCTCTCTCTTTCACACAATATATGATATACTTTTTTACTGAGGGTCTAAGTTTTCATTTCTTTGCCAATACTCTAAGGGGCAAGATGAATGGTTCATATAGCAAATACACTCTAAGTATGTAACAAATAAATGGGAATAAATCTATTTTTTTTGTTTTGGGTCACACCCAGCGATGCAAAAGGGTTACTCCTGGTTCATACACTCAGGAATTACTTCTGGCGGTGTTCGGGGACCACATAGGAAGCTGGGAATGGAACCCGGATTTTATTAGATGATGAAAAGATCTAACTAGTTACAAAAGTATGCTTTAAATGACAAAAACACTGGTTAGAAAAATAGGTCTTTTACAAATAAGCATACACTTAATTAAAAATTATATTTAATAAGGCAAGGTTAGGTACTTTTATTTATTTTTTATTTTTTAATTTTTTGGATACTTTTATTTTTAATATTTTTTAAAAAATTTTTGTCTTTGGGGGCCACACTGGCAATGCTCAGGGGTTACTCCTGGCTCTGCACTTACGAATTGCTCAATTACTCCTGTGAGTCCTTGGGGAATTGCCTTTCAACAGGAGAGATTTCCCTTCCTTTGGTCAGAAGGGAATCATCAGATTAGGATGAAGAGGGGCAGGAACAAGATTACTGTTCATCTATTCCACTCCTTTTTTTTTCTTTTTTTGCTCTTTGGGTCACACCCAGCAATGCTCAGGGGTTACTCCTGGCTTTGCACTCAGGAATTGCTCCTGGCAGTGCTTGGGGGACCATATGGGATGCCGGGGATCGAACCCGGGTCGGCCACATGCAAGGCAAACGCCCTATCCGCTGTGCTATCGCTCCGGCCTCTATTCTCCTTAATGACTGTTTCTTGAAATCTTTTTACATTTTCTTCAGCTACTTCCTGTGCATTCAAGAGTAACTTCAAATTCTTTATTGATTATCTTTTTGTTTGGGGGGGCCACACAGGCGATACTCAGGGGTTACACCTGGGTCTGCACTGAGGAATCACTCCTGGCGGAGCTCAGGGGACCATCAAGGATGCCAGGAATTGAACCTGGATCCGTCCCGGGCAAGGCAAGCACCCACCCACTGTACTATCACTCTGGCCCCCGAATTCCACAGTCTTTCAAATGATCTCTCGGAACTGGCATGTGTCTCCCTAATATAGATCCCTACCCTCTGCTCTCTGCTGGCCGAACGCTGTGTCCAAGTTGCCTGGCATGGTTGGCTCTTCCTACCCATCAGCCAGCCATTCTCCTTCCCCTCTGTCTGGGACTCCTCCCTCCCGTGATTTCCTGACAAATGGCCAGATTCCATGGAGAATTCCCTTTCCCCCAGAACTGTCAGGAAAGGTAAAGCCCCCTCTGGCCCCTCCGCCTTCCAATTCCACCATCTCTTCTTCTATCCGCCAGAGCACTGTCTCAGCCTTGACTGCTATTTCTTCTTCGGGTGTCCGGGCAACACCCAGCAGTGCTGGGCTTACCCCAGCTGCTTCCTGAGAGAGCCATGTGGAGTGGCAGGAATCAAACTGGGGCAGCCTCCTGGAAGCGCCTTAACCCTGGACTCCCCCTCCAGGTCTAGCATTAGTTCCTCATGATGGACAAATCCTTTACAAATCAGTCTCTTCCACTGGAAAACGTGTGGAACACGGTGATTGAGGAATTATTTCACAGATGTTTGAAGTTCTATCAACCTTATATGCAACAGGAAATAATGACATGTCTGTGGGGAAACAGAAACCCTGAAAATGGTTTGACTTCAAATGAGAAGTTTTTTCCTATATATTTTAATAAACTACATTTTTTTTCTTGCATTTTGGGTCACACCTGGCGATGCACAGGGGTTACTCCTGGCTTTGCACTCAGGAATTACTCCTGGCAGTGCTCAGGGGACCATATGGGGTGTTGGGAATCAAACCCAAGTCGGCTGCTTGCAAGGCAAACGCCCTACCTGCTGTGCTATCGCTCCAGCCCCTAAATAAATGACATTTACATAGAGAATAGAATACTAAAAAAAAAAAATAGTGACTCCAGATTAGCATTCTACTCTTGTCTGCGCCTCTAACACAATAGCTGGCATGCTAGACCCACAAATAACACTGGTTGAATAAAAATAAAGTATTAGAAGTTAGTTATATTTACTATTTGCTGATAATATTCAGGGCCTATAACCTCTTTGATCAAAAATCAAAAACAGGGGTTGGAGCAAATTGGAGCAATAGCACAGCGGGTAGGGCATTTGCCTTGCACACGGCCAGCCCAGGTTCAATTTCCAGCATCCCATATGGTCCCCTGAGCACCGTCCGGGTAATTCCTGAGTGCAGAACCAGGAGTAACCCCTGTGCATCGCCGGGTGTGACCTAAAGGCCAAAAAAAATAAAAAAATAAAAAACAAATTTGGAAATTGAATGCATTTAAATCACCCCCATCTAAGGGACTAGAAGAGGAATAAATTACTTTTAAAATATTTTAGGGGCTGGAGTGATAGCACAGCCAGTAGGGCGGCTGACCGGGGTTCAATTCCCAGCATCCTATATGGTCCCAGAGCACCACCAGGAGTAATTGCTGAGTGCATGAGTAACCCCTGTGCATCACTGGGTGTGACCCAAAAAGAAAAAAAAATTTTTAGTGAAGGGGCCGGAGTGATAGTACAGTGGGCAGGGCCCTTGCCTTGCACAGGGCCAACCTGGTTAAGTCTCTGGCACCACATATGATCCCCCAGCAGCACCAGGACGGGATCCCTGAGCACAGAGCCAGGAGTAAACCCTGAGCAACACCAGGCGTGACCCCAGAATAAGAAATATTTTAGTGAAATTACAGCATGCTCAATTATTTTCAGTGAATTCTACAAAGTTGTATTTAAAACTATTTTCCCCATTAAATTTCTTTCTCTTACCATCCAAAAGTGAACTTTGGAAAGGTAATGACTGGTTTCTTAAAAAAAAAAAGATGAAAGAACACATTTCCTGACTTCAGTTACTACAAACTAAAGGACTCAGCATATTTCACTGCTAAAATATGCTGTTTAATTCACTCACTTTATTTATTTATTTTGGGGGGCCATACCTGGCGATGCTCAGGGGTTACTCCTGGCTCTGTATTCAGATATCACTCCTGGCAATACTCAGGGCCCATATGGGATGTTGGGGATCAAACCCGGGTTGGCCACATGCAAGGCAAGCGACTTACCTGCTGTACTTACTAGCCCCTCATTCATTCATGTTAGTATGCTGATTTTCAACACAAGCAAAACACTTTATATAGCAAATTTTGTTGACTCCTATCTTGCAACTAAACTTACAGATAATATACATTTATATGTGTTTCTAAAATGGACATGATCACATTAGTAGTATGAGTGAAATGATATATATAAAATTTGGAAGCCATGAGGTTGCTTTCAATACAAGTCACTGTCATCCCGTTGCTCATCAATTTGTTCCATTGGGCACCAGTAACGTTTCTCATTGTGAGACCTATTGTTACTGTTTTTGGCATATCTAATACACCACGGGTAGCTTGCTAGGCTCTGCCACGCGGGCGCCATACTCTCGGTAGCTTGCCGGGCTCTCTGAGAGGGGCGGAGGAACCGAATACAGGTCAGCCGCCTGAAAGGCGAATGCCCTATTGCTGTGCTATCATGCCTTACCGCTGTGCTATCACTCCAGCCCTTCAATACAAAAAAGGAAATAAAATTAAAAACAATCTATAGGAAAACAACACTTCAATTTATAAAAGTGTACATGTATATATATGCACACTAAAAAACACAACTAAACAGTCAGATCTTAGTCTACACTTACACTTAGAATGTTAACCTGGATCTAGGTTAAATAAAATGACCGGTAGTCATTCCAAATGGTACCAGAAAAAAAAAAAGAATAGGACTACTGTGGATACTAGAGAAAAAATTTAAATTCTCTATGAAATATAAAAAAATGTGCTGATAGGTAAACAGCATAAGCTCTAGGCTTGATATAAAGTGTTTTAGTTATGGCAACACGCAGTGGCATGTGACACTGTAGGAGATAAAGAGTGAGTGAGAGTCACAGGGAGATTCTTCAGTCAGCAAGGCCGCCGCCCAGCACACAGATAGACATCAGCTCTTGTCCCAGCCCAGCAAAGCACAGCATGCCCCCTGCCCTGCAAACGCCCACCCCCACCCCATCACTGTGGCGATCAAACAAGTCCCACAGAGCTCGGCAACATCTCAAAGGACAGTCCCAACCTCCTGTTTGAAGTTTCTGATGGAATTCCTTGAACATCCTCTTAGCTGGCAGAAACAAAAGCTTTGTTTTGCAGCGTTTCCCAATTACGTAGGTGGTCTTACAGGACCATAAAGTTCATTTTTTAAAAAATGCAAAACTTAGGATCTATATTATAGTCCACCGGACATGTTTGTCCTTACAAGGCCACCACGAAAGAGGCACTGGAGCAGCCACAAGGGTTATTCAGGAACTTTCCCAATACACTTTGGAGTCTTGTCAATTCTGTTCTTTTCTATCTTTCTTCTTTGACTTTTTATAACTCACTGCTCCAGATGTAAGTGAATATAATTCTTCCTACTCACAATATGCTATCTTTAAAAGACTAACACACTCAGCTAAAAAAAAATCTAAGTAACTTTGATGAGTTTTACTGGGATAATAGGTATCTTTGAATTCTCATCTGTCAAGAATACAGCATGCCCCAAGAGATTTTTTTCTTTTCCTTTTTGTTCAGGCATGTACTACCACACTTTTAAATGATCTTTAGGCACTCTAAGACAAATCTTTAGTTAAAAGTCTTCGAACACACAAACATACCAAGAAATATAACCCAGCTTTCCCCACCTTTAGATGCACAGACAGAGACTCACATTAGTTAAGTCGTAAATGCCTGATGTTTAATTAGGAACCCCGGAGCTAACATTTTGAAAAAGACCCAAATATTTTCTGCTCAATTCTATTCCCATGGAAACCAAAGTTGGGAAGTAGCAAAAGACAAAAAGAACTTACAAAACAACCAAAGAAATTAGCAAAGAGACTTATTCTCCAAAAGAAAAGGAAAAAAAAACATACCTGTGTCTTACTACTGGCCAGAATATAACAATTAAAAAGAGAAACATACCATTTAGGGGACATATAGTGTGTAAAAAATACTTAGCCAGGACCAAGCGGAGTGTGGCCCCAAAATAAGTAAATAAAATACTTTGCTTAAGGCAAATTTTAAAAGCAAACATTTAAAATTTTTTACATTTTTATTTATTTTGCATTCGGGGCCACATCTGGTGGTGCTTGGGGGACCCCAACCTCACACATGCAAAGCATATATTCACTCTGTTAAACTAGGTCTCCATTCCCTATTTTAAATTTTACACTTAAAATCATTCATTCGTTGGGGCTAGAGCGATAGTACAGCAGGTAGGGCGTTTGCCTTGCACGCAGCTGACCCGGGTTCGATTCCCAGCATCCCATATGGTCCCCTGAGCACCGCCAGGAGTAATTCCTGAGGGCAGAGCCAGGAGTAACCCCTGTGCATCGCCAGGTGTGACCCAAGAAGCAAAAATAAATAAATAAATAAATGAAATTGTTCATTTGTTCTCCATCCCTTTGTTTTGTTGCTGCTGAAATGTCTGGGATCACACTGGGTCTCGGTGCTTGCTGGAGTTCTATCCTTGTTCACTTAGGCCAGTTCCAGATCAAACTCGCAGCTTCACTCTTCCAAGGCAGGCACCACATGTCTGGGCCCCAGCGCTATTGATGTTTTCATATGAACAGTGAGAAAAGGTCGGAAGACTATGGAAACTTTTCCCTAGATTCATTGAAGATGATTTGTGATACTGTTCGAGTGAATAAATTCAATGATAAGTTCCTCACAATTTGAATGTGCTTAGGTTTGGTTGTTTTCTCCATTTAGTTAACCAGTATTGCAGATTGCGCAAAGTTCATTCCAGCTTTATGACTTCCCCTTCAGGTTACCCGTGCATGCCATGTCATTGGGCTTATTTGTCTGAGGCAACCACAACGCAAATACACTGAATGTCAAAGAGTTTTCGAATTACGCATCAGGATATTTATATCATATTCTAAATAGACATTCAAATTACACACCAGGATATTTAACCACATTCTAAATAGACATTCCAGTTCTTTTCTTATTATGACATAAAAATTAGTCATCCCGGCAAAGCCCCCGCCAGGTTCTAAATCTATACATCATACGACAAAGGCTCCTTCTGGCCTCTCCTTGCCCTTCAGATTGCTGGAAGAGTCCCAGGAAGGGGCACCTTCACCTCCCTCTGACTCTCCTGGGCCACCTTATGCATTACACATTCCATAGCCTGGTCTTCCCTGTCAGAATGAATGGGATGGTGTTAAAAGTAGGCAAAGGGATATGCCTGATAACCTTTCAGTATCTGTACTGCAAATCACAATGCCTGAAAGGAGAAAGGGAGATGAAGGAGACGAGGTGATGAGGAGATGAGGGGGAGGGGAGGGAGAGGGAGAGGAAGAGAGAGAGAGAGAGAGAGAGAGAGAGAGAGAGAGAGAGGCATCTGCCATAGAGGCAGGCTGTGGGGGTGAGTGGGTGATGGATGAGAGGGAAACTGGTGGAGGGATGGGTTTTGAACACTGTATGACTGAACTCTAAATCTACTCACGGACAGCTTGGTAAGTGTCTATTTCACAGTGATTCAATACAAAGTGAAAGTACATTAAAAACGAAATGAATGGGATGGGGCCAGAGTGATGGCACAGCGGGTAGGGCATTTGCTTTGCGCTTGCTTGACCCAGGTTTGAGTTCCAGCACCCCATATGGTCCCCTGAATACCTCCAGGGGTGTTACCTGACCACAGAGTAACCCCTGGGCATCACTGGTTGTGGCCCAAAAACTAAGAAAAAAAACTGAATGAATGGGGTTTGCAGCCTACAGTTCTTACATTTTTTTTTTTAAGACCGTCTCTGTATATCCTCAAACACGTTCTGAATCCGTTTCTTATTTATGATTGATAAAAGCAGTTAAGGCATCTCACAGGGATGTTTCCATATGAGTATTAAGATATATAATTCCCGTGCAAGCATTTTGTCTATCTGAAAGTTCCATGAAAATGCTAATTTTATTTTTCTTTCCTTTCCAATCCCTCAGGTGGCTCATTACTTCCCTCTGATCCTTCCCCTTCATCCTTTCAGGCCTCCAGATAACAAGTGTTTCTTCAGAGTTCATCCCTGAGTCTATGACACTGATTCTGATCATTGTCCACAGTTTTCTTGGGCCCATTTTTCTTCATCATCTCTGCTCTTTTGTATTCTTTGTTGGAACACTTTTCCAGAGTTCAGTCCTCTGACCCTCTTAAGTCTACAACCCCGTGTTTTCTCAAGTGAGAATGCTTTTTTCTAGAGTGAACCTACCCATTTTTATTTACTACTTAAACTGAGGTGTTAGGGAATAGGGATTTATTCATTCACCTTGCAATGTTCTATAGAGAAATTTAGAGTTGGATATGTTTTCGCCTCCTGGGAGACAGAAAAATTTATTCCTTCTCAATTTAAGTATGACGATTTCTTGGAGTTTTAAATTTATAAACTTAGAATTATTGTTTTTATTTCCTTGACATTCTAATATTAACAACTAAATCTTACCAATTTTGATTTTTCAGTCTTCTGGATTTAACTCTTCATAAACAATTTGGCAACTTCCAGCTTAATTCTAGACCCTATTATCTAATAACTGGACTGGAGTTACTTCTTCTTTAGTATAGACTAAAAACTAATATAGACTAAAAACTAATATAGACTAAAGACTAATATTTCCTCTATAAAAGGAAGTGCAATTTCTATTTATCTAAATAAACATTTTTTGGACATTATACTTTACTCTTCAAAAGTCCCAACAACTTCATATTGCCTACTACATTAAAGAGAAACTTTGTGCAGAATATACAAACAACTTTATGAATACTTAGCCATTTTGGGATCCCATTTCTTGCTCTCTTTTAAAAACAAACTCCATGTTCAAATCAGTAAGGACAATAGAAAGCAGGCAGTTTAGAATGAGAGCATGTTCTCAACTCTATATCTATATGAAATAATTTTATCACAGGTTAAATATGGTACTTTCCCTATTTGAAAACAAAATGTTCAATTATAAAAGAACACTAACCATCATGTGATCACATACCCTCATTTTAAAACTAGAGCCTGAAGTAAAATAATTTTCTAAAGTCACAGGAGAATTGCCACAATGTGAGTGAATTAACTCTGAGATTCACTTTATTTACGTTGTACTTTCAGTACTTTTCTGCAAATACACATTCCTGATTTAAAGTAGAAGGAGGTTCTTTGATGCTTTGGTGGAAACAGTTTGCCTGGAAATTTAACTCATGAATTAAAAAAATGGACTTCCATCCAAAAAAATTATATACCAGAAACAAAATTCATAGGTTCACTTAAGAGATGATGGTGAATCTGCTCATCCCCTCAGTTACTCTGAAGGGGTTTGTATCACGGTCAGGAAGCTGATACTCTGATGCTCTTTCAGGCAAAAGATGAGACACCACTGAAAAAAACTTCTTGTTGGACACACTTATTGGCTCATTGTTGGAATAACTTTACAGAGAATTTCAGTGTTGTACTTCCCAAATTATACATCCTTTTATTTTCCAATAATCTGAAATAAATTCCATCGGACATAAAGAATCTGGCCTTCGTTGGCCTCATCTTCCTCAGTAGGTTTGAGTATCTCACCATTGCATCACCCTAAGAGAGATGCAGTTTGTTTGTCCATATAATTAAGACTAAATATAAATGCTATTAAGGGCTGTGAAGCAATCTTGCCACCACCCTAGAGCTAAGAGATAATGGGAAGTGAAGTGAAAGTCATTAATAACATCTGTATTCTCTTTCTCATGAATTTATAGTGAATTTGGGGCAATTGTTACCTGGTATGGAAATAGTGTCTGACATAAATGATTGTAATGAGAGTATGTGTGCACTTGATGTTAACAAGCTCTAGGCTGCTTCTAAATGAACAGCAAACATGCCTGATTCCCACCCCTCCCCATATCTTCCTTACGACAAGTATCTTTTATGCATAATTCTTAGAGTCTTCAGAATTAAAGGAACTACAGTAAATTAAATAAGATAAGGAACTTACTTGGGACCCGATATGATATTATTAATGACAATGGCTTGGACATGAAATGACTGTTTTAGAGAGCATGAGTAATTTTGGAATGTATGTCACAAGGGATATCAAATGCTAGGCATGCATTTAGCCTATGAGAGAGCTTCAAGAATCAATTGTTGTTTAAAGAACCAGGGGATTGACCAGAAAGCTCCCATCAAATAAACATGAGAGAACAAAGTTAAAGGATTAGAAATTTAATCAACTCATTTTGGAATTGAACATTTCTTGTGATCAGTCTATGAATGTGACAGGCACTTGCCTAATAGTATTCTTTTTTTTTTTTTTAATTTTATTGAATCACCGTGAAATAGTTACAAGCTTTCATGTTTGGGTTATAATCTCACAATGATCAAACACCCATCCCTCCACCAGTGCACATTCCCCACCACTAATATCACGGGTATAACCCCCTTTCCGACCCTCCCCCTGCCTCTATGGCAGACAATATTCCCCATATTCTCTCTCTACTTTTGGGCAATTATAGCTTGCAACACAGACACCGAGAGGTCATCATGTTTGGTTCATTATCTACTTTCAGCATGCATCTCCCATCCCAACTGGTTCCTCCAGCCATCATGTTCTTAGTGATCCCTTCTCTCCAATAGTATTCTTTTACATTTGAGAAAAGTCAAATATTAAAGTCCTTTTCAAAAGAAATCATCTAAGCTATGTCATGAAGAACAATGTAGCAGATCAAACACTGGCATGAAAAATGACAGTAATTAAAAAAAATCTCTAAAACAAAGTCTTGAATGCAGAATGTTTGCAGTGAGTACTTCTAAACCTTCAAAGAGGACCTGGTACTTATTCTCCTCAAGATGTTCCAAAACTGGAAGAAATAGAAATCTTTCTGAATAGGGTTTTTTTTTAATTTGTTTGTTTTGCTTTTTGGGTCACACCTGGAGATTCACAGGGGTTACTCCTGGCCCTGCACTCAGGAATCACCCACCCCTAGCGGTGCTCAGGGGACCATATGGAATGTTGGAAATCGAACCCCAGTGGGCCGTGTGCAAGGCAAACACCCTACCCGCTGTGCTATCGCTCCAGCCTCATCTGAATAGGGTTTTATGAGATAATATTTACCCTGATACTATAATTGGAAAGAGACATCACTGAAAAAGAAAACTGCAAGCCAATTTTTCTGAAAAACATAGGCCCAAATATCCTCAATAAATTCTTAGTAAACTGAATTCATCAATATATTAAAGGGATCATATACCATGATTGAATGGGATTTTAAAAATGGGGTGGGGGAGAGAATGAACAAAAACTTCTTCACAGAAGGCAGGCAGATGCCCAAAGGTAAAATAAAAAGGATCTGCCTGACTAGTCATGAAGGAAATGCAATCAAACAACAGTGAAATATCATCTCCCACTGGTGAGTCTGGCACACATCACAAAGAACAAAATAATCAGTGTTGGCGTGGAGCTGGGCAAAAAGCAACTCATTCACTACTGATGGGAATGTTGACTGGTCCAACCTTTCTGGAAAACAATATTGATACTCAGAAAAACTAGGAATTAAACTCTCATAATTCCACTTCTTAGCATCGAACCCATGGGCCCATAAAAACTATTCGTAAAGAACATTTGCACCCCTATAGTCATTGTAGTGCTGTGCACAATAACCACAATATGGAAATGGCCCCTGTCCAAGAACAGAAGACTGGATAAAGAAACTGTGGAAGGTGAAAGCAATAGTACAGCGGGTAGGGCATTTGCCTTGCATGCGGCCAACCTGGGTTCGATTCCCAGCATCCCATATGGTCCCCTGAGCACTACCAGGAGTAATTCCGGAGTGCAGAGCCAGGAGTAACCCCTGTGCATCTCTGGGTGTGACCCCCCCCAAAAAAAAAAGAAAAAAAGAAACTGTGGAACATAATACACAACGGAATACTACTCAGCTCTAAGAAAAGGTGAAACCTCCCAATTTTCTGCTACATGGATGGATCTGGAGAGTATCGTACTGAGTGAAGTTAGCCAGAGGAAGAGAGATTGACACAGAATGACCTCTCTTGTATGTAGGATATAAAGAAACACAGTAGGGGAATTAAAAAATGTGCAAAGGCAACACAAACTGAAAACTTGTCTTTCATAGGACTCTCACAACAGTGTGTCTGTGTAGAAGGAGGGGTCAAAGGTGGAGTGAAGTGGATGCTCTCATGAGGGTGTGGTTCGGAATGCTCTATGCATGAAACCCTACCATCAACAGTTTTGTAAACCATGGTGCCTGAAATAAAATTAAAACAACAAAAAACAAATTATAGGAGCCAGAAATAAGACAAGGTCACCCTGGTTTGATGCCCAGCACCACATGACTCCCCCAAAAAAGAACCAGTGGGAGGAACCCCCAGAGCACAGGGCTGGGAGTAGCTCTTGAGCATGGCTGGGTGTGGCTCACAAGCAAAAATAAGACCAAAAATAAGAAAATATACAATGGACTCAAGAGTTCCGGTTCCAGATTTCTATGGTCATTTTCCTGAACCTTTCTGTCTGAAACAAAAGTCCATTCCACATAAAAACACTTAAGCTATAAATAAATATTCTGTAAGTTCTTGTTCTCTTTTGAAACCTAGCATTATGAAATAACCAAATGAAAATGTGGTTATTTTTTCCCCTTGTGTTTCTAATATTTTCCCCCTTCCATTCACTGAGTTGTCCTGTCATTGCTTGCTCT
Organism: Sorex araneus; assembly: GCF_027595985.1. Lineage (NCBI taxonomy): Eukaryota > Metazoa > Chordata > Mammalia > Eulipotyphla > Soricidae > Sorex > Sorex araneus. The sequence continues at coordinate 189,638,316 of NC_073303.1, read as the reverse complement.
GAAAGTAGGTCTGCAGATCTTAAATGAATTAACATCACTTCGTTCTATCTGAAATTCTGGTTCTATCTATAGGAATTCAATTTTTTTTTGCTTTTTTGGGTCACACTCGGCAATGCACAGGGGTTACTCCTGGCTCTTCATTCAGGAATTACCCCTGGCGGTGCTCAGGGGACCATAAGGGATGCTGGGATTCGAACCTGGGTTGGCCGTGTGCAAGGCAAACGCTGTACCCACTGTGCTATCGCTCCAGACCATTTATAGGAATGCTAGATACTTGTTTTAGTTAGCCCAGAAACTGCCATTTCCCAATTTCCCTAGGGAGATCTATCCTTAGCCCCTGACTCGGGGATGAATCTTGTAATTAAAGACCAAGTCACGAGCACAATTCATGATCCTCGGAACAGTGGTTGGTTCTCCAAAGAGCTTATAACTGAAGCAGAGCCCCCAAATATGACTGAGACTTTCACTGGGAACAACTAGGACAAAAGCTCTAGCACTTTCTGAGCAGACAGGACATTCAGCTCCCGGAGCCACTGACACCAGAGAATGGCTTGAAACAGTCCCCGTGTCTCACAAGCAGGAGACACAGAAACTAGATCAGCATGCTATAGGCAGTCCCCCTTTGATATTAGACTGATGAATGAAAAAACCAATATCTAATTATGACCAAAGAAAACAGCAATTCCATATCATTCAATCTACAAGCTGTAGCACTGTAGCACTGTCGTCCCGTAGTTCATCAATTTACTCGCGTGGGCACCAGTAACGTCTCCATTGTGAGACTTGTTGTTACTGTTTTTGGCAATTATGTACTTCAATCGGCTTTTTATTTATAACTTCAAGGACTTTACTTAGGTTTCTGTCATTTATGTGCATAAAAGTCCTGACTAATACATAAAGTGGTAACAGCCTGAAATGATATATTGGCATCCCCGGGGAGGGATTCCATTCCTGGGCCTCTTGAAAGGAAAATATATCAAGATCTCACAGTATCTTCTAATCATTTGTGAAAGTTAAATTCTCAAAGACCAACAGTGAGGGACAGATCATATACCTCAACATAAAGGCAGGTATACATCATCGAAGTCTGTAAACTATTTCACATTCTGTCTCCTTGAATTCACATATTTTCAAGTGAGGTAGATATACGTCCAAGTTACAGAAAAAAGATGAACTTAGGACCGGAGGGAAGCTCTAAGGGCTGAACAAAGGCTATGAATGTGGGAGGTCCAGGATTGATCCCTGGCGTCATGCTGTTCCCAGAGCACTAGCGAGAGAGACCTCTGAGCAGAGCTGGGAGAAATGCTCAGCGCCACCAGGTGTGGCCCCAAATACCCAAACCTAAGAGACAGACAGACAGAGACAGAGAGACAGGGAGAAAGAGAGATAGAGACAGACAGAGACAGAGAGACAGAGAGACAAGGAAAGTAGCCTAGTGTTGTATGTTGTACTAGATTTTCCAGATAATAAATGACAGTGACAGCCTTCAAATCTGATCCCCTAAGTCTTTTCCTATATCGCCTCACAAAGTAAAGATGGTTAGAAATTACTCATATGGGGGCTGGAGTGATAGCACAGCAGGTAGGGCATTTGTCTTGTACGCGGCTGACCCGGGTTGAATTCCCAGCATCCCATATGGTCCCCCAAGCACCACCAGGAGTAATTCCTGAGTGCAGAGCCAAAAGTAGCCCCTGTGCATCGCCAGGCGTGACTCAAAAAGCAAAAAAAAAAAAAATTACTTATATATTCACCATCGCAAAAATTGGAAATAAGATAATTAAAAAACAGCAATTAAAAGGGGAAAATACTCTGTGGTACTTCACACAGTTATGTTTTCATGGAAAACTTGCGCGGGTGTGGCGGGGGAGATCTGGGAAGCCTTATCTGTATCTGAGAATAATAGTTATCTCCAACTTCATAAAATTACCCATTTCCTTTTTCCCTGACGTTTCAAAACAAACACTAAGCAATCATTTCCAAGAAACAGCCTGAAATGCTGAGGTTAAAACATGTCAAACTTGGTCCAGGGGTCTTAGGGGCTAGTTTATAATTATATTAGATTCCAAGATGTAAGTCACAATCCATTTTAATTGTGAGACCTTGTCTCTTTCAATGCTCATCTTCATTTGCCTTTATGCTTCTTTTTCCTTCCTTCCTTCCTTTCCTTCCTTCCTTCCTTCCTTCCTTCCTTCCTTCCTTCCTTCCTTCCTTCCTTCCTTCCTTCCTTCCTTCCTTCCTTCCTTCCTTCTTTCCCTCCCTCTCTTTCTTTCTTTCTTTCTTTCTTTCTTTCTTTCTTTCTTTCTTTCTTTCTTTCTTTCTTTCTTTCTTTCTTTCTTTCTTTCTTTCTTTCTTTCCTTCTCTTTCTCTCTTTCTCTCTCTCTTTTTCTCTCTTTCTCTCTTTCTTTCATTTTATGACCACACCCGGTGATGCTCAGGAGTTACTCCTGGCTCTGCACTCAGGAATCATTCCTAGCAGGTTTAGGGGACCATACGGATGCTGGGAATTGAACCTGGGTCAACCACATGCAAGATAAGTGCCCTACCTACTGTACTGTTGCTCTGCCCCTTCCTCTCTGCTTCTTGTTTTGTAGCACCACACTCAGCGGTGCTCAGGGGTCCATAGGATTGAACCCAGAACTGCAACATGCAAAGCATGTGCTCCAGCCCTTTTAGGGTTGTCTCTCCAACCCTAGCCTTTCTGTAGTTCTGATAAACTGACTCACTAGTACACTGTAGACACTAATATTAATGCTTATGGAATATGCACAGTAGCACTGCAGCACTGTCGTCCCCTTGTTCATCGATTTGCGCGAGTGGGCACCAGTAATGTCTCCATTGTGAGACTTGTTGTTACTGTTTTTGGCATATCGAATATACCATGGATAGCTTGTCAGGCTCTGCTGTGCAGGTGGAATACTCTAGGTAGCTTGCCAGGCTCTCCAAGAGGGATGGAGGAATCGAACCTGGGGCTAGCTGCATTCAAGGCAAACGCCCTGCACAGTAGAGACAATTTCTTTCAATTTTCAAGATCATAAAGTTAATAGGATATAAGCTTTGAGTTATAACCACAAAGTCTCCATCAAAGGGACCTAGATAGAACATGGTTCCACAATACTCTTTTGGTCATTATACTTTCTGTTCACACTGTTCTCATTACTAATACTTAAGAGATGCCCCATTGCCAATACTGCATGTGATTCTAGTCACACAGAAAATATAATCTATGTTTATTAAAATGGGTGTAAAGTTAATTTAAAGTCTTTCTATGCTTAGAACTCTGCTTAGAGAATACAGACAATGCTTAACTAGAGCATATGAATTTGTTAAGTGCATCAGGATGAATCCACACATGACAAAGTATTGATGAGGAACTTTTACATGACAGGCCAAATAAGTGGATTGATGGAAACCTGAGCTCACCTTTGACTTGGTCCTGACAGCTTAATGACATGAGGATTCTTAACTGGAGATGGAATACAAGATCACTTTTCTGAGACAGAAATAATTCTAGTCAAATAAGGCACACAAGATTAAGTGTCTCACGGAATGTTCAGAGTTACAACCTGTGCCAGACTTAAAGAATAAATTTTAATATCCAGCTCTTTGTTTTGTTTTATTGTGGGCTACACTCAGCAATGCCCAGGGGTTATTCCTCGCTCTGCAAGCATGAATTACTCCTGGCAGGCTCGGGGGATCATGTGGATGCTGGGGATCAAACCTGGGTTGATGGCTTGCAAGGCGGACCCCCTATCTGCTGTATTATCATTCCAGCCTGAATAATTTCTAACCTCTTTGGAGAATATGAAATCCTTGAGTCCAGAGAGACAGCACAGGGGTTAAGACACTTGCCCTGGTTCAATCCCAAGCATCATATGGTCACCTAGTACTGCCTGGAGTTACCACTAAGCATGCAGCCAGGAATAGCCCCTAAGCCGAAAACAAGATCCACTAACGCACCAATGTCATGTTTTTATCATACTCTGCTTATTTTTTATAAGTCAGGATTAGCAAAAAAAAAAAAGCAATCTAGATCTATCCTCTACCACAGGGCTAGAAATAATCAGAAGTTAAGTATCTTACAATAAATAAAAGTCAAACATAGAGATGGAACCTGGGGACTTAACGGTAGTTCCATGGCGCTGCTACAGGTCACATGCTCTTAGCCAAGGCCTCTTAACTCACCCTCACTCCCTCTCTTCCCTACCCATCTCCCTCGGCCCTCTCTCAGGGATTGAGATCCCTATCTATAACAGGATGAAGAAATAATATAGCCAATAGGGTGTTTGCCTTGCAGGCTGCCAACCCATATTCCACCCCCAGCATTCTATATGGTTCCCTGAGCATCGCCAGGAATAATTCTTGAATGCAGAGCCAGGGGTGACCCTGAGCATCACTGGGTGTGGCCCCCAAACAAAAGCAAAACACAACAAAATGGATCTCTATCTACAAAATAATGGAAGTAAACTACCTGATATCAAAGGTCTCCTCCTATGCTAAAGGTCAGTTTCTGTTAAGACCACTAACATGAATTCGGCTGGAAACTCTTGAAGGACATGAATTCAGACTGACATTCTATAGAGCTTGGCAAGGAAGCATCTCAGGTGGAGAGAGAAAAGCTAATTTCTGTGAAATTAAAGTAGCACGGTAGCATCATTAGGACTACAGAACCCAACTGTTGCCTCTTTCTTACTGGGCCACATATTCCTCTTCAATGTATAAAGTTCACCCAAAGGTGGATTTGCGGAGGGCGTAGGGATAGTACAGAGGGTAGGGCATTTGCCTTGCATGCAGTTCGATCCCTGGCATCCCATGTGGTCCCCCAGCACTGCCAGGAGTGATTCTTGAGTGCAGAACCAGAAGTAACCCCTGAGCATAGCTGGATGTGACCCAAAAAGCAAAACAAAAAAAATTTTTTTTAAAAAGTAGAATTGTCTTGAAACCTGATACTAATGATGAAGCAAGTGTCTTCCAAAGTACCCATGTCCCTGAGCACCGCCAGGGGTAATTCCTGAGTACAGAGCCAGGACTGACCCCTGTGCATCGCCAGGTGTGACCCAAAAAGCAAAAAAACAAAAAAACAAAAAAAAAACAAACAACAAAAAACCAAAACCAAAGTACTCATGTCCCACCCTGCAGGAGAGTGTCCTAAAGGCCATCGTCAGGAGCTGGCCAGGGTACTCAGTCACCCAAATTGACAAATATCTTCTGTACTTCTGTGCCTGCCACTTAGCTCCTGGGGCCATGCTGAGGGGACAGAGGCTGCTGGCTCAGAGTTGGGGGAGGTGAAAGCTGAAGGTCAGTAATTATGGCCTCAGGAAGAAGAGGAAAGAGGACCTGGAGCCTGACTTGAGTTCAGCTTCCCAGACTGCTGATCCGAGTTTGCAGACGCTGAATTTGCCAGGGTCAGCGTGATAAAGGAGGGTGTCCAGCTGGCCCCTAGATGAGTAACCAATATCTGACTAGACAGATAAGTAAAGGAGACATCATTTGTACTTTTTTTTTTATTTTTGCACCTCATGGATTTATTTGAAGAAGTGGTACTGCTGGGTCATATAGAAATTCAATTTCTAGGGGCTGGAGTGATAGCACAGCAGGTAGGGCATTTGCCTTGCATGCGGCCGACCTGGGTTCGATTCCCAGCATCCCATGAATCCCCTGAACACGGCAAGGGGTAATTCCTGAGTGCAGAGCCAGGAGTAACCCCTGAGCATCACTGGGTGAGACCCAAAAAGCAAAAAAAAAAAAATTCAATTTCTAGATTTTTTTTTTTTGTGGAAATGTCCATAATGTTTTCCAAGAAGGCTGACCAGTCGCATTCCCACTAACAATGAATGAAAGAGAGTGCCCTTCTCCCCAGATCCTCACCAGCACTGGTGGTTCTTATTTTTTCACTGTGTGGCAGTCTCTGTGGTATGAGTTGGCGTACCACATCTCATTGGCATACCAATATCTCATTGGCGTCTCTCAGGATGGGAGATGTGTGCTGAAAGTAGACAAGGGACCAAACATGATGGCTTCTCAGGATCTCTATTGCAAACTGTAATGCCCAAAAGTAGAGAGAGTAAGAAGGAAAGTGCCCGCCATAGAGGGGTTGGGGTGAGGTGGGGGTGGCCGAAGGGAAACTGGGGTCATCGGTGGTGGGAAATGTACACCGGGGGTGGGATGGGTGTTCGATCATTGTACGACTGAAACTCAAGCATAAAAGCTTTATCTCAATTTAAAAAAATTTTTTTAATTAAATAAAGGAGATGGAGAGGATGGGTAGGTTATGGGAACTTTCAGCCCAGAACGCTGGCGCTGGGGGCAGATGCTATCCTGGCGGGGGTCCTGTATCTGCTCTATCTCTGTTCCCTTTTCTGGAAGAATCTCCTCTAGCAAAAGCCCATGACAAAGATGTGTGTCCCAAGAAACTATGACCTTCATATACTAAAAAGTCTAAGGTGGATAGATTAAGAAAGCATCTGAGCAAAGGGTGCTGTTCTGATGACGATTACTGGTTCTGAGCGAAGAATAGTGTATATGGAGACCAGCTGACGCTCTTAGCTACCCGTCCCCCACACACACACGCCATGCTTTTTCTGTCTTATTTCTGACTCTTAACTCTTGTGACACATCTGCTTGAGGCTGGTTCACCCAGGACCGGGCCCCAGCAAGCCAGAACTTACCTTGGCCACTGGTCTGCTCTAGATAGGAAGCATCTACCCCACAGCAGTGCGCAAGCTGCCCTGCAAGGCTGCCCATCCTGACCAGGCCTGCTGCACACATATATGTACAGCACCCAGTAGCCACCTTTAGGCCAGCAACTGGGCAGGGACCAGGTAACCATAAGCCTGTGTCAGGGGAATTTTATTATTGAGACGTCATATAATTTTACAAGGGCTGGAGCGATAGCACAGCGGGTAGGGTGTTTGACTTGCATGCGGCCAATCCATGTTTGATTCCTCCGCCCCTCTCAGAGAGCCCGGCAAGCTACGGAGAGTATCGCGCTCGCACGGCAGAGCCTGGCAAGCTACCCGTGGTGTACTTGATATGCCAAAAACAGTTAACAATATGTCTCACAATGAGGAACATTACTGGTGCCCACTTGAGCAAATCGATGAGCAACGGGATGGCAGTGACAGTGATAATTTTATGACGCTAAGGAACACACATGTCAAATTCATTGCTTCTAGCTAAGAGTCTCTGTGCCAGGATGCCAGGGACATAAGGATGCATTTCTCCTCTGCTCCCAACAGAGTTGTAACCCTGAGAGACATACATGTGCCAACTGGTTAACATCTTCATCTATGATATTAGAGAACCAGGAAGGAGCCTACCCAGAGCAACAGGATTGCAATATGTGGCAAAGGTCAGCACAGAGAAGTGGTTGACTTGGATAGGCGGCAACAGAGACCAGAGATAAAGGTTTTGACCTTCGTAGAAGAATTACATTTGGTCACATGGAGAACACTGCGACAAGTACAGCAGAGAACATGATTGGGAAGAAGAAACATATCTAGGTAAAACAACAGTTCTCTCTTTCTCTCTCTCTCTCTCTCTCTCTCTCTCTCTCTCTCACACACACACACACACACACACACACACACACCACACATACCACACACACATATACACACACAAACACAACATTCTGAGTTGTTCCAGGAATAAAAGTATTCTAGGGGTTGGAGCGATATCACAGCAGGTAGGGCATTTGCCTTGCACGCAGCCAATCTGGGTTTGATTCCCAGCACTCTATATGGTCCCCTGAACACTGCCAGGAGTTAATTCCTGAGGGCATGAGCCAGGAGTAACCCCTGCGCATCGCTGGGTGTGACCCAAAAGGAAAAAAAAATAAAAAAAGAAAAAAGAGAAATCTTACACACACACATACACACACACGTAGGGGGCCAGAGAGATAGGGTGTGACCCAAAAAGTCAAAAAAATACAATAAAAAGAAAGCATTCTATGGGGCAGAGGTAAAACAATTCTATGGATCAATCAAATTGTGCAGAATTTTAACTCTAATGCTTAGGATATTTCGAACTATAGTTTCCAGTTGTAGGAGACAGACACTGGAGTTATTGCATATTTCCTGGGGTTTGTCCGGCCGCTGACTAGAAGGCATCCCTATTTCAGCGTGTCTACAGAACAGCTTAAAAGACGTTGGCAACAATCTCCTCTGTTCAAATTGAGCACTTTCCCAGTAGTTTACTGTGTTCCCTTTTCATTTGTGGTCATTACTTCTTGGTCTCCTTAAAAATACAGCAGTTGCCACACGTCTGTGACTCTGAGCTGGTGCAGGCGGCTCTGTGCCTGCTGGGTATTGACTCTGGATTTTTTTTTTTTTTTTGCCTGGACTGGGGTTTGGGTTGGAGTTTTTCTCTTTTGAGACTTGACCACTGGTGAGTCTATTTTCATTTTTTAAAACACTTTTCTTTGGCAAAATGACAAAGTACTTTTGCTGTTTTGCTGGTGTTGTTTATTTTGGGGCCACACCCAGTGATGCTCAGGGGTTACGCTGGCTCTGCACTCAGGAATTACTCTTGGTAGTGCTCGGGGGAACATAGGAGATGCCAGGAATCAAACTCGGATACAAGACAGATGCCCTACCCGCTATACTATAGCACCACTCCCCTTTTGCTTGTTTTCATGAAATGATGGTCCTTACATCATTTTGGTGAAGCCTCTGAGAGATATTATGAGTCCCAACAGTTTGTGAGGCCCAAGTTCTGGCTCTCTGTGTGTGTGTGTGTGTGTGTTTTATATATATAACACATAGGTGTTAAGAAGGCACAGAATACAATATATGATTTAGCTGATTGCAAGATGTAGCCCTTCCAAGTAAGTGTGGTCAATTTTGATTACAATTTTAAAGAAACAATATACTTACATTCATATATGCTAGAGCTATCACTCTATCACTGTCATCCCATTGCTCATCAATTTGCTTGTGCGGACACCAGTAACGTCTCCATTGTGAGACTTATTACTGTTTTTGGCATATGGAATACACTACGGATAGCTTGCCAGGCTCTGCTGTGGGGGCAAGATACTCTCGATACCTTGCTGGGCTCTCCGAGAGGGGTGGAGGAATCAAATCTGGGTTGGCCATGTGCAAGGCAAACGCCCTACCCACTGTGTTATCACTCCAGTCCCTGCTAGAGCTATATTCCTCTTAATGTTTCTGGAAGCAAATGCCAGAAACTGGAGTGGAAAACAAGGGTGTGAGCATGGGGGGACTAAAATGGAGACCTCTCAGTTCACAAACATTCTGTGCTGTTTGTACTGACCATAAATGTGTCATTTTTTAGATAATCACATGGGTAAAAGCACTGAGCAGTAAACCATGTGTCTTGGATTAAGTCTAGCAGTTAGCAAGTTTCTCCAGCGTGAGCAAAGCTAAAAGTCAAAGGAGCAGGTGACTGTTTTGACAGAATGAGAACAGGCAACTGGAAAAGACCAGACTTTTCCTCTAAAACGTAGAGACACAGTCTCTAAATGGTCCCTGTAAGAACTTCAGAAAACTAAAACAAGAAAGATAATGCAAGGAAACAAATAAAAACTTGATGTCAATTGACAGAAGAAAGGGGGAAAAATCAAGACTCCGTTTGAACAAAATAAGGCAGACAGAAAAAGATAAGGGCCGTGGGGCTAGAATGATAGTATGGAGGACAGCATTCTTGCCTTGGATGATGGTGACCCGGGTTCTATCCTGGAATGTCATATAGTCCCCTGAGCGCCACCAGGAGTGCAGAGCTGGGAGTAACCACTGAGTATTGCAAAAAAGATAAGGATTGTCTGATATCACTTATGTGTGGAAACTAAATGTAAGAAGAAAAAGTGTAAAAAGGCAGTTATTGGGTAAGTGAACTAGGAAATGTGGGAACAAAACTGACGTTGTTTAAGGGAACAAATTTGTAATGATCAGTAAACATGCCTTCAGAATCTACAGCACAGAATCATGACTGTAGACTATATAACCGTCCTACCATAATGATTAATGTGTTAATACATGATCAGAGACAACAGTATTATACTATACTATATAAAGATTCAATGTGATAATGCTACAGCAATCAAATTACAATAGATACAGTGATCTGGGGCCGGAGAGATAGGTAGGTAGATTGTTTGCCTTTCAAGTGGCTGACCCAGATTCAATCCCCCTGGCATCCCATATAGTTCTGTGAGCACCAAAGAAAAAAAAAAACAACAAAAAACCAAAACTGGTACTTTTTCTTGAGTGCAAAGCCAGGAGGAACCCCTGAGCATTGCCAGGTGTGATTTCCACCCCATTCCCCATTGAAAGAATACAGCTATAATCACTATGAATTAGAATGTAACAGTTATACTTGCTCCAGATGATCTAAAATAACCTTGGCCTCAACACAGATTTCATGTTGTTGCATCCATCCAACATCAAGGTTGTGTGGGATTTAGATGTTGTGCGGTATTTACGTGTTTAGTAATTAGACATGTTAGTCTAACTCTCAAAGATGTCCACACTCAAATCCCAAGGATCTATAGCACATTGCCATGAATGGCAAATGGGAATTAAGGTTGCAGTTAGAATTAAAGTTGCTAACTGGCAAACTTTGAAATGAGGCGATTATCCTGGATTACCTAGAGAGAACACTGTAATTAGATGGGTCTTTAAAAGCGGAAGAGGAAAAGTGGGAGAATGACTAAGAATTGATAGTCTGACATGACTCCGTTTGAAGCAGGAGGGGTATGGCCAGGAGTTTCTGGTCTGTAGAAATTGGGGTAGGGAAAGGGCATGGAAATAGATGCTCTTCTAGAAGTCAGAGGGTTGATATAAGGATTAAGGTAATTGCCTTGTAGGCAGCTGAGTCCTGGCACCTCATGGTCCCCAAGCACTGCCAGGAGTTACCCTGAGCACAGCCTGATGTGACCCAGCCCTCCTTCCCCCAACATATTCTTCCTTGGAGAACCTCCAGAAAGAACCCGTCACCTCCTGCACTGAGACTTTAGTTCACCGAGATGAGTTTTAGGCATCTCGCTTTTAGCACATTTAAATAATAAAGTTGGGGCTGGAGTGATAGCACAACGGGTAAGGCATTTGCCTCGCACGCGGCTGACCTGGGTTCTATTCCCTCATCCCATATGGTCCCCGGAGCACCTCCAGGGGTAATTCCTGAGTGCCGAGCCAGGAATGACCTCTATGCACTGCTGGGTATGGCCCAAAAAGAAAAAAGAAGGAAGAAAAAAATAATAAAGCTGTGGCAAGTTGCTACTCTGATAGGAAATGAATACATTTGGTTGGGTTTTTTTTTCTGAGATCTAACCTTATTAACAGTAACACAATTCAAGAAAAATAGTGCCAGTGTAAAGGATTTCCCTCCTCCTATTCACCAAAGAAGGAATCTTGGTGAAGATTCTGACTCCCCTTCTCCCATCGTGTCCCTCAGTTGGCAAAATAAGTAACACTGGATGCTGTGCCTGCATCACTAAGGGATGAAGAGAAAAACTCTTTCACGTTTCACCTAGATGGCAATAGCTGCTTTATTCGAAGTGACCTTTTATGCCCACAAATAAGTGAATGGGCAAACGGACTGTGGCACATTCATAGAAAAGGAGGCAGCCACTCAACGCCGGAAAGGATAAGCCGAAGACGGGGAGACAACTCAGCAGCTAAAACACCTGCCTTGCAAGTTCAAACCTCAGAGACCCCATCGGTGCTGAGTCGGATCCTGGCAGCATTGTTCTCGGAGATTCCCCGAGCAGCCAGCTGTGCACAGACACTGTAATTAAAGGCTGTGCCCCCAGAGTGCACTGCACTGAGATGATGTGCGGTCTGGAATATGATCCCCGGTGAGCACAGGTACAAGCACAGAAACCAGAGAAGGGTGACGTCTGGGGACCCCCCTGTCACTGACTGCACTTGTGCCGAACCTGATGTGCACCCCCTAGTGAGTACCACAACCAAGTGTGTGTGGTACCATGGCCACAATATACCAAGTGCAGGGGGAAAGTGTTTTGTGGGTTTCCCCCCCCCCTAATAAAATACATTTTATTTATTTATTTATTTATTTATTTATTTATTGCTTTTTGGGTCACACCCAGCGATGCGCAGGAGTTACTCCTGGCAGTGCTCGGGGACCATATGAGATGCTGGGAATTGAACCTGGGTCATGCCAGGCAAATGCCTTACCCGTTGTGCTATCGCTCCAGCCCCAAACACATTTTTTAAAAGGTTCAAACACCAGTGCATGTAACAGCATAGGAAAATCTTGAACTTCGGCTGAGTATGAACTACACATGCATACATGATCTGTATGGTCTATGGAAACAACCCAAATGCCCAAATACTGATCAATGTATCAAGAAGCTGTGGCATAAAAACAATGGATCAAGAAGCTGTGGATGAAATATTACACAGCCCTAAGAAAGAACAAAAGGTTGCCAACTGCAGCAACATGGATGAAACCAGAGGATATGCTGAGTGAAGTCATCCAGGAAAGGGACAGATATAAAATGGTCTTTGTCACATGTGGGGCTGGCAGATACGCAGCAAGGTAGCAACAAAAGGCCAAAGGGAACACAATGAGCGAAGTGATCTACACCATTGAGTTGGTGGGGTGGGATCCTTGGGGGAGGAAGGTGGCTGCACTAGTGATGTGTTTGCTGTTAGAATTATGTGCATGAGAAATCATTCGTTAACAGTCTTGTAAATCACAGAATCCCAATCAATTAAAAACAGTGATCCATATCTTCTTTCATGTGAGAGAAGGAGCAGGAGAGGAATTCGCCCGGGCACAAACTGGGTCAACTCAGGGACTCAGTCTACAGATGAGATGAACCCAGAATGAAAGAGAAAAGCGGCAGCCAGGGGTACCACAGAGTTCAATACAGGTGAGTCTTATGTCCTAGATCTATTGGGGGGGATGATCTTATTTTTAAAAAACTGGCGAGGGGGCTTTTGGTTTATACCTAGTGATACTCAGGGGTATCTAGTTCTTAACTCAGGAATTACTCCTGGTGGTGCTGGGGGACCATGGGATCCCGGGGATCGAACCTGGGTCGGCTGTGGGCAAGGCAAACACCCTACCCACTGTACTATCACTCTGGCCCCTGGTGTTGGGACATAATTTTAGCACAGCTGGAATCCTTGCAATTGTGAGTGGAGAGAAGTATATGATTTAATGATGGGCTAGAGCGATAGCACAGCGGGTAGGGCATTTGCCTTGCATGCAGCTGACGCGGGTTTGATTCCTTCATCCCTCTCGGAGAGCCCAGCAAGCTACCGAGAGTATCTTTCCCCCACAAAAGAGCCTGGCAAGCTGCCTGTGGCGTATTCGATATGCCAAAACCAGTAACAACACGTCTCACAATGGAGATGTTACTGGTGGCCGCTTGAGCAAATCGATGAGCAATGGGATGACAGTGACAGTGACAGATAGGTTCTGTTGACCTCAGCAAGGAGACCTACTTGACTGAGGCAGTTCTTGCCTCTGGAAGCCAAGCTATCCTCACTCCACAGTGATTTCCACTTCAGGAGAAAATCAAAGTGATGCACAGACTGGGCAGAGTACATGTGTGTACCTGCACAGGGACCTCTCCCAACAAACTTCTGGAGAGGGAGACATGAGGGTTCTCCTTGTTTTTGAGCCACAGGGAACTCTCTGTTCTGCCTGTGTTTCCCGCCCTCCACTCCCACGTTTTCCTCATTAAGGTCATGTCTACCACAGCCTTGCAAAGGTTTAATCAGCGTTATCAGGAAGACCAATCTAATCCTCGGACCCATGAGACCATGCCAGACGGAAGCAGGGCTCTTTGACAAATTCATCAAAATGTTTTGTTCTTAACCATGTCCACAGAGGGCAAATTTTCCTGGCAGTGGTTTTCCAGGAGTGTTTTGGGTCTTTTCCATGATAGGAGGGGAAACTTGTGATTTTTGCAAAAGATTCTGTGGGACTTCTTTCCCCCCTCTGTAGTCCTGGCTAGTTGATGAAAGATTATAGAATCAAGCCTTGAGATCTTGGTCTTTTGGGGGGGATTTTTTTGGCTTTTGGAAGGGAGGTCACACCGGCAATGCTCAGGGATTACTCCTGGCTCTGAACTCAGGAGTTACTCCTGGCAGTGCTTGGGGACCAGATGCGATGCTGGGATTCGAACCTAGGTCAGCAGCATGCAAGGCAAATGCACTATCCACTGTACTAACACTCTGGTCCCAAGCTTTGAGTTCTGATCCAGATCTGAGAATCAGTTGCTACCAGCCATGGAGTTGGTAGAACAGCCATGTAGAACAGTACACAACTCAAACAAGCACACTCAATCCCTTGACTTAAATGTCACATCAGATAAATTTTTAATTTTACCTACTTGGGATAAAGTTTTTGGTTTGTGATTTGTATTACAATACTTAATTCCATTTATATAATTTTTTCTATCTACTTCACCTCATCTTCTTCTCATCAATCAAGAATAATATAGCTCAACCACTAATCAGGCACTTTGTTTAACACTGAATGATCAATGGTAAGCAAACATCAAAAAATTCCTTTCCCGGCAACTCAGAGAAGGGATCACCAACTATAATGTAGTCGAAGGCCATGTGGGAGAAGGGAGTTGCGGGCTGAATGAGGGCTAGAGACTGAGCACAGTGGCCACTCAACACCTTTATTGCAAACCACAACAGCTAATTAGAGGGAGAGAATAGAAGGGAATGCCCTGCCACAGTGACAGGGTGGGGTGGGGGGAGATGGGATTGGGGAGGATGGGAGGGATGCTGGGTTTACTGGTGGTGGAGTATGGGCACTGGTGAAGGGATGGGTTCCCGAACTTTGTATGGGGGAAGCATAAGCACAGATGTGTATAAATCCGTAACTGTACCCTCATGGTGATTCATTAATTAAAAATAAATAAATTTATTTAAAAAAATTCCTTTCCCAGGTCAACTCAGAGAAGCGATCACCAACTACATTGTAGTCGAAGGCCATGTGGGGGAAGGGAGTTGCGGGCTGAATGAGGGCTAGAGACTGAGCACAGCGGCCACTCAACACCTTTATTGCAAACCACAACAGCTAATTAGAGAGAGAAAACAGAAGGGAATGCCTTGCCACAGTGGCAGGGTGGGATGGGGGGGAGATGGGATTGGGGAGGGTGGGAGGGACACTGGGTTTACGGGTGGTGGAGAATGGGCACTGGTGAAGGGATGGGTTCCAAACTTTGTATGAGGGAAGTATAAGCACAAAAGTGTACAAATCTGTAACTGTACCCTCACGGTGATTCTCTAATTAAAAATAAATAAATTTAAAAAAAATTCCTTTCCCATGGGCCTTCCTATATGATGGGGGGGAGTATAATTCTAACTAAACATACAAATAAGTGCTCACACATTAACAGGTACACTGACTATGTTTAAATGACATCAACAACAAAAAACTACTTAGAAAAAACGGATATGATGAATAGCAGAAAAAGAAGGAAAGAATGGAAAAGCTTGCTGGAATTGGATCAAAAGTAAGGTATATGGCTAGATATGAGAAAAATGTGATGAAGATAAGTATGAAATTTCTAGCATAAGGGATCCACTAGTCTTATCTTGAATGAAGATTGCAAAAACAAAACAAAAATCAGCTTAGACATATGAGAGATCAGTTAACTATGAAACAAAATGTCCGATTTCCAATTTTAAGTTTCATCTTTATTTCAAGTCTAGGCAGGTGACTTTAGACAAGCAACTTAGCTTTTCTGAACCTATGAATCATTATCTGTAAGTTGAAGTTAACAGTCGGCTTCAGGAACTTTTGAGAACTGAAAAAAAAAAAAACTGAACATAGTGAAAGTTCCTTTAAACAATGTCTGATACAAAAAGCCTTCAATGCAACATTTTTGGATTTGGATATAAGCCAGAGTAGATTAATCACAAACAGGAGGGTGCAGTTAAAGCTCTAAGAAAAAGCCAAACTACTCTGAATCAACAATAGGCCAATAACAATGAACACAACTAGTACCCATCCTCCAATGAAATAATCAGGGTTCCTCACAGCCACATATAAACACAATGATGTGTGGGTCAGAGAGGGAGTATAGGGCACTTGACTTGCTTAAGGCCAACATGGATTTAGTTCACAACATCCCATATGGCCTCTGGAGCACCATCAGGAATGATCCTTGAGCACAGAGCCAGGAGTAACCCCTGAGTATTCCCAGTGTGGGCCCCCAACCAAATAAATAAATAAACAAACAAACAAACACAATGATGTGGATGAAGGTACTTGTGACAGGCACACAGGAACCACAGAAAGAATTCCCAATGGCTAAAGTTGGACTAATCTGAGTACTCCAATAAATAAAATGTGGAAAACTTTAACTAAAGTACAAAGCAAATATCTGTGAGCCCACACTTCAGAAAAATGAACGTATGGGGAAGTCAACATTTCCAAAGCAGAACAATTCCAAATAATGTATCAAGATAGTCTCCCCTCAAGAGGTTGGGACATTCTTCTTCCTCATGAAATACGATGTGCATATAGTGGTTTCCCTTTGAAAATTACAAAATGAAAAGGGGGCGGTGCTAATCTATAGAAAACTCCAACTTATATGACCTCTATCAGGTGATGGAGGTAAATAGCAGCAGAGATAAATTCATAATAGTGACCTTGCATAAAATGTGCTGAAGGGCTGGAGCGATAGCACAGCGGGTAGGGCATTTGCCTTGCACTCGGGGGACTCGGGTTTGATCCCCAGCATCCCATATGGTTCCCTGAGCACCAGGAGTAATTCTTGAGTGCAGAGCCAGGAGTATCCCCCTGTGCATCGCCGGGTGTGACCCAAAAAGAAAATATAAAACAAAATAAAATAAAATGTGCTAAAAATAACATCTTCCTCAAAAAAAACAAACAAAAAACCCTCAACAACAACAACAAAACCCAAAAAACAAAACAAAACCAAAAATCACTTATAAAGCAAACTCAGTCTCATCAGGAGGAAAAAAAAATCAGATAACTACCCATTGAGAGGCACACTACAAAATAGTTTACCAGTGTGCTTCAAACCTAGCAAGGCAATATAAAAGCAAAGGAAGTTGAAGAAAAGGTCACAGTGACAGAAGGCTAAAAGAGCCAGGATTACTAAATAGGACCCTGCATGAGTAACCCGGCCAGAAAAGAACAGAAGGCAAGGATAAAGAATATCTGAATACAGCACGGACTCCTTACTTGTGACAAATGTTACCATATTAAGGTAACATTAATAATAGGCCAGAGCGCGTATGATGTATCTGGGAACTTGACAACTCTCTTTTCCAATATTCCTGCAAATCGGAATCGGTCTAAGACCTACACTTATTTCACAACATCAAGAAAAGAACACACGCTGTGTCAGACCTTTTGGTATCCCAGGAACAATACAGAAAAGATTTCACACAGACCTCCAGATTAATCCCTATAGAAGCCAGGGCAAGCAGAACCAATAAGTGAGCCTTGCTCAGTACTGGAAAGGGCCTGGGCCCATTCATCTGAGGTTTTTGTCCCTCGCTCTCCTGTTAAGCTTTGGTTGTATTGTTTCTATTTTGATCCTCCCCCCCCCATCCCCGTAGAGGAATAACAGTAAAACCATTTTCTTTGTTTTCACTATAGTGAAACAAAGTAACAATGGAGGCCTCTTTATTTGAACTTTCATAACTTGCGGGGCAGTTTTGCTACCCCGTTCTGCACCTGCCCTCTTGGTGGCCTTCCAGGAGCCTTGGGTGCTTAACGTGAGCCCACAGGGGCGTTCAAACATTGCATAATGGTTCTCAGGTGCAAAGCTTGCCGTCCCGGTTTGCGTGTCTCTAATATAGGTCAGCACGTGGCCCTTCAATGAGACAACTTGCACCTTCCTCCCCCACCGAGGGACAAAACTCACATCACGTTGAGCTGAGCAATAATCACTTCAGTAATGAGAGCGTGAGAAAAAGTCATTGTATTACGGTATGAGACACCCAACCGGCAGGTTATTTTAGGTATTATATTGCCATCATTTCCATCACGAGAACGCATTTTTATTACTTTTTTTTTTTTTTAGGAAAGAAAGCAGGGGAGAGGGGTGGGGGGGGGAGGGAGAAACAAAGGAAAACGAAAGAACAAGGGCTCATTTGCCCTAAGTGCTATTGTCATTTCCTCCCTCGTCCTAAAAAGTTAACGTGGAGGAAACAAACTCAAAAGGAAACGTTCCCAGGGCTGGAAACCGTGGGAGCCCCGAACCCGCCGCAACCCTGTTTTAAAACCAGCCGCCGAAACGGGTTGCACGTCGCCCCCCCCCCCCCCCCCCCCAGCTCCTGGACCGCGCGCGCTCAGCATCCTCCAACGACCGCCGCGCCGGGCTGCCGCGGAGCACGCGGGGTGGGCGCACGACAGACTTTTCCAACTCGATGCGGACACTTCGGTTTTTTTTTTTTTTTCTAGCATCACTCGTGTTTCTCATGGAACGTCGAGCAGCCTCCTTGAACTGAACACGGGCTTGCAGGTGCAGCGGATTTCGGGCTCGGAGACCACGAGATCCCCCTGCCGCCCCCACCCCCGGGCCCCCGTCACTCCCGCCCCCTGCGCACAAGTGCGCTGCATTTTACCGACACCATCTCGACTGCTTTCGTAGCCCCAAAAATGAAGATACAATAATAATAATAGTAGTAGTTATTATTAGAACATTGCCTCTGATAACTTCGTCCCTTCCCCGGGGTACTTGGGGGTGGGCCGGGCGCCCCTAACCCTCTCCCCCCCCCCTTCCCCAACTCCCCGTGATGCCATTTGGGAACTAGCATCTCTTTCCAAGGAGCGACTTTGGCATTCAGATCACGTCTCCGTGTCTCGGGGGAGAAAAAAAACCCCACAAAACTCAACCCAACTTTGTAAGAAGATGGGAGCCCGGCCGGCCTGGTGGGGTGTGTATGTGTGTGTGGGGGGGGAGTGAGGTGGGGTTCCCCGTTTTCCCTAAACCAGAACCGACCAAATCAGCTCAGTCTACCGGAGAAAAAAACAGGACCATTCCAAGCCGTCTCCCTGTCCCGACTGCAACCCAGCCCGCCGGGCACCCCGACATCTTCCACTTTTCCGAAACTTCTGCCTCCCCCGCCCCCTTCCCCGTGCCACGGTCCCGCGCAGCCGGGACCCGCCGGACCTGCACTGCCCCCGCCGCCAGCTCCCCACATCAGCAGCAGCCTGGGTTTTTTTTTTTTTTGGATGGGGACCGGGAGGGGAGCAGGTCCCAGCCCGCGGGCCCGGGCAGGGGAGCGGAGTAGGGGGAGTGGGGGGAGGCACCCAAGCGACTCACAGCTCAGCGCGACCACCAGGTAGCGCAGCAGCAGCAGCAGCAGGCGCGGGCGGCTCCTCCTCGCCATGTTCCCCGGGCAGGGACCGGCCGACGGCGGCGGCGGCAGCGGGCCCGGCCCGGCGGTCAGTGTCCCCCCGCAGCCCGGTGCCCGCGCACACGTCCCCCGGGCCCGGCCAGGGTCTGGCTGGAGGCGGGAGGGAGGAGTGGAGGGCGCGGAGGCGGGGGGGGGGGGGGAGGTCTGCGTCGCGCTCTCTCGCAGGGGGGTGGAGAGGGAGGAGGGGTGCGAGGGGCGGGCCCCGGACGCCGGGCGGGCAGGCAGCTGCGTCCTAATGAAGGGGCAGCGGGAGGCGACGGGCGGGAGGGACACCCGCGCCCCCGCCCCGCCCCGCCCGCGCCCGCGCCGTCGGGATTGATCCGCTTTGTGTCTGGGCCAGCTCGGGGCCCCGCCAGCCGGCCCCGGGGCTGGCACCCCCCCTCCCCCGACGGCCAGCGGGGGCAGTCTCCGTCTTTCTGGCTCCTTCTCTTCGCTCGGCCTCCAGTAGAAAACTTCTTGGGGCGGGGGTGGGGAGGTGGGGGTGGGGGATGATGTTGCACCCAGGGATGGAGAGTTTGGGACCTTTTCTAGCCCACCCGGAGGATGCTGCAGGGGGGAGGCGCGCTGGGACGATGGGGTGCGCGGGGCGACGGCTTGGACAGGAGGAGGGCGGGGCGGGGGGAACACAAATCAACCATAACAGCAACAAAAACAACAACGATCCAGACTCTTGCTGGAAAACTTGGATCGGGTTTGAGTAAAAGCGTTGGCCCCTTCTGAGGGTTAAGCCAGTAGCGGCTGGGAGAGCGTTTAAGAGGGATGTGTGTGTATGGGGGGCGAGGGGGCTTTGCATCGCGTGTCCGCGTCGGCGATTTCATCGAGCCGGGTGAAATATTTATCATGTTCCTTTCCAGTTACATAACTGCCGCCTGTGGAGTTTTCCACATGTTAAAACTCTACAGCTGCCCTTTGTCAGGTTTATTTTTGGTCTCCTGTGTTTTTTAAAAAGGGAAACCCATTATGAATGCGCTATTGTGTGCTTTCAAAATTGGACCCGCGCTTCAATATTGCACACACCCGAACGGCTGAATGGGTCCTTTTGCCCCGTTGGCTCCTCGCAACCCTGATTCGCCGGTGCATCGGAGAGTTTGGCAAGTTTTGGGGATGGGTCTTCTCTTCATAGGAGAAATTGCTCCGTATATATATTTTTTCTTTTTAAAAGTAGGATAATAGCCAAAGTTCTAGGTAGAAGACAGTTGATTTACTGGTGTACTAAGGAAGAAATGAGCTCGGTGGACAAAGGCCACTGGAGTTTAGCTGTGCACAGCGGCTGGGAATGAGGCATCTCTGCCGTTCCCTTGGTGACCGTGTTGGAAGATTAGTCCTTATTACTCACCGCCTGGAGAGGTCCCGAGGACCCAGACAGGGGCCCAAGAAAAGAAAAGTTCAAATGCAACAATTTTAGCTCCTGCTCCACTTATGCAAGGAGAAGGGAGTCGATGGAATCCTTCAGCTGTAGAAAACCAGTCGGTATTCTCTTTTCTCGCTCTTAATACTGCTCTGTCCTTTTCCATCTCCCTAAAGACACACCCACCAGGCATATATATATATATTTACTGTGTTATTCAGTGACGTCCCATGTGAATAATTGATTCACTCCCTTATCCACTTGTCACCTAGTCAACCCAGACTTTGTCAAGTGGTTACAGTGTGCCAGATACAGGCAAACAAATGATGGATTAGATCTAGTTCTTTGCTATTAATGAACTCTCAGACTTTAGGAGAGAGAACCCCATCTCGAAGGACTCTGGCAGCAAGTGTTATAGGAGGATAGAAAATATTCACAACTGGGGCTGGAGCGATAGCACAGCAGGTAGGATGTTTGCCTTGCACACAGCTGCCCGGGTTCGATTCCCAGCATCCTATGTGGTCCCCTGAGTACAGTCGAGAGTAATTCCAGAGTGCAGAGCCAGGAGTAACCCTTGTGCATTGCTGGGTGTGACTCAAAAAGCAAAAAAAAAAAGAAAGAAAGAAAGAAAGAAAGAAAGAAAGAAAGAAAGAAAGAAAGAAAGAAAGGAAGGAAGGAAAGAAAGAAGGAAAGAGAGAAAGAAAGAGAGAAAGAGAAAGGAAGAAAGGGAAGAAAGAAGGAAAGAAAGAGAGAAAGAGAAAGAAAGAAAGAAAGAAAGAAAGAAAGAAAGAAAGAAAGAAAGAAAGAAAGAAAGAAAGAAAGAAAGAAAGAAAGAAAGAAAGAAAGAAAGAAAAGAAAAGAAAAGAAAAAGAATCACAACTGGGCTGAAGCCATAGCACAACCCGTAGGGTGCTTCTTGACTTGCACACAGCAGACTGGGGTTCGATCCTGAGGATCCCATATTGTCCCCTGAGCACGGCCAGGAGTAATCTCTAAGCACTGCCGGGTGTGACCCAAAACCAAACCGACAGAATCATCAGGAAACAATAGAAAAAAAACAACCCAGAAAATAATCACAACCATTAATTGTTTTTGTTTTTTTGGCCACAGTAGGCAATGCTCGCAGATATTCCTGGCTCTGCACTCAGGAATTACTCCTGAAGGTGCTCAGGGGATCATATGGGATGCTAGGCATCCGACCCCGGTTAGCTGCATGCAGGGCAAATATCCTACTTGGTGTACTTTTGCTCCTGCCCTTAATTTTATTATTTTTTTTAATTGAGTGCTTTCTCACTCCTGGGGGCAGAATAGTACAGTATCTGATCTCTCAGCACTTTTGTATGTGACTGAATGTCATCATTCCCACTTTCTGGAAGTAAAAATAGGTCTGGAGATGCTCAAGAGTTTGTTCAAGGTCAAGAATAAGGAGTTTGTGGGGGGGGTGTGGCGGGGGAGGGCTGGAGTGATGGCTCAGAGGGTAGGGCCTGTGGCCGGCCGGGGTTCAATTCCCAGCATCCCATATGGTCCCCCGAGCACCTCCAGGAGTAATTCCCGAGTGCAGAGCCAGGAGTAACCCCTGTGCATTGCCAGGTGTGACCCAAAAAGAAAAAAAAGAGGGGGGTTGCTAGGGGTAGATGCAAGGTTCTCCTTATTGGGCTTTAAAAGGTAGGTTTGGAAAGGAAGGAAATAAAGGAATGGAATTCCAGGGAGAAGCAATAGGGAGGGGAAGGAGTTAGGAGTGTGACTGATACAATAATCTAAAAAGTATCCTTTCTTTAGGGAGCAGGAGATTCTGTGGTGCAAGACATACTGTAGGTGGGGGAGTGGCAGAACTGAAAAGGGAGGGTTGGATTCTGCGGGTCCTTCAGTGCTGCGACCTCTCGCCTTCCTCTGCAGGTCAGAGCTTTTTGAAAGAAGTAGGGCAGGATGAAAAAAAAATCGATATTTTAGAAGAGCACTGTCCAATACTGTAGTGTGAAAGCTTTTTGCAACTTCACCCCTTCTCTCCCCCCCCCACTCTTTTACTGAATATTCAGAAGGACTCTCTGGGGTTAGGAAAAGCTCCTGTGCCTTAGAGGCTGTGACAACCCTTCCCGGGGAGAAGGTACCCCATGGAAGTCACCCTATTGACTGACTGGGCTTAAAAGGAACCTTAAGAAACTTTTACACTCATGATAACCCCAGGCCCTTGGCATGATCTTCTTATTAAATTAGAGGTTTTATTAAATTAAAATTTAATTTTAGGTGTTTGAAATATTTTTTTCTTTAATTTGTTTTTTTTTTTAGCAAGACACCATGATTTACAAAGCTGTTCATACTAGAATCATTTCAGGCCTACGATACTACAACTCCAATCCCACCCCCAGTGTCCCCAAGGTCAGTGCCACCCCCAGCCCGCCCCTGTGGCAGGCATATAACACATTCATCTCATATTGCTTGCTCTGACAAAACTTAATGAAAAACTCAAAGTTTCTTTTATAACAATTTTATTAAATTTTGTATTTTGAAATGAAAAAAATTAACACATGGACCCAAAGAAAACTCTTCATTGCCAGTGGGGAGGCAAAATGGTCGAGCCACTTGGAAGAGAGTTTGGCAATTCTTTATAAGACTGTACATACAATGATCCCTCTTCACTTCTGACATCAAGTATGATGTTTGTTCACCTCAGCACCAACAACTCTCCAACTTTCTGGACACCAAGTGGCTGTCTCACAGCTCAATTCAGTGCCGAGACTGATTTTTTGGTGTTAGTGCAGACCCCCAGGTTTAAGACTGTCCTGTACTTCAAATCCCAATTTCATGTATTGGGTACCCGTACTTCTAACCGACTTGACTACAAAATAAGAATTCCCACAACAACCTCCCTAGATTAGTGTCAAAGATTTTTGCAATATGTCCCTTCCCTTTCCCCCTTAAAATGTAGAAGAAATCTCTGGGGATTAGAAAAAAGCCAGGACAGATGGACCTAAGGCTTATAGTATGGAAGGTGTGACAACTTCTTTGTGGAAGAAGACACCCCACTACAAATAGAACCTTAAGCACACTTTTGCACTGACAAGGACCCCAGGCTTCTGGCTGAACAGTATTGACCTGTAAAGATCTTTCAGTCAAAACATTTTGAAAATTCTAGTCTTCTAGCTCTTCATTCTCGTATTGAAAACACATGTACTCTGGGGCCAGAGAGATAGTATAAAGGCTAAGGAGTTTGTCTTGCATGTGGCTGACCTTCTTTGATCCTGAGCATCACTGAATGTGGCCCCAAAACAAAACACCCCTCAGTAACATCCTCTGTTTTATGCACGTGCAACATACTTTCATTGTATGTACTTTCATTGTGCATAATCACCATTCTCCCTCATTAATATGCATGAGGGATCTGAAAAGCTATTAGAATATGTATAAGCTATTACATCACCCTATCACTGCTGGGCCTAAAACCTTTACTCCCTCTCTTTGAAGCTGTTTAGGCTGTGCTGGTGGACATTTTTCCCAACTTACCTTGTTTTCATCACCAAGTAAGCCCCTATTTTCTACTCAGTTGTTCCTGTGTTTTCAAGGATGACAGCAAGAGTTTGCTAGAATGGCTCATTGAATACAGTACTTTACTATTATCGTTCATCAGAAAAATATTGTGGACCGGGATGTGTGGCTCAATGTTAAAATGCATGCCTTGCATGCATGAGACCTGGGTTTAATTCCTAGTATCACAGAATAAATAGATAAAATTAAAATACAGGGGAGCGAGTGGAACAGTGAGTGGAACAGCATTTACCTTTAGTGCTGCTGACCTGGGTTTTATCCCCAGCATCCCATATGGTCTCTGAGCCTGCCAGGAGTTATTCCTGAGTATAGAGTAAGGAGTAAGCACTGAGCACTGCCATGTTTATTTTACTCCCTCCCCACAGAAAAAAAATAAAGTATGGGGCAGAGAGATAACATAGGAGGTAAAATGCTTCAACTGCAGTGGCCATGACCCTGGTTCAAACCCCAGGCACCATATTTGGTCCCCTGAGCACAGTCAGAAACTTCTTGTGAGCACCTACCAAGTGAGGCCCCAACGCCAGAATCATAAACAAAACAAAGACTATTACAAAGGAAACAAATAACCAGCTACTTGAAGAGGTAAATGAGATGAGGCAGCTGGAGGCGGGGTGGGAGAGGACGGCCTGAACACAGGAGATTTTGTGCCCGTGAAGTGAGGGGGGATGTCAGCCTTCTAGCATATGACTCCTTACTTTCACCCCAAAGATCTCCAAACCCTGTGATTTGGACGTTTTCATGCTGGCTCCAGTAATGGGGCATAATTGAGGAAATCACTGCCCTTGGGTGATTTGGTTGTCACATCCTCTCCTCTTCCTGGAACTTGGGGTTGGGGTGACATGGAAAGGTCCACTTTAATCACTCAGCGGACTCTCGTGACAGTGCCTATCCTAATCCTAAAGCAATCGGGAGCCTCTAGCTGCTGGTCCTCTCATTATCATATAAAAGACACTCTTGACTCTGGAGATTCTAAACGTCTATTTGAATGGGGTAGCGCCCCAATGGAAGTGATGAGGAGCACTTTCTGGATAGGAGCTAAGGGGAAGACTTTTAGGAGGGAAGAAAGGAAGCAAAGAAAGCAAGTTATTTGTTTGGCTATAGCTTGAAGCCTAGCTGCTGTTTGTATTAGCGGCACCTCTATCTCAAGTTCCTCTTAGTTAATTTTAACATACTACGTTATTTAGTGAGCATGCTTCTTGGAATATATGTAAAAGAGTTAAAACGTTACACCCCCACAAAAACCTACATGTGCATGTCTCTAACTGCCCAAACTTGTTTATAATAGTCAGGGTAGACTGTAGTAGATGAATGCATAAGTAAACAGGTACTTCTGAACAATGGAACAATATTAAAAGATGGAAGGAAATGAGCTATCAGGTCATGAAAAGCCATGGAGGATTCTTAAATGCACATTACTTTGTGAAAGAGGCAATCTGAAAAGACTTCTTCCTAGTGCTTAATTTCACTCTGTGGCATTCAGGAAACGACAAGACTCTGTAGGCAGTGAAAGGACCAGGATTAGCCAGGGACTGGGGTTGAAGGAAGGATAAATAACTGAGCACAGGTTTTTAGGGGAACACAATCACTCAGTATGATATTATGATGCTGCATATTTGCCATTAAACAGTTATGTAATGCCTCAGAAAGTACATCACTAAGAACAAACCCTAACTGAAGCCTCAAACTCTGGGTGATTAATGAATGTCCCTGTGAATTCATGGATTGGAATAAACCTCCCACTCATTGGGTCAAGTAATGCATATGGCAGGAGGGCGTGTGGAAAATCTCTGTACCTTTTGCTGAATTTTGCTGTCATGTAAAAAAATCTCTGAAAAATAAAGTATAATAGCAAATTAAAAGAAAACAACCAATATATCTAGAGAAGGAACATTAAAAAAAAAACCAGTCTTTTAATCTGGAGAAAATTAGCAACTACAGCTGGAGGCGTTCTTAGAGTTTTGAATGCTAAAAAAATATGCAGGAGACATTGAGAATAGTCTACTGCTTTTAGTAGTTTACCTGGATATCACCACACAATATCCACCTCTACTTAATCAACACACTCTGCTGGCATAATTGAAAAATAAAATTTTGCACAGAATGAGAGAGAGAGAATGTGTGTGTGTGTGTGTGAGAGAGAGAGAGAGAGAGAGAGAGAGAGAGAGAGAGAGAGAGAGAGAGAGAGAGAAGGAAAGTGCCTACATAGAGACGGGCTGGGGGGAGGGTGGCAGGAGGGAAACTGGGGACATTGGTGGTGGGAAATGTACACTGGTTGATGGATGTATGTTGGAACACTGTATGACTGAAACCCAACTATGATCAGCTTTGTAACTCTGTCTCATGGTGACTCAAGTAAAAATAAATTTTTCACACATAATAGATGCACCCACTTTTTTTTTGAAAAAAAAAAAAGGCATAGAATGTCAATCATTGTGTGGTGAAATGTGGCAGAAGGGCCCCAACTAGTTGGGACAACAGAGAACTTGAACATTCAGAAACTTATAAAAATTTTTTTCTAGATGTGCATCTCTGTTTCATGAAGTCTAAAACTGAGGCATAAGCTAATAAGAAATAATGAGATGAGTACAATCATCAGCGGAATTCTGAAAGGAACCCTAATTAGTTCATACCACTTCACAAATGCTTGGAGATTGGTGTCATTACTGTTTGATGATAAGCAACCTTGAGCTTTGTTCTGTCTTCCAGGATCACAGAATCTTTTTGGCCCCGTTGCGTGCCATGATCACATTCATTCTGGCACTACGAGCAAATCTGTGAGCGGAACAGAGATGGGGACTTAGTGTTTTGGGGCATCTTTCCCATGTGTCATTCTCTCCACCCACTCTCATTCTGAATTTGGAGTCATGTTGAGGAGGTGTCAGGGCACATTTCCTAAATCAAGAGACAAAGGGAAGGTCTGGGTTTAAATTGAGTGCCTTCTCACAACATCTCAGATTTGGTATTTCTGTGTTGCATGGGTTATTTTCCCTCTTGGGTGTGGAGAAGGTGCTGGAAAGTGTGCCCACACTCTGCACTTCAGAGAAAAGTCTGGAGGTGCGGTGGGGAATGGTCTCCACTTCCAGATGAGCATACATTTCCAAGTGTGTTTCATAAAAATTTTATTTTATGTATTTTCTTTTTTTTTTGTCTGCACCCAGTGATGTTCAGGGCTTATTCCTGAACGCTGAGGTCACTCCTAGTGGGCTCAGGAGGGCCATATGGGATGCCAGGGATCGAACCCAGATTGGCCATGTGCAAGGCGAGTGTCCTATGTGCTGTGTCATCCCTTGGCTGCTCTCATAGAACCTCCACACTTCTACAGAGAGAAATAAATGTCTTTAAATAAGGATTCTCTGTTTACTTTTCACCCCTATCTCCTCAGATCTTTCTGAGGAGTGATTCTGGTTTCAGCATTCCCTCTGGGAGATCTACCCAATCTTTGTGTGTTAAGGCAAAAAAGTTCCAAGTGGAAACACAACTCCACAGAACCCCAGAGCAAGAGAGAAAAAGATCCAGGTCTGGAAGGAAGAGTAGCTTTTCTGTCTCCTGGATAGTCCTCACAAATCCCTCCGCATTTAATGGAAATGGAGTTGCCTTTTCATATTAGAACTTGAGCCAAGTTTCCATTCTTTGACTCTAGAGATTGCTTGCTTACCTGGGACCATTGCAACTAACATACGTCCTTAATTAAGACTTTGGTGGCCTGGGGGCTGGAGCAATAGCACAGTGGGTAGTGCATTTGCCTTGCATGCAGCCAACCCAGGTTCTATTCCCAGCATCCCATATGGTCCCCTGAGCACCGCCAGGAGTAATTCCTGAGTGCAGAGCCAGGAGTAACCCCTGTGTATTGCCAGGTGTGACCCAAAAAGC
Source organism: Sorex araneus (assembly GCF_027595985.1). Classification (NCBI taxonomy): domain Eukaryota; kingdom Metazoa; phylum Chordata; class Mammalia; order Eulipotyphla; family Soricidae; genus Sorex; species Sorex araneus. Next base: position 189,610,203 of record NC_073303.1, on the reverse strand, counting down.
CGAAAAAAAAAAGAGTTTGGTGGCCTTCGTGTAGCTCAGTGGTTTAGAGGACCTGCCTTGCAAACATAAGGTCATGTGTTCGATCCTGGGGGGCCACAAGCTCAGACAACCTAAGGTTTGACCCTGATGAGCACCACAACTAAGTGAGCTAGCACCAATTACTGTGTGTGTGTGTGTCTGTGTGTGTGTGTGTGTGTGACCCTTTGTCATCACAACAACAGGAGAGGGAAGAAGAGTGGAGTGGTACGTAAAAATTTGATGAATACGATGTTTTTAAAAAGAAGTAAGTCGGGGGGCTGGAGCGATAGCACAGCGGGTAGGGTGTTTGCCTTGCACGCGGCCGACCTGGGTTGGATTCCCAGCATCCCATATGGTCCCCTGAGCACCACCAGGAGTGATTCCTGAGTGCATGAGCCAGGAGTAACCCCTGTGCAGAGCCAGGTGTGACCCATTAAAAAAAAAAAAAAGAAGTAAGCCAGCAGGGTAAGAACTCACTGTGAAATAACCTTCAAGTGCAAAGACTTGGTGACCAGATAAACAAGAAGCACAAAGGTGGAGCCAAGATCTCCACTCAGAGACCAGGGCAGGCCCTGGCTTAAAATCTTCAATGTCTTTGGGATTTTTTTTTTTGGAGTTTGACAAATTTATTGCTATTTTAGTAAAGACATTCATTTCAGTCATTTCTCTCTCCCAACGTAGGTTAGTAATTCGTCTGAATCAAAAGAACATGTTGGAGAGGATGTTACTTTAACAAACAATGAAATGAACTAAGACAAAAAGTTTGCCTACATTAAAGCAAGTTAAATTTATGAATCCTGATAAAATTAAATCATGAAATAATAGTCCTATATACATTTCCATTGTTTTACTTGGGGCTTACACTAAACTTAAATGCAAGTGAACATAAGTGTTAGGAATATATACAGGCTGCTTCTCTGGAGTTATTACCTATTTTGAGTTCAGTGAGTAGTTACCACCAATCCAAGTCAGAAGCTGCCTCCAAATTTAACATTGTAGTTTTCAGGCATTATACATTTTCTTTTATCTGTGACTATGTTTTAAAGATGTTTAACTGTCACATTAAAAAAAATCCATATACAATACAAAAATATAAAAAAAAACCCCTCTACAATATAACAAAGTATATATGGTCAAGATCCATAAAATATGCTTGAAGATGCCATTATTTTGCTTTCAGTAAATAAAATGTGCTTTTAAGAGGACACAGGCCATGTACACACTTAAGATGAAGCACATTATTATATTAAATAAAACCTATATTAAGCCCAAATCAAGTTGTATTTCACAAGTTAGTAACTTAAATGTTTTTGACAAAATTACAGGAAAGTGCATCTTCTCATTTTCCATCTTCATACAAAGCTGTTTTTTCCTTTTTTGGTGTTTATACCTCTTTGAAAATAAAAACACCCTAATATTTCAGTATTTATGTACATTTAAATTTTTGGTGGTGGTCTGTAATTTAAAAGAAACAGCTTCCTTATGATTTTCCTCAAATTATGGTGGAAATGCTTACAGAAACTAGCTAATAACAAAAACCGAGAAGCACATTCAAAATACCGATTTACTTTGGTAGCAAATGGTTGTTCTTTGAAGACTAATGAAGGCAGACAAGACCCATTAAGGTGAAGTGGGCTATTTCAAATACTCAAGTTGACATAAATTTTTTTAAAAAGAGCTAAGCATCTGTATCCACTGATAGCAATGCAGTTTCTAGTTCTATGATGACTTGAAACAAAACAAATGTCCATTAGGGGGGGAAAAAAAGCTAATATTTGATTTTATCTAATTTATTTTCAGTCAATTGTTCCTAACATTTCCCTCCCAATACAGTACTCCCTTCTTGAGAAGGCTGTTCCTGGGAGCCAGTTTAGCTAATAAGGGACTTAAGAGAATAATTGTTTACAGTTTAAATAGACAAAAACTTGTTGCTTCCCTCTCGTGTGCTAATAATTGTGTCTAAAAAATATGTAATTCTTCTCTCTCTTTTAGAGGTAGCCTATCACTAGTCAAGAAATTTCTCCCCCTCCCCCCAGTCAAGAAATTTAAATAAAATTTGTTAAGTGTTGTACTGTTAAAAAAAATATATAAAAAAAAATAAAAAATATGTAATTCTTAAAAAGGTACCATTTCTGATTATATTATATGTAACCTTTGGAAACTAATCACATGAAACTACAAAATTAGCAAATGTCTTGAAATCTATATATAAAACATAAATTATCTCTAATTTCAAACTCTCATTAGTGTACACTCAATCTTAAAAAAAAAAAGAGAGAGAGAAAAAAAAGAGGCGGCTCCAAAGATAGTCTTATACCATTCTTTAAAAAACGAAACTGTTCCTTTTAACTTTACACCCACCCCATAACCCCAATTTCAAAACACATCATTTAATTGTCTTGGTCATGGACATTTCCAAGATGAGACTTTATATTTCTCTCCCATAGCTTCTGGTTATCAGAAAACCCATGTTTTCCTTTATTGAAGGAGTTTGGTCCAGCTGATGTTGGTGTATCCCTTCCAATATTCTTCATCCTCATCTTTGCTTCTGGAGGCATTTCCTCTGGTTCACTATCTTCATCTTCTTTAAAAGCTGCGGCTACCGAAAGTGATCCCTGAACACAAAGCCGGGAGAAAGCCCTGAGTACCTCCAGGTGTGGCCCCGAAATCCAAAACCAACAAACAGAACAAAACTGCAACAAACAAAAAACCTTCAATGTCTTTAAGCAATTTTTAGAATAAAAGCAGAACCTGCAACCTCTTTGCTCATGAGTATCTCCGGGGCCTCGACATACACTGCTCTGCTTTTTACACTTGGATCTTCATTATTTTTGGTTTATGTTATCTAAAATTGAGTATTTGTGTTGGGCACTCCATTCAGTGTTTTTCATCTTACCTAATGTAATCTTCCTAATGTAGGAAATTGCATAATCTCTGGGTGGCTTGGGAAAGCCCCGGTGTCTCTCCTTCTCGCCGCCTACATTTGGTGGTCTTGGGTCACTTGCCCACCTGGGATGGCCCATGCCATGGGCGGATGAAGAAGGAAATGAGGGCCAAGGTGGTTGATGATCAGTTGCCTTTTATTCCATTCTCCCACGCGCCTGTCCCAGTCTGACTAAGCTCCCCATTCTAGCCTCACACTGCCCCTCATTCCCATCTCCCCCTGTCTCTCCCACTCATCTCTCCGCGCTCCCTCTCCAAGCTGCATCTCTCGTCTCTCCACGCACCTGCTCCTGATTCTTCCCCTACATTCTTCTCCTCTGTCCTTCTTGCTATCCCCCTTGCTAGTCTCTCCATGCTCTATCTTGCTGCCCTGGTCTCTCTCTAGTCTTTCTCCACCTCCAGCATCTGGGGTAGACACCACATCCCGTCCAGTAGCACAATCAACATGTCAAAGGCCCTTCCTTCTCGCCCATCAGGCTCAAGGGTGGAAATACCACCTAGTGGTGTTTGTCCTCCCCTTAGTCCAATAACTTAATTAACATCTTAATCCCACTTCTTAATATTAGTTATTTTGTATGGACACAGTAAGAGATACATTGAGCTTGTAGGATGGCTCTCCTGGGGACATCTTGCTATAGATCTCAGACTTCAGTGCTCAGGCCAGATGAATCTTTCCTAACCCTAGCAGGGTCCTAATCCAGTTATTACTTTTTGGATAATGACAGAATTTGTCCATGCTCTTAACTTACAATTAAGTATTATGGCACTTTAGCCTGGCCCATTTTGATGCCAGGGTAGCTCACAGCTTGCCCTGGGTCCATCCAGTCCCTCACTGAGACCCTACTTTTGGGGTGCCAGGAAGTCAGGGCAACTGAGGTTTAAGTCGGAGAAGAGATGCCCAGAGGTGAATATCATTCCAAGTAAATTAAATCCCAAGTTACAAAAGTATAGCATTAACTGTCTTCCTGTGTCCATACAAAAAGGACTTTGCTCTGAATTAACTATGCAAAGGACTTAAGGAGAAGAGAAAAGCAATATTTACAAGTTAACAGAGCACAAGGAAAGAGGTTACAAATAAACACAGAGGAATGGGAGCACTGTGATGGGAGTAACCCAATAAGCTCCCCGTGCCAAGGCAGCAAGGATAAACCAATGTTATCGTACAGAAAATAAGGAAAATTATCATTTTTATTCTACAAGTGACTGTTATAGGACAGCAGGATCAAATCATGTACCTAGATTTAGAACAGCTTGTAGATGGCAAAGTGAAATTTCTTTTTTTTGGGGGAGGTCACACCCGGCAATACATGGGGTCACTCCTGGCTCTGCACTCAGGAATTAGTCCTGGCGGTGCTCAGGGGACCATATGAGATGCTCGGAATCAAACCCGGGTTGGTCGCATGCAAGGCAAACGCCCTACCCGCTGTGCTATCACTCCAGCCCCCAGAGTGAAATTTCTTGATTGACTATATATTTGTCATCTTATGTGATTATTTTCTCAGGGTTGATGAGCAAAGAAGTTAGGTAGTTTTTCTATTTATGTGGCTATGTTGGAATGGTAATAACTTTTTATTATGTTTTAAGGAAAGCCTTTGCAGGAATGCTGGGGTCACCAGGGCTATCCCTGGCAATATATAGGACACTATGTGGTATATTGGATCTTGAACCCAGAGTCCCATGCATGCCAGTAACACTCCTATTCATTTGAGCTGACCCAAACTTGAGTTTATACTGGTTCTATTATTGCCTATCCTCCAAGACAGTAAGTCTGCTATTACATCAACAAAGACCAGGGCTCTAAAACTATTTTTTACATTTTGGTTGATTTACATTGGAGCACACGCATGCGCTTGCATGCGTGCACGTGCACTTCTGGGGAGAAGAGAGTGAGAACAAGCAAATGAGAAAAAGAATAAGAGAGAACCCACTATGTTTCTTTCAAATTTTTTTCCACTTTATTTAAAGCCCGGGGTGTACAAAATTGTTTATGATACCTTTGTTACAGGCTTAATTGTTAAAGCATTCTTTTGAATTATATACTTCAGTTTGTACTCTAACTTAAGGTACATAAATAGGAACACATGTTGCAAAGACTTAGAATTTACTTAAGCTTCAAATTTATTTGATGCTTACTATGTATCCTAAACACATTCTTTCTCCAATGCATTTGTATAAACCTTTACTTTTTATTTTTTGTATAATCAAATTCTTGATTCTGATGGAGTTCCTTACCTAAAATAACTTCTCTTACTAGCATCGCCATCACATTATTTTATTTCTGAATCTTCAGGATGGGGCTAGAGACCATGAATAAACTTGATCTACTTGCTATACCAAAATTAGGATAAACAAGGAACAGAACAATGTGTTTTTACTCCCCAAGCTTTGAAAATTCTCTTGTGTCTTTGGCTCTGTCTTCTTTGAACCAGGTGGATAATTTTAGTTTCCCTGCAACACTCTGTTTGGTCCTTCTGAAAAGGAACTGTGGTAGAACAGCAATAGATTATCATTTAGTTTCTGACAACATTCTGGTCCGCCACACATAACAAGATTCATGTTTCTCTGGAAAGGCCTAGAAGGGACGTGGTTTTTTTTTTTTATCCCCAGAGTTCTTAAAATTCTCTCCCTGTGTCCCTTATAGATATGAATATGTCTAAGAACTGGAATCATTAGAAAAAAAATTTTTTTTGTTCCTGAAAGAGCAGCAATATGAAGAAGGCCAGGCTGTTGATTTCCTGAAGTGCAAAGAAATTATTGCAGAGACAGAGGTTCAAATGCTTGTCTTCTGGCTGGGAGCCAGGGAACTCAATGGGGAGAGGACTGGAGACTTTGACAATGCTCCATGCAGTGGACACTGGTTAACAGGCAGGATGCGGACTCGAGGGAAGTGGCCATTCTAATCATTGCTAGGGACTAAACATCCTGAAGAATTGAAAACTACATGTGGGTATTCCAGAAGCTCACTGGATTTCTCTCTCTCTCTCTCTCTCTCTCTCTCTCTCTCTCTCCACTCACTCGCTCTCTGTCCCTTCTTCCTTCCTTCCTTCCTTCCTTCCTTCCTTCCTTCCTTCCTTCCTTCCTTCCTTCCTTCCTTCCTTCCTTCCTTCCTTCCTTCCTTCCTTCCTTCCTTCTTTCCTTCATCCCATCCTTTCTTCCTTCCCCTCCCTCCTCTTTCTCTTTCTCTCTCTCTTTCTCTCTCTCTTTCTTTCTTTCTTTCTTTCTTTCTTTCTTTCTTTCTTTCTTTCTTTCTTTCTTTCTTTCTTTCTTTCTTTCTTTCTTTCTTTCTTCCTTCCTTCCTTCCTTCCTTCCTTCCTTCTTTCCTTCATCCCATCCTTTCTTCCTTCCCCTCCCTCCTCTTTCTCTCTCTCTCTCTTTCTTTCTTTCTTTCTTTCTTTCTTTCTTTCTTTCTTTCTTTCTTTCTTTCTTTCTTTCTTTCTTTCTTTCTTTCTTTCTTTCTTTCTTTCTTTTCTTCCTTCCTTCCTTTTCTTTTTTTCTTTCTTTTTTCTCTCTTCCCCTCCCTCTCTTTTCCTCCCTCCCCCTCTCTCTCTCTTTCTTTCTTTCTTTCTTTCTTTCTTTCTTTCTTTCTTTCTTTCTTTCTTTCTTTCTTTCTTTCTTTCTTTCTTTCTTTCTTTCTTTCTTTCTTTCTTTCTCTCTTTTCTTTCTTCCTTCTTTCCTTTTCTTTTTTTCTTTCTTTTTTCTCTCTTCCCCTCCCTCTCTTTTCCTCCCTCCCTCTCTCTCTCTCTCTCTCTCTCTCTCTCTTTCTTTCTTTCTTTCTAGAATTTCAGTGTCTTCTATATAGAAAGTGGTGCCAGGATATGAGATTTTCAAGGCATTTTCAATCATGAAAACTAGACTCATTGGCTGAGTCTTCAAACTCAGACATGAAGACTAAGAAAGTCCTCTCATAACCATCCCCCCCAAGTGCTGCAGTGTTATCAACGTGAGAAGCAACTTGGACCCAAGCACACTACCAACTGTTCTTCTTCCTGTTCCCGGCCTTATCCATGCACACTGTCACTCATAAACCATTTAAAGCATATGAAATCATGTTCTGGTGGGTCTAGAACGTCAAAAAGAAATGGAATTTAAGGAGAGAAGAAAATTGACTGGGAGTGGCTTTTTGAGTTGGGGTCTGTCAGTCTGTTGCTTCTCTCTTCTGTGCTTTTCCTTGCCGTCCCTTTTCCCTTTTAGGAACCCACTCCCTTCATTTCTGCACTCAACAGCTCCAACATGGTGACTGAGAGTCATTATTGAGAAAAAAGTGACTGGTAAGAAGCCAAGTCTCTCCACAATTGTTCTCAGAGAGGAGAACTTTGGCTCTTGGCCTAATGTCTACAGTCTTGGTCAACTGTTTAAGAGTTACAGAGAGTTTTGCTTTCTGTGCTCAGGGTCCTTTTGGAAAGGCCAAATAATAAGTAAGTAAGTAAATAAATAAATAAATTTAAGTCTTCTCTGGTGTTTGCACCATTTCTTAATAGTTCCAAGTTTTTTGTATTTTGTTTTATTTGTTTGTTTGTTTTGTTTTGTTTTTCCTCATCTATCTTCTACCAGTAGGAGAAAAATGATGGGAATAGTAGTGGAAGCTTTGTGGTGCAGAAAATTCCTCCGTATTTACTCGAAAGTGCTGTGTGCTGACTTGGTCGTCAAGCCTCTGTTCTTCCTTGAACACGTATCTCGCTCACTTGTCCGTTTCTCTGCTTGCTTATTTGCACTCTGGAGAAGCCTTCGTTCTCTCTCAAAAATGTACTTAACCCTTTCTCTCCCCTCACATCTTTTGAAGTAGGCTTCAATAAATACTTTCTTGCTTCACACACAAAAAAAATGTGCTATTTTTTATCAAAAAGAAAAGTCAGGGGCTGGAGCAATAGCACAGCGGGTAAGGCATTTTCCTTGCACGCGGCTGACCCGGGTTCAATTCACCAAAAAAAATGAACCATATCTTCAAAGATAAAGGATCACCCAAGTGTGCTGAATTAATTCAATGCTCTTTCTTCAATGCCAACATGCTATCTCATCAAAACTCAGACAAATATCTCTGCGGTCTTACCAAGCCCATTAATTCACTTGAAATAAGAGAAAGGATCACTATCAAAACAGGCTTCGAGAGCTGCAAGGACAGTTAACTGTGCATAAGACAAAAACTTCCATTTTCCTGATTTTTATCTTGTTCACTCCAAATAACTGTTAACACTTCTACTTTGTTGGAGCGACAAGTGAAGGGAATTCAAGGAGGAAGACAGGCAGAAGGAAAAGGCTTCACAGCGCCTTTGCCTACTTAGAGAATGTAAATGAAATGAACCGTTTTCCAACAAGTAAAACACAGCCAGTTCCGGAGCAACAGTACAGCCGGGAAGGGAGTTGGCTTTGTATGCAGCTGACCTGGCATCTCATACGGCTCCCTGAGCACTTCTTGGGTGAATTTCTTTTATTTATTTATTTATTTATTTATTTATTTATTTATTGAATCACTGTGAGATAGACCCTTACAAAGCTGTTCATGATTGGGTTTCAGTCATACAGTGTTCCAACACCCATCCCTCCCCCAGTGTACATTTCCCATGAGCAGTGTCCTCAGGTTCCAGGGGTAATTTCTGAGTGCAGAGCCAGGAGTAACCCCTGATTGCCAGATGTGACCCAAATAGCCAAAAAAAAAAAAAAAGAAAAACCACAGAAAAAAACCCAAAAACCTACAAACCAAAACACAAACAATAGCTTTCACCCACAACCCTCCCCCTCAAACTGAAACCAAAAAAACACAAAACGTATAAACCACGGAGTTGTACGGGGCTGGAGCAATAGCACATTGGGTAGGGCGTTTGCCTTGCACGTGGCCGACCCGGGTTCGAATCCCAGCATCTCATATGGTCCCCCCGGCACCACTAGGAGTAATTCCTGAGTGCATGAGCCAGGAGTAACCCCTGTGCATCGCCGGGTGTGACCCAAACAACAACAACAACAAAAAAAAAACCCACGGAGTTGTAAAAAGAGAAACTGATGAACTGATGACTCTTGGGCGGGGTGAAGGGAAGTGTGTGTGGGTTAACCTATAGCCCAGTGGCACTCAGGATCAAACCTGACTCAGCCACATGAACGGCAAATGCTTGAACCCTGCTACTACCTCTCCAGCCCCAGTGGATGATTTTTTTTTGGTGGGGGATGGAAGGAGGGTGGAGAAGGGTACACCCGGTGGTGCTCAGGGGTTACTGCTGGCTCTGCATTCAGGGATCACTCCTGGGGCGGGGAGTGGGGGGCTCTAGGGAAGTTACCCTGGGTCAGCTGCACGTAAGGCAAGACCTTGCTGTGCTATCTCTTCAGACCCCTAATTTGTTTTCATTGAATTACCGTGAGATACAGTCACACAGCTTTCATGTTTGAGTTTCATTCATGCAATGATCAAACACCCATCCCTCCACTGGTGCACATTCTCCACCACCAATCTCCCCAGTATACTCTACTTTCCAAACCTCCCCCTGCCTCTACGGCAGACAATTTCCCCCATATTCTCTCTCTCTCTCCTTTTGGGCATTATGGCTTGTGATACGGATACTGAGAGGCTATCACATTGGGTCCTTTACTTTCAGCACACGTCTCCCATCCCGAACGACCCCTTCAACCTTCATTCAGACCCCCTAATTGACGACCTTGACCCACCATGCCCTCTCCTCAGTCGTATTTCATTGCTGATTTTTTTTTTCTTTTTGGGTCACACCTGGCGATGCACAGGGGTTACTCCTGGCTCTGCACTCAGGAATTACTCCTGGCAGTGCTCAGGGGACCATATGGGATGCTGGGAATTGAACCTGGGTCGCCTGAGTGCAAGGCAAACGCCCTACCTGCTGTGCTATTGCTCCAGCCCCTCATTGCTGATTTTAAAGAAAGACTATATTCATCAGCAGAAAGAAATGGGGAAGCTTACTGATTTTAGGGATTTCCATACTTTTTTCTCATTTAACCATTTTCTTATTGTTTTCCTTGAGTGAGGGGAATATAACCCAGGACTTCTCACGCTGATGAACATCAGAGTCAAAGAGATGATCTGGCTAAAAATGTAGATTGTGGTGCTGTGTGTTTGGGGTGAGGCTGACAACCTACTTCTCAGAAGCTTCCGGATGCTGCTGCCGAACCAGGACCACGTAGAGTAACAAGGCAGCATGTCACTGAGCTTGGACAGCTTTTTCAGGCACTGACATGAGATGCAGGAAGAATGACACTGGTTAAATATGGGCGCGCTCTCCACATTTATGTACCATATAAACATCTGGATATTTTTGAGCATCAAAGTTTCAGTGGCTTGGTGCTGAGGAGCAAGACTGCGCTATCCTCAAAGGGGAGAAAATGATTTTGTTGGGGATAAAAACATCCTTTATAAATTTCTTTTTTAATTGAATCATCATGAGGTACAGCTACAAACTTCCGTGATTAAGTTTCAGTCATATACCTCTCAGTATTGGCACTGCAAATCATAATGCCCAAAAGGAGAGAGAGAGAGAGAGAGAGAGAGAGAGAGAGAGAGAGAGAGAGAGAGAGAGAGAGAGAGAGAGAGAGAGAGAGAGAGAGAGAGAGAGAGAGAGAGAGAGAGAGTATGGGGAATATTGTCTGCCATGGAGGCAGGGGGAGGGTGGGAAAGGTGGGGTATACTGGGTGTATTGGAGGTGGGGAATGTGCACCACTGGTGGAGGAATGGGTGTTTGATCATTGTGTGATTGTAACCCAAACATGAAAGCTTGAAACTATATCTCACGGTGAATCAATAAAATTAAAAAAAAAGTTTCAGTCATGTAATGATTGAGCACCTATCCCTCCATCAGTGCACATTTTCCACCACCAATGTTCCCAGTATCCCTCCATTCCTCCTACCCCCAGCCTCCGTCACAGGTACACTTCATCTTACTCTCTCTCTACTTTTGGGCATTAGGGTTTGCAACACAGATTCTAAGAGACCACCATATTTGGTCCTTAGTCTACTTTGACTAAGTAGACTTCCACCCCGAGCGATCCCTCCAACCATCATTTACTTAGTGGTCCCTTCTCCATCCCAACTGTCTTTTCCCCCAGTATGTGGGCAGGTTTTCCAACCATGGAGCAATCTTCCTGGCCCTCATCTCTACTGTCCTTGAGTGTTAGTCTCATATTAAGTTACTTTATGTTCCACAAATGAGTGCAGTCTTCCCATATCTGTCCCTCTGTTTCTGACTAAATTCACTTGGCATGATAGAGGATGAAAACATTCTAAACCAAAGCAACAGTGTATATTGTATGATACTGTATCATGGTGGTGATGTGGACATTAGGAAACTGTCTAAAAGAAGCTACTTGGGAGAAGTAGATAAAAACCTGTTTCAAAACTACTATAAAATATCATAAAACTGAAGAGAGTTGCTGGCCATAGAGGCAGGTGGGGGGTGTGGGGTGGTCTGGAGGGATGAGAGGGAACATGGGGACACTGGTGCTGGGAAATTACAAGTGGAGGGATGAGTGTTGGAATAATGTATGACTGAAACCCAATCGTGAACAGCATTGTATTGCTCAATCTCACAGTGATCTAATCAAAAAAGAAATCTCATAAAACTGGGACAAGTAAAACGTAGTCAGCAAGCCCCTTTGTAAATGAAATGCTATTTGCAACAGTTGAGATTTCTCTTCATAGCTCCACCTAGAATCTCAAATTCTCACTGATTAGTAAGGTGGATTTTTATTTTTTTTTATTCAAATAAGAGGACTCTGGTTGAATATGCTAGCTTTTCAAGCATCCAAATATTGCTGCTTGCCAAGAAAAGGAATGAGGATAAAACACCCAGTGATTATCAGTTATGATTTATAGTAACCAAAAAATTAAGCTCCACTGAATAGAAATCAGGTTATAGAAATCAGTGTAAAGTTTAAAAGTGGATTTGCAAGCACTTTTATCCCATCTTTACTGTTCTCTAAATGTCTTTATCCAGTTATGTTATGTGTAGCTTTTTTTCTTTTTTTGTGTTTCGGGGTCATACCTAACAGTATTCAGGGACCAGTCCTGGTTTGACATCAGAAGTTACTCCTGGCAACCCACCAGAATAAAGGAAAATGACTTAATTCTTTTTTTTCCTCTCTCTCCAGTCCATGTAGTAATTTTTCTAAGAATGAGGTAATGACTTCACTTATTCTCCACCTTTGATTCAGAAAAAAAATTTAAAATAAATGTACCAGAGTGATAGTACCGAGGGTAGGATGCTTGCCTTGCACACAGCTGACCTGGGTTCCACGCATGGCACCATAACCCCTGAGCCCTGCCAGGAGTGATCTCTGAGCACAGAGCTGGGAGTAAGCCCTAAGCACCTAAGGACCGCCAGGTGTGCCCCCAACCAAAACTAAAGAAAAGAAAGAAAAGAAAAAAATTTAAATACAGATGCAGTTGATTCTGGTGAACACCAGCACAAATGAACTTAACCTTCCGTGCCTGAGTGTGTGTGCACTAGGCAAGTGCCTGACATCTTAAAACATCTATATTTACCAAGGATATTGGTCTCTTGTGGTTTTATTGTTGTGGTGGTGGTTTTGGTGGGAGCATGTGTGAGCACCATAGCAAATGAGTAAGACCCACATGGAGCCCTCCAGCCATTAAGCTACATATCTAGAAGCTTCTAGTGATGTCTTTTTTTTCCTTTTTGGGTACCACCTGGCGATGCACAGAGGTTACTCCTGGCTCTGCACTCAGGAATTACTCCTGGCGGTGCTTGGGGGACCATATGGGATGCTGGGAATTGAACCCTGGTCGGCTGCGTGCAAGGCAAATGCCCTACCCGCTGTGCTATCGCTCCAGCCCCTCTAGAGATGTCTTTCTTTGATTTTGCTACCAGGCTAACTCTGGCCTCATCCAATGGGGTTGCAAGTATTCCCAGTCACCCTCTATTTTGAAGGACTTAAAAAGAATTAGAACTCATTTTTCCATCACGTGTTTGATATACCTCACAAATAAAATCTGCACTTAGTGTTTTGTGGATATGTATTTTTTTTTCTTTTTGGGTCACACCTGGCAATGCACAGGGGTTACTCCTGGCTCTGCACTCAGGAATTATTCCTGGCAGTGCTCAGGGGACCATATGAAATGCTGGGAATCAGACCCAGGTCAGCTGCGTGCAAGGCAAACGCCCTACCCACTGTGCTATCGCTCCAGCCCCATGTATTTCATTTTCATTAAAAACTATTTCCCCTCTTCCTTTCCCTCCATTGTTGCTGCTGCTATTGTGAGAACAAGGGGTCTCACACACACTTGGTTGTGGTGCTCATGGGGGGTCGCATATGTGATTAAGGTATTCGCATACTTGGTTGAGGGATCCCATGTGGACCCCACTCATTGGCTATGGTACTCACACATTGTGCTCTCACAAAGGCTGCCTGTCTGGAGAGCTTGCTTCACATCTTTTTGTCTTCTCTGATGGTTGTGTGTGTGTGTGTGTGTGTGTGTGTGTGTGTGTGTGTGTGTGTGACACACATGGTGGTGCTCAGGGGCTGCTCCTGGCTCTATATTTAGGAGCAGGAGCGTATGCAGTCCTGGGGATCAAACCCAGACCCCCTCCAGCTCTCTTTCCTGCCTTACACATCTTGAATTGTCACAGCTCATCAGGGATCCTATGATTTAGCCGCAGTGTTTAAAACCATCTGGGCTGGAGGCCACATACTTTCTTCTGGCTCCTGGGGGTCCTAAACAGCTAATTGGACCTTGCTCAGTGAGGGGGGGGGAGGGGGAGCGGCACTGGAAGTTGAACTTGTGACCTTATGCTTCAAAGTCAGGAAGTCAGGTGGCTTTGCTCCGACACCCTTATGGCAAGTTTTAAAGTTTTAAAATTCTTAACTCCATCTCTTGGCCCGGGAGTTAGTTACTTTTGGAAGCAGTTCTAGTAATTCATGTCTTTCTAGGAATTTGCCCATTTCATCAAGCTATCTAAGATGCTGGCACACAGTGGTTTTTAGTTTTGTTTTTGTATGGTCGGTACTTACGTGCCCGCTTTCATTCCTGACCTGTGTCATCTGTGTTTTCTTTTTCTCCTGACCAGCCTAGCTAGAGTCTAGTTTAGTTTGTTTATCTTTCCAAAGAACAACCTTTCGGTTTTACTGATTTCCCCCCTATTGTTTTGGTTCTCTATTGGGTTGATCTCTGCTCCGATCTTTATATTTCCTTCCTTCTGTTAGCTTTGAGTTGAGTTTTCTTATTCTAGTTCCTCAGCATGCAGAGTGGGCCATGGCTTTTAAATAAGTATTATTTACTGCAGGAATCTAGACTATAGATTTAGAAAGGAAGGGGGGCTCATTTGGGTCTGAAGAAGAAAATAGCTTAATAGACGCTCAATCAGGAAGTTGGAATTCTCTAATTTTACTGCCTTTGCTTAAGCCTCTGATTCTGAGGAAGATAAGCATATACAATGCATAAGATAAAAAAAAACAACAAACCATTAGACTCCAGAGAGCTTTTGTTTTAGCAATGACAAGTATTTAAGGAGCTCATGTCCTTTTTTTTTTTTAATTGGGAGGGGTGATATATTGTATGGCCTTTGTGAAACATTCTCAAATCTGTCACATGTAGTAATTTTTCAGTCTGAGAAATCATTGCTGGCATTTGCAAGCATAGCAGAAATTCAACAAACTGTTGCCAAACCATTTGTTTGTGAGAATGCCAAGGTTTCCTTCCTGGCATCACGTGTGGGGTCCTGCTGCCAACACTTATCAAAATGCTCCCACAGTCGTCACAGAATTGTTCAGACAGTGACAAGTCCTTTACTCTTGTTGCCCCCGGGTTTTATTACCTTTGCTACTTCCATGTGAAATTTTATGTGCACAGCTCACATATGGAGCAGCTAGATTAAAATTTTTTAAAAAATTTGCTCTTTGGGTCACATCTGGTGATGCTCAGGGTGGCTCTAGGTTCTACACTCAGGAATCACTCCTGACGGTGCTCGGGGGACCAGATGGGGTGCTGGGGAGCGAACCTGGGTTGGCTGCATGCAAGGCAAGTGCCTTACCCACTGGAGCAGATAGATTTTAAATAATGGATTAAAAACAAAATAAAAAATACCCAAGAGAGAGCAGCAAGATCAGGAAGAAAACATTATTTTCTGTGTGTGCCTGATGTTTGGGTTTTTCTAGGAAAAACTCTGTTCTTTTGCAATGTAAAACAGCTGGGAAAATGTAAACAGGGTCAAGCATGAGATAATCTAGAGAAAAATACCAAGCGAACTTTTGTTAGAACCACTTCTGCTAGTCAAAGTTCTATGCAATTATGAAATAGTCTTCATGATAGAATCTGGGGGGATAAAATTCAGTTCTTGGAATCAAAGTCTGGCATGAAACTCGAAGGACTGCATCTGCGTTTGACTTTTCTGTGACGACACCGACACCAACAGGCAATTATCAGCCCAGGTGTTTCTATGAACGAGAGAAGAGTGGTGGAAAGACAAGAAGTTGTGGCTTTGAGCCTCTAACACAAAGTCAAAGATAATAAATACGCATAGCCCTTAAAAAAGATGATTTCATTAAAGAAACAGACTTTACAAAGTTATTGAGAGTTGGTGTTAGGCACACACCAATCTCACCACCAGTGTCACCTTTGCCCCACCTGTGTCTCCATGTTTCCTCCCTTTTTCTCGTGTGTTGCCTTTTGCATATCCTAGAGTGTGTGTTTGCACTCTAGTATATGTGAGTATATGAGCACATACACACAGGTACTTGCTGGGGATTGAACTTGGCATACTTGTGAAACATTGGCCCTGCCATTAAGCTGTGACATCCCCAGGCCTCAATAGATAATATTTGCACTTATCATCTAAAGTAGAAATCTCTGCTTTGGCTTATGTATTAATGATTTATTTTTCTTTTTGGGTCACACCCAGAGATGCACAGGGGTTACTCCTGGCTGTACACGCAGGAATTACTCCTGGCAGTGCTCAGGGGACCATATGGGATGCTGGGAATCGAACCCGGGTTGGCTGTGTGCAAGGCAAATGCCCTACCTGCTGTGCTATTGCTCCAGCCCCCTGTATTAATGACTTTAATGATCATTTTACCAACAACCTATCAACATTTCAAATGCATAGACCCTTGTCCAAGTTATTCTACAGATCCGAATAAATACCTATACTATGCCAGGGTGGGCGTAGGTATCAGAGTGATGCTCACTGTGGAAAGACATATTTCAAATATCTCAAGTATGCACCTTACTCTCTTGCCCAAGGTCGTGCATTAAGTAGGGTAGAGTTGGGATCTAATCTTGACTCCCTCCCTTCTTTTACTGCATTTTATGATTTACTCAGTAGGTGTGGGTGTCTTTGGGTGGTCATAATTTAAACTTGTGTCCTTTCTCCAGGTAGGTCAAGATTGGATGATGGTGGGTCCCCGGAGATGTGGCTCAGCAGTAGAGCTTGAACAATGAAGATGCAACCTGTTTGATCGCCAGCACAACTGTACATGCCTAGTGTGATCCTGAGCACTTCCAGCTAGGTGTTCAAGGACCACAACCAAAGTGGCTACTCTCACATCTACACACAGTGGAATACTATGCAGCCGTGAGGGGACATGAAGTCATGAAATTTGCTTATAAGTAGATGGACATGGTGAATATCATGATAAGTGAAATGTATCAGAAAGAGAGGGACAGACATAGAAGGACTGCACTCATTTGTGGAGTATAAAATAACATGAGACAGATGCCCAAGGACAGTAGACACAAGGGCCAGGAATACTGTCCCATATTTGGAAGTCTGCTTCATGAGCTAGCAGAGAAGGCAGCTGGAATAAAGAAGGGATCACTAAGTCAATGATGGTTGGAGGAATCATTTGGGATGAGATATGTGGGCTGAAAGTAGATAAAAGACCAAACATGATGACCTCTCAGTATCTGTATTGCAAACCATAATACCCAAAAGTAGAGAGAGTGTATGGAGGAAAATTGTCTGCCATGGAGGCAGGGGGAGAATTGGAAAGGAGGGTGGTATAATGGGGACATTGGTGGTAGAAAATGTGCACTGGTGGAAGGATGGGTGTTTGATCATTGCATGATTGAAACTCCAACATGGAAGTTTTGTAACTGTATCTCATGATGATTCAATAATAAAAAACTTATTTATTTACTTACTTTGCTTTTTGGGTCACACCCAGTGATGCACAGGGGTTCCTCCTTGCTCTGCACTCAGGAATTACTCTTGGCAGTGCTTGGGGGACCATATGGGATGCTGGGAATCGAACCCGGCTCGGTCACGTGCCAGGCAAACACCCAATCCTCTATGCTATTGCTCTGGCCCCCATTTTAAATAAAAAATTTAAAATAAAATGACAAAAACAAAGTGCCTACTATCCCTGGTCATCAACACAACAACAAACAGAAACAACCATAGCACCAAAAAGGGAAGGGGGATAAACAAGTTTGTGTGGTGAGGAGAGGAAGGAAGACAAGCAGGTGTCTTTAGAAAAGGAACCAAGAACAGAGAGGGGGAATCAGGAGTCCACACTAAAAAAGAAAAAAAAGGGGGGAGGGAAATGGGTTGTGAATAACTAAGGTGGCTGGATTCTAGAGGAATGCCCTCCAAAATTTTAAGGCAGTTTTGCCAAATGTTTTTGTCTACCCCCAGAAGCCGTGAGCCTCCGTCCTAGAGGAATCTCAGAACTATGCGTGTTCTGATAGGTTTTCTGACTCAAATTGGATATTGGTGTGTGGGGCTGAGACGGGAGAAGGAACTTCTGGAAAATGGATCTATCTGTAGCCGACCTTTTCATTGACGAAAATGCATACCGATACGTGTTTGGAGGCTTATCGCATCTTTGAAATCCTAAGGAAATGTGAGGTGAGTAATGTTTACTAAACTTGGAAAGAAAGGAATTGGTGTGACTGTCACGGGTGGGATGATTTCGGACTGCGTGCCTATTTCTGGATTCCACATTCTCCGCATTCCCCAGTGTTTCCAATTACCACAGATACTACACCAGCGAGCGGAGAGATATCACAGCGGGTACGGCGTTTGCCTTGCACAAGGCCGACCCGGGTTCGGTTCCTCTGTTCCTCTCAGAGAGCCTGGCAAGCTATTGAGAGTATCCCGTCTGTACGGTAGAGCCTGGCAAGCTACCTCTGGTGTATTTGATATGCCAAAAACAGTAACAAGTCTCACAATGGAGACATTATTGGTGCCCGCTGGAGCAAATCGATGAACAACGGGAGGACAGCGCTACAGTGCAGTGCTACTACACCAGCATTCTCTATGGCCTTAAAGCAAATACTAACTCGCTGTAACTCATGGTTTCTAATAAATGAAGGAGAGGGATGAAAGGGTCCTTATTATCCCTTCAACTCGTGATTTAACTTTAATTTCCAAGACCTCCTGAGTCCTGAGTATTTGAAATAAACATTATATGCTATTTATTGATCAGTGTTAGAGACAAAACGTATATTCTTCACACCATTCACACTTTTAATTAAATGAAAACAAAAATCGTATCTAGGGGCCTGAGTGATAGTCCAGCGGGTAGGGTATTTGCCTTGCACGTAGCTGACCTGGGTTTCATCCCCGGCATCCCATATGGTCCCCCAAGCACCGCCAGGAGTAATTCCTGAGTGCAGAGCCAGGAGTAACCCTTGAGCATCTCTGGGTGTGACTGAGAGAGAGAGAGAGAGAGAATTATAGAATTATAGATAATTATAGAATTATCTATAAGAAACCATACCTCAGTGATCTGAGTTCCTGGTTGTCTCTCTCTTTACCATAGGACTGCTAAGGTTTTCTTGTGCTCTGCGACATGAATGGTTTTAGGACGGGTGGTAGCAGAAGGTGTGGACTGTGTGTGTTCTGTGGTAGCTGAAGGTATAGACTATGTGCTTTGTATTCAAATACTTTCCAGAAACCCACCAATTTATACATGCGCACCCCCCCCCCCATGTCTGCACCGTGCTACTGCCAGCTCAGCTCACCAAAGAGTTGCCAGGGATGAATGCGGAGCTGAAGGGGTCCCCTTTAGCTCCACAGGTGTTCTCAGGGATCACGTGAGCAGTGAGACCCGCAAGAGGAAAGAGCGGTCAAGCCTCTGATTGGACCATCTTACACACGTCATTTGCATAAACAATCCGGATGGTAACCTTACAAGCATCATCTGCTGGGGAAGGGATTCTTTTAGCATGGGAGAGAGATTAAAAAGTGGGAGGCTAAAATTTGGGAAGAAGGTTGATAAAGAAGACAAGAAAGGGGATTCAGAGTAAGGAAATATTTGGGGGCATTTTGGTTAAAGTTGTATCCTTGGCTATATTTCTCAAACTGTTCAATTTTTTTTTCTTTTTGAGTCACACTCGACGATGCACAGGGATTACTCCTATCTCATGCACTCAGGAATTACTCCTGGCGGTGTTCAAGGGACCATATGGGATGCTGGGATTCGAACCCGGGTTGGCCGCGTGCAAGGCAAACACCCTACCCTCTGTGCTATCACTCCAGCCCCCTCAAACTGTTCAAATTTTAATGTCCTCCCCTGAAAAAGGATTATTATACCAATCACACAGGTAGCCCGTGCCAACTAAAAAAAAAAGCCCGCCCCTATGATTTGCATATTTAAAATATTCATCATAATTATTACACCCATTTAACAAAATAAATTTCCGCAATACTCCGAATTTGCAATTTCTGTCCTCAGGCAATTTGTGATTTAAACCTGTATAAATATATGGTCACAAACAGAGGGCAACTAAATGGGGATTAATGGGAACAAATGCTAAAAGACCGGCGGTAAAAAAGAGCTTTCAAATGGATAATTATATGCAAATTTAAGGAGGGAATCAAAGATACACATATCAGAGTCCCATGGGTTTAAATAACAACTGCGTCAGTGCATCTCTTGACTTGAATTAAGACCTTAAATGAAGGAGGTAGACTGATAAAACTCAGCTAACGGGTTAAATCTAAGTTACTTATATACATCTCTTGCCTTTAAAACTGAAGTTGAACAACCCCGTCGCAGCGTTGTTGCTGAGAATGTGAAATTTAGGCCAACTGTTCCTTAGCCGGTACCGCCACCTTCTGGTGGCACATAGTGATTGCACGTCAAAGAGCAGCGCGGGAAAAGGCAGCATGTGTCAATCAATTACCCCCTGCAAAAGCCTTGGGAACAGAACAGCTTGAGTACAAGCAATTCCATCCTTCAGCTATGAAATGCTGACTTCAATAGCAGCCACACGAGCTACAAGGAAGCAATTAAACAGCCGCGTCAGGATTTTTTTGGAGACATTCATTTGTTTAACTCGACAAATATCTATCGATTGGCAGCTGTGTATCAAGCACTCTTTCAGCTCAGACTGAGGAGACACATATTCTCCGTCATTCCTTTCTAATACGCATTTCTCTATCTAGACAAAAAAATAATCTAGATCATTTCTGGAGAGATTTTGGGCTTACAAAATTATCTGCAGGGTGTGTGTGGGGTGGAGGATAGGTAAGATAGAGAAGGGAACAGTATGATAATAAATCTGGAAATGATCACATTGGACAAGAACTGAGTGTTAAAAGTAGGTAAAGGATCCTGGGGATACTGGTGCCGGGAAACGTACAGGATGGGTGTTGGAATACTGTATGATTAAAATTCAGTCATGAATGGCTTTGTAATAGGTAAAGGGATATTCCTGATAACTTTTCAGTATCTATATTGCAAACCACAACACCCACGGGGGTGGGGGGTAGAGGAAGGAGGAGGAAGAAGGAGTAGGAGGAGATGGAAAAAGAGAAGGAAGAGGAGAAACTGGTGCTGGGAAATGTACACTGGTGGAGGGATAGATGTTGGAACACTATAACTGAAACCTAATCATGAACAGTTTTGTAATAGCTTATCTTACAGTGACCCAATAAAAAAATTAAAAAAAAATTATCTGCAGGGCGCATTACAAGGTGCCAAAAAAAAAAAAAACCAAACCAAAAACCTAGGGGCGATTGAGCTTGAGCGCAGGGGACCCACTCCAGCCAACTCCAGAATCAAAAAATCAAAGCTAAAGCATGACTTAGAAGCTGTCCAGATCCAGCTGGCTTTGAAAGCAAGAGCAAAATCGAAGCATCCCCCAGAAGCATCTCCTGTGCACAGACATCCTTTGAGAGAAGCAAGAAACTTGTCTGTGGCTGGCACATGTGCGTTTTGCGGGGGGAGGGGGAGCTCTGCTACCCAAGGAGACGTTTGTTTCCCTGCAGAGTCTTGGAGCGCCCGGGGCATCCCTGAAACCCAACGGCCACAAACCACGCCCCGAGGCCGGGGAGGGAATCGAGCCGCTATATAGGTCGGAGCGAAAGGTGCGAGCGCGCCCCCTGGCGGCGGCGGCGGCGGCGCGGAACGGCCGCGTGCCCCGGAACCTAGCGGGCCGGGCCCGAGTTTCCGGGGGAGGCGGAAGTGACGGCCCGCGCGGGTCCGACGGGCGAGCCGAGTCCATGGCGCGGTTGCTGCTGCTGGGCCCGCGGCTGTGGCGGGCCCCGGGCCGGGCCGGATGGAGTGAGTTCCTGCGAGCGTGGGGGTGGGGGGGCGGGAGCGAGGGCGCGAGGAGGGGCTCCGCCCTGAGCGGGTCCTGGGATGGGGGGTCCGGCGCGCCCCGACACGGGGGAAGGGGGGACGTCCCGGTGCACCCCGCCCTTGGCCGGGGGGGTCCACCCGGGGGTCCGAGGGGCCAGGAAGGCCGCGACGGGCCGCAGGGGCAGCCCCGGGACCTGTCGCTTGGGAGCCCGGCGCTTGCACGTTCTTGCTCTCCTGTTGGGTCGACTCCCAGCTGGCCCCTGCCAGTGCTCCCTCCTCCTCCTCCCCCTCCTTCCCCTCCCCCCGATCGCCTTATTCTGGGGGGGCTTCGGAAAATGCAGGCAGCATTCCTTGCTCTCCTGCTCCCCGGGAGAGAGATCATTTTGGCCAGGGGACAAGCCTGTCCCCACCCCAGGCCCTTGCCGGAGCAGCAGCTCGGCTCACCTGCTCGCCTCCCGCTTCCCGGTGACCTGCAGCTGTCAATCACCCGGCTTGGACCGTGGCCAGGACTAGAGGGAGGAAGGTCTGCTATAGGCTTAAGGGCCAAGGGAAATGCGCGGCGGGCGGGCTTTCCTTCCGCCACTTTTGCTGGGGCTTCTGAACCCTAGAGAAACCTTGATTTACCCCAGAGCGCTGGGTAGAGATGGATTTTTTTGGGGACGGTGTGGTGGGATAGGGGCACACCGTGGCGGTGCTCAGGGGTGACTCCTGGCTCGGCACTCAGGAATCCGCCTGGCGGTGCTCATACGGGATGCGGCGATTGAATCAGGGTCAGCAGAGTACAAGGCAAGTGCCCTACCCACTGCACTATCTCTCTGGCCCCCCCTTTATTTATTATTATTATTTTTTCTTTAAAGGTCCTGGCTTTAAGGCTGATGATACGTGTGAGGTCTGGTTTGGACATATGTATGCACTGTCGTAGCACTGTTGTCCCGTTGTTCATCGATTTGTTTGAGCGGGCATCAGTAACGTCTACATTGTGAGACTTGTTGCTGTTTTTTTTTTTTTTTTTTTTTTGGGTCACACCTGGCGATGGACAGGGGTATCTCCTGCTGTGCACTCAGGAATCACTCCTGGCGGTGCTCAGGGGACCATCTGGGAACCCGGATCGACCGCGTGCAAGGCAAACGCCCTACCCGCTGTGCTATCGCTCCAGCCCCCATGTTACTGTTTTTGGCATCTTGAATACACCAGGAGTAGCTTGCCAGGCTCTGCTGTGCGGGTGGGATACTCTCGGTAGCTTGCCAGGTTCTTCGAGAGAGAGAGAGATGAAGGAATCGAACCCGGGTTGGCTGTTTGCAAGGCAAACACCCTACTCGCTGTGCTACTGCTCCAACCCGGACATATGTATATTGTTATTATATTTTTTTCCCCCTCGGTCTACACAGGATTTATAGCGACATCGTCAGCTTCCCGGCTCGCTCCGAACGAATTGGTAGAAATGCAGAATGAGCTCTTTAATAAAGAGAAGGCAAGGCAGCTGTCGTTAACTCCCCGTACTGAGAAGATTGAAGTGAAGCACGTTGGGAAAACAGACCCTGGCACTCTGTTTGTGATGAACAAGAACATTTCCACGCCGTACAGTTGTGCGATGCGTAAGTAGCAAGTGGAACGCCCCACGGCAACCCTCCTTGTTGTGTGGTTGAATCGGTGCAGAGATCAGATGCTAGAAGTCTCGAGGTACGCTTTGTTTCTCGAACCTCCCTGACCTGTCTGTTCTTGGTGATTTAGATGCAATCACAGCTTACCTTGGGATGTGCTTTATTTTATGTGTTTTTTTTTTGTGTGTGTGTGTGTGTTTGTTTTTTTTTATTTCGTGCTACACCTGGCTGTGCCTAGGGCTTACTCCTGGTTCTGTGCTCAGGGCTTACTCCCTGCGTTGTTCGGGGGAACGTAGGTGGTACCCAGGATGGAACCCTGGTCGTTAGCGTGCAAGAGAAGCGCCCTAGGCTGTACTGTCTCTCTGGCCCCGTTGGGATGTGCTTTTATCTGGTCCAGTTGAGCGTGTCGAGTTGTTTCTGGTGGACGAAGTCAGCCTGAACACTCTGTCGCTTGCCCCTTTTGATGAACCGGGGCCACTCTGCATGACTTTCAAGAAAGGGCCTAAGGATAAGGGGACTTTTCTGCCTCTGGTGACGTTTTTGGGTTGTCTTTACCTTTGGGAAGCCTAACTTTCATTGTATTTTTTTTTTTTGTTTGGCATTTTGGGGTCACACCTGGCGATGCACAGGGGTTACTGCTGGCTCTGTCACTGTCACTGTCATCCCGTTGCTCATTGATTTGTTCGAGCGGGCACCAGTAACGTCTCTCATTGAGAGACTTACTGCTATTGTTTTTGGCATATCACAGTGGTTGGGCATTCGCTTTTCACTCGCCCGACCCGAGTTCGATTCCTACGCCCCTCTCGGAGAGCCTGGCAAGCTACCGAGAGTATCGAGCCCGCACGGCAGAGCCTGGCAAGCTCCCCTTGTGTTTTGGATTTGCCAAAAACTGCTGGCTCTGTACTCAGGAATTACTTCTGTCGGTGCTCGGGGGACCCTATGGGATGCTGGGAATCGAACCCGAGTCAGCCACGTGCAAGGCAAACGCCCTTCCCTCTGTGCTTTTAACTCCAGCCCCAACTTTCATTGTTTAGTTCCCGTTGCCACCTACCTCTTTGTTTGCTGTGTTTCTGTGTTGTATGTGTGTGATTAAAAATGTTCATTGGGTAAAAAAACCTTTTTTTTTGGTTTCCCTTTTGGCCGGCCAGGGTCTCAGGCCCGGGGCTTTCCATCTGCACGGCAAGCGCTCCATCGCTGAGCTCGGCATCTGCCTGGGTCCTTGGGGAGCAGAGAGTGCGTGGAGTGTGACCTGCTGCGGAAACAGGGAAACAGCCTGTAGTTTATCGTTGAGCAGGACGCTTTTTATGGGGCTAAAGAGAGCTCTGTGAGCCGACGGAGCCCGTGCCGGTGTGCTGGAGACACACTTTGGTCTTCCGTGCCCTGAGCAGCTGGGCGCACCCCCAACACCGAGCTAGGAATAAGCCCCTGCGCATGGGCCCGACACACGTCCCTTCCCTGAGAACACCTGAGCACAACACTAACAGTGCTCAACACTAACAGTGCTTTTTCTAGATGCTCTTGTTGAAGTGATCGCATTTAAGTTTGCAAAACACTCCATAGAGGGTGTGTGTGTGTGTGTGTGTGTGTGTGTGTGTGTGTGTGTGTGTGAGAGAGAGAGAGAGAGAGAGAGAGAGAGAGAGAGAGAGAGAGAGAGAGAGAGATGCATTGTTCAGATATTTGGAGAACTCAGTAATGTCTTTTTTTTTTTTTTTTTTGCATCACACCTGGTGATGCACAGGGGTTACTCCTGGCTCTGCACTCAGGAATTACTTCTGTTGTTGCTCGGGGGACCCTATGGGATGCTGGGGTCGGCCACGTGCGAGGCAAACACCCTACCCGCTGTGCTATTGCTCCAGCTCCCAAACTCAGTAGTGTCTTTACTTACATTGTAAATAAATTACATTTATTTACTTTGGGGGCCGGAGACAGTACAGTGGGTAAGGTGCGTGTCGTGCTGTTGGCCAGGATTTGATCTTCTGGCACTGCCAGTAGTGATTCCTGAAAACAGCCAGACGTGGCTCAAAAACTGGAAAAAAATGAAGGGACGAACAGCTTCAGTTATCAGCTTAAGCTGACCTCTGAATCATGCACTGGGCAAGTTCATTTACTCTGGTACTGGAATTAGGAAGGTAGTTACGGATTGGTGGGCGTTTGCTGCGCCTTTGCTAGTACGACAGGCGTAAGGATAACAGCGGAGTAGCCGACCAGGTCCAGACCCTCAAGGAGGCTTATGCATATCACAGGTACTGGGGAAGTTTCTGAGCTCACCTTCAGGGTTCTGACACTTGCTTATTACTAATTAAACTTCTGTTGAGTGCCTATTATATTTCAGGCTGGGTTCTAGGCTCTAGATAGAAGTCTGAGTGAATAAAAACAAACACGATCCTGCCTTCCTGAATGTTACTGATAATTTAAACGCTATGGTTAGCTCACTGCTGGGGAGAGTTGTGTATTCAGAAAACTTGCGGTCATAAGACTAAACCTTAAAAACGATCGTATTTACCTCAGAGTCCACCAGGTATGCTTGGGAGAAAGAACCTAAACCCATGGAGAGCAGAGTTTTTTGTGGGCAAATAATGTCTATATTTTCCTAAGTTATGTGTGCTAATATCCTATACATTTTTCATGTTTCTCTCCGAATATTTAAGTGTGGCTCTTGAAAAATTGTTTTGATATTTAATAACTGACGAGTTAATTTTGTTTTTTGGTTTTTTTTTTTGCTTTTTGAGTCACACCAGATGATGATCAGGGATTACTCCTGGCTCTGTACTCAGGAATCACTCCTAATGTTGCTCAGGGGACCAGATGGGATGCTGGGGATCGAACCCTGGTCAGCCACGTGCAAGGCAAACGCCCTACCCGCTGTACTATTGCTTTGGTCCCCTGACCAGTTAATTTTAAGATAGACTTATCCTTAATGAGTTTTGCAGCTTCTTTGGGTAATTTTGTAATAACCAGTACATCAGGGTGTTATTTTCTCTTGATTACAAATGGAATATGCAGTAGTTTTTGTTTCAGGTTTTTATTTTTTTCTTCTGTTTGCTTTTGGGCCATACATGGTGATGGTCAGGCGTTACTCCTGGCTCTGGACTCAAGAATTACTCCTAGCAGTGCTTGGGGTACCATATGGGATACTGGGGATCAAATCTGGGCTGGCCGTGTGCAAAGCAAATGCCCTCCCCAATGCACTCTTGCTCTGGCCCTCGTAGTAGTTTTCTAGCCTCCAAGGACAGCTTGCAGAATCTTTTTCTTTGTTTGTTTTTTGGTTTCTTAATGTAGTACCACATTAGCTTGTCCCCTGGGTTTTGTGAGACTGAGACCCATCTGCTTTCAATTCTAGACCTGAGTGAATGGTACTGTAAGAAATCCATATTGGCGCTTGTGGACGGCGAGCCCTGGGACATGTATAAGCCTCTGACCAAGTCCTGTGAAATTCAGTTTCTGACTTTCAAAGATCGGGATCCGAGAGAAGTGAATAAGGTATTTCCGGCCCTGCATCCTTTTCTTTGATGGTCCCCTTCCCCTCCTCATTATTTTCTAGAGTGTGAAATGCGGATGGCCAAGTTCTTGGGGCAGATGACCAAGGCCAAAAGCGTCATTGCTAATAGTGTTTTGCATGTCATGTCAAATGCCCTCAGAGTTTGGAAGAATACCATGTGATTCCTTGCTCTGTATCTCAGTTTGAGAAAACTCCCCCGTCTTACCAACTTGCATTGTTGGGTCTCTGGCAAGTGATTTTTTCTGTTCCTGTGGCTGCTGCTCGAATTCAGTCTTTGACTCTCTTCCCTGAATTATTTTCGTAGTGTTTCAGATGTCTCTACTTCTCCCCTTGCCTCCGTTTTTAAGTACTCAGGTTTTCTGGGAGAGTTTCATTACTCGGTAGGAGTTTGCCCGCCGTGGTCCGGAGAGAATACAGGTCAACGTATGCGTTGCGAGGGGCCCGCCCCACTGCCGTGGTTCCCAGCGCTGCGTGCGGTTCCGGAGAACTGCCGGGTGTGGCCCCTTATGCTCCTAGACCGGGTTCTCCCCTGGCCAAAAAAACAAGCCGCTTCCCTGATAACTGTTGCCATGGCTTCCCAGACCCTGCACATCTGACAGTTGGAGAGTCATCATCTTCCCCCTCCCCCAGTTCTTTCTTTATTTTTTTTATTTAATTTATTTTTTTTATTTTGATGATTCACCGTGAGAGACAGTTACAGACTTACAAATATACGTGATTATGTTTCATTTAAACAATGTTCGAGTACCCATCCCTCCACCAGTGCCCTTTCTCTACCACCAGTGTTCCCAGTGTCCCTCCCGCCACCCACACCCTTTCCCACCCCCTGCCTCTGTGGCAGGCACATTCCCTCTTACTCTCTCTCTCCTTTTGGGTGTTATGGTTTGCAATACAGGCACCAAGCAGCTGTCATGTTTGGTCCATGGTGTACTTTCAGCACGCATGTGCCATCCTGAGTGACCCCTCCAACCATCATTTACTTAGTGGTCCCGTCTCCGTCCCACCTGCCTTTTCCCCCAGCACATGAGATCAGCTTCCAAGCCGAGGGGCGATCCTCCTGGCCCTTATCTCTACTATCCTTAGGTGTTATTCTCCTGTTTTGTTACTTTGTCACTATCATCCCGTTGCTTATTGATTTGCTCAAGCAGGCATCAGTAACGTCTCCATTGTAAGACTTGTTACTGTTTTTGGCCTATCAAATATGCCATGGGTAGCTTGCCAGGCTCTGCCATGTGGACAGGATACTCTCAGTAGCTTGCCAGGCACTCCGAGAGGGGCGGAGGAATCGAACCCGGGTCGGCTGCGTGCAAGGCAAATGCCCTGCCATCGCTCCAGCCCACAAATGAGTGCAGTCATTCTGTGTCTGTCCCGCTCTTTCTGACTCCTTTCGCTTAATGTGATGAGAGTCATCCTCTCACCCTACGCTTTTCCCTCTCCATCTGTCCCCCCTGCTCTGTGCCTGGCCAGCCTCCTTGCTCTTGGTGATGCTCGTCCTTCAGTACAGAGCATTTTCCTTCTGTCTCTATTAAAATGCTGTCTTTCATAATTCAGATATGTTCTGCTCTCTGGAACCTTTTCAGCTTCTGAAAATTCATCTTTGTGTTTTTTTTTTTTCCTATAGTGCTTCACAATACGTGGCTCGTGTCTCCAGATGCGATCATTCCTAGTGTAGTTGAATGTATTTCATGTAGAGGATTCTTTTTATTTGTGGGATGGGGTGTGTGTGTGTGTGTGCACACCCAGAAATGCTCAGGGCTTCCTCTGCATCTGTGCTCAGGAATGATTCCTGGTGGTGCTCCGGGGACCCTATGTGAGGCTGGGGATTGAAGCAGGATCGGCTGTGTGCAAGGCAGGCGCCCTCCCCGCTGTGCTATGGCTCCGGCCCCTTGCAGTCTGGCCTTGCTGAAGAAGGGGCCATATTCCTGCTTCACCGAGTTCGAGATTTATATACAGTCAATCCCACTGTCACTCCTTATGCTGTGTGTAAATATTGGCGAATATTTACACTGTGTAGATATTGTTCTGTCACTGTCACTGTCATCCCATTGCACATCGATTTGTTCGAGCGGGCACCAGTAACGTCTCTCATTGACAGACTTACTGTCAATTGTTACTGTTTTTGGTATATCCAATACACATTGTTAAGAAATAAAATGCCAACAAGAATGGGCATCTAGGAATAAGAGCAAGTGTTGTCAGATACTGGGCATGGTCATTTCAGTCTTCATAAAAATGCACACAAATGGGTGCTATTGTCCCCATTTTCCAGGCGGATGGGGACAGTGAAGTTCAGCAGCCCGGGCAAGGTCGCTGGCTCAGAATGTGGTCGACCCAGATTTGCGCCTAGACGTTCTGGCTTTTGGGTCTGGCCGACACTGGCGCCGTCTAGAGTAGGGCCAGCCGGGGACGCGCCCTCTGCTGCTTCCCTCAAGGCCTGGCTTGTCCTTTGCCCGTGTGTGGTGCGTGGTTGTGTCGGGTGCGTGGTTGTGTCGGGTACGCTCCGGGGCAGTTTTTGCTTCATCCAGTCAGGTGAACCCCCCCCCCCCTTGACCTCCTGGGGGTCAGCGTGTGAGAGCCACACGCCCAGTTCCAGGTGTGTGGGCGCGGGGCAGAAGTTGACAGGCGTGCAGGACATGCGTTTCTCCTGATGACCCGAAGGCGTCGCACGGATGCCCGTGTCCGCGTGTCCCTGGTCAGTGGGTAAGGTGGCGGCCAGGCAGCTCGAGGTGGCCTTGCTATGCAGCGTTTGAGTTGTCACGAATGACTTGTTGCCGTAAGTGACTCGACTGACGGGGCTGTCTTCAGAGGGCTACGGCATGAGTCAGATATAGTTCTTCTTTTTTTTTTTTTAAATAAATTTATTTATTGAATCACCATGAGAACAGGTACAAAGCTTTATTGTTTAAGTCTCTGTCATGCAGTGATCAAACACCCATCCCTTCACCGGTGCACATTTTCCACCACCAGTGTCCCCAGCATATCCCCCCCACCACCCCTCCCCCTACCTGTGTGACAGATAATTTCCACATTACGCTCTCTACTTCGATTGCATTCCATATTTCAACACCAGTCCCACCATTCTTATTTTTTCGAATTTCCCCCTAACAAGCAGACCTGCTGAGAAGGCAACATTAGACAATTCGTTTTCTGTTGCTGACTATGAATAGCATACGATAGTGTGTGGCTGCGCAGTCTTGGAATTCTAAAATTTCAGTCATTAGGTCTGGAGAGATTTCTGCCAAGAGCTGCTCGGTCCCGAGATTCCGAGATTCGTCTGCGTGTCTCTGGGTTCATGACCACTAAGGAGCTTACTGAGTAGCCGGTGGGGCCGTTGGTGGTGCGGCATCTCGGGGTCTCATCAGGCGGGGGAGGAGAAGGGCCGGCTCCAGCCCTATCCTATATGTGAGGCCCAGTGTGTGTCGTCAGTGCTGGCCCGCACCTGGATTGTCCAGTGAGCTCTGGAAGATGGCGGCCCCCTGGCTCTCTGGGGAATAGGCGCAGGGACAACACCTTTTCCCATCTCGGGTGGCCCAGCGCAGGTGGCCTAATGCAGAGTCCAGAGGCATTTCTGTCAAAAGCCGCTCCGTTCCGAGATTCGCTTGTGTGTCTCTGGAATCATGACCGTTAAGTTGCTTAATCAGTAGCCGGAGGGGCAGATCTAGTGCTTGAAAGTTGAGTTTTTCCTCCCTACTTGGTATGTGGTACAAACAGGTACCCGTTACCATTTGACTTTAGTATAAGTTTGCCAGTAAGTTAACTTTATCCTGGTTAAAAATAAGTAAGTTTCATTACTACCAAGTAAACAATGTAGGGGCCGGAGAGGTTATCTAGTGGGTGTGTGAGGTGCCTCCTTGTGTGCGGCCAACATCAGTTCCATCCCCGGCACCCCATGTGGTGCCCGAAACCTGCTAGGAGTGGTCCCTGAGTGCAGAGCCAGGGGTAAGCCCTGGGCACCGCCGGGTGTGGCCCCTAAAGCAAAACAAATGCACAAATAAGTATCTGTTAGTTGATGAGTGTTCTGGTGTTTGGTATCTCCTGCAGGATGTTACGAACAACACGAAGTTGGTGCTTTATTATTTTCTGTTTTTTACGTGGCCTGATGGTAATGGGTTTTTTTAAAAATAAATTTTAATGAATCACCGGAGATAGTTATAGATTTACAAGCTTTCGTGATCACGTTTCAGTCGTACAATGATGGAGTACCCATCCCTCCACCAGTGCCCATTCTCCACCACCAATATTCCAGTGTTCTTCCACCCAACCCCCGCCTCTGTGGCAGGCACGTTCCCTCTTTCTCTCTCCTTTTGGGTATTATGGTTTGCAATACAGGCACTAAGAAGCCATCATGTTCGGTCCATGGTCTTCTTTCAGCCCGCATCTCCCACCCCGAGCGAGCCCCGCAAGCATCATTTACTTGGTGGTCCCTTCTCTACCCCCGCTGCCTTTGAGGCTGGATATATGTTTGAGAAATAACTTCTCGAGTCAAAAACTCAACCGGAATGTGAACACTGAAGAAATGTCAGCGGGTCTCAGTGTGCGTCGCGCTTGTGTTTTTATTTTTCCAGGCGTATTGGCGATCCTGTGCCATGATCCTGGGCTGCGTGATCGAGAGGGCGTTCAAGGATGAATATGTGATCACTTTGGTCAGAGCTCCGGAAGTTCCTGGTAATGTACACCTTGAAGGAAATAAATGAGTCTTGTTGCCTTGGAATAGTGTAGTATATATTTTTAAAGTTTTAGGGCTGCACCCAGCAATGCTCAGGGGTTATTCCTGAGTTCTGAATTCAGGACTAACTCCTGGGCGTGCTTGGAGATCATATGGGATGCTGGGGATAGAACCCGGGTTGGCCCCGTGCAAGGCAAGCGCCGTGCTGGCTGTACTCTCGCCCTGACCCGTGCTGTCTATATTTAATGTTATATAAAGTTCATTTCTAATTTTTTTCTTTTTTGGCTTTTTGTGTCACACCCGGCAATGTTCAGGGCTGACTCCTGGCTCTGCACTCAGGAATTACCCCTGGTGGTGCTTGGGGGACCATATGGGATGCTGGGAATCGAACCCGGGTCGGCCTCGTGTAAGGCAAACACCCTACCCGCTGTGCTATCGCTCCAGCCCCAAGTTCATTTCTAATTTAATATAAATTTTGTGGATTGTTTTGGCTACACCCAGCTGTGCTGAGGTCTTACTCATGGCTCTGCACATAGGGATCGAACCTGGGTCAGCCGGCCTGCAAGGCAAGCGCCCTACTTGCTGTGCTATCGCTCGATCCCCTTAATCTAAATTTTTATCTGACATATATATTCATCTATTATGGATAACAACCATCCTATTTAATGATTAGAAGTCACTAATTGATAGTTGAATCAAACAAGAACATTTCTCCAGAATGTAAATTTCATGGGGTTGCTTTCTCTTCGTGTTTATTTCGTATCCCTGCAAAAATTGATTTCCAAGTTGAATGTGTCTGAAATGAGGAAATGGGAATATAAATGAAGGTTTTTTTTTTGGGGGGGGGTTACACCTGGCAATGCACAGGGGTTACTCCTGGCT
The DNA here is from genome assembly GCF_027595985.1 of Sorex araneus. Lineage (NCBI taxonomy): Eukaryota > Metazoa > Chordata > Mammalia > Eulipotyphla > Soricidae > Sorex > Sorex araneus. The sequence goes on along the minus strand of NC_073303.1, from coordinate 189,578,102 downwards.
CTGCACTCAGGAATTACCCCTGGCGGTGCTCAGGGGACCATATGGGATGCTGGGAATCGAACCCGGGTTGACCTCGCAAGGCAAACACCCTACCCGATGTGCTATCGCTCCAGCCCCTTTTGATTTTTTTTGTGCCTAGCAATTATATATAATAATTGTCTCTATAGTGATAATATACCTGAAGAAAATTTGACTGTTTAAAAACTACTTATAATTTGGGGCTAACAAAAGACGTGTCAACTTTTTGGGGGCCAGGGGGAAGTTAGATGTATGGCAAACAATTGGGATGATAGTAACGCTTTCTTAGGTTTTTTTTTTTTTTTTCTTTTCCCCCCTTTCTTTTGGAGCCATACAAGCAATGCTCAGAGGTTACTCCAAGCTCTGCACTCAGGAGTTATTTCTGGCAGTGCTCAGGAAGCCATATAGGATGCCGAGCATTAAGCCTGGGTTGGCCTCGTGCAAGGCAAGTGCCGCGCCCCCTTAGACTATTTCTTCAGCCCCCACTTTTGTAGCTTGTAGAGCAGGAAAAATGGCTCATCCCTCACTTGATGGGCTACACATTCCATTGTTCAATCGTTGGGAAGAACGAGTAAGGAGAGCCTGCTGAAATATCAGCGCTGGGACGAATGGAGACATTACTGGCGCCAGTCGATGAACAACAGGATGATAGTGACAGTGATAAGTGATACATTCAGTTGTTGTGGTTAGTTGCGTTCTTCCCTCACAGTTTCAACTTTGTTTTTTTTTTTTTTTTTTTTTTTTTTTTTATCTTGGCTGGATGTCTAGTAATCGCTGGAGCTTTCTGCTACGACGTGGCCTTGGATAAGAGACTGGATGAGTGGACACCGACAAAGGTGAGCGCCCTCCTGAGCGAGGGCGTGCGAGGCTTGTCGGAATCACGCCCCGTGTATCCGCCCCCTCTCTCGGTGCTTCCTTTCAGAGTGTGTTGCAGACAGAGGCGCATGAATGAGGATATCCATAACTGTGCGTCATTGCAGGGGAGCTTTCTATCCCGCCTGATCTTTTTCCCCTTGTCGTCAAAATGCTTTATTCCTTTTTTTTTTTTAACTCTTCTTGAGAATAGGAATGTTTGGAGATGCCCAGATATTATAGAACTAGAGAAGCTTAGCCCCCCTGGAGTTCTAATTCCTTGGTTCCCCCGAGCACTGATTGACAGCCACTGACCAAAAAAATACCAAAAAAGAACAAACCCAACCTTTTTTTTGCCTGTTGTCTGCTGTGAGATCACCGGTTGCAGAAGGGCCATGCTGAGAGTGAGAGTGAGTGGCAGGATCAGTCTTCTGCAAACATCACCTATGTAGCAACATCTGTCTAGACAGCCCCCACCCCCCTCCCCGGGAATGGTCTATTGGTCTGGGACTTGGGTTCCCATAGGGTCTGGCTGTGGCGGATGATCAAGGTGTGTGTGTAAATAGGGTAAATAGGGCTGGAGCCATAGCACAGCGGGTAGGGCGTTTGCCTTGCACATGGCCAACTGGGGTTCAATTCCTCCGTCCCTCTCAGAGAGCCTGGCAAGCTACCCAGAGTATCCCGCCCGCATGGCAGAGCCTGGCAAGTTCCCCGTATTTGATGTGCCAAAAACAGTAACAAGTCTCACGATGGACACGTTACTGGTGCCTGCTCGAGCAAATCGGTGAACAATGGGAAGACAGTGCCACTGTGCTACAGGGTAAATAGGCTTTTGGAAGTCACACCTAGAGACCTAGTTCTGGCTGGGGAGAAGAGCAGACGGCTGACTTGTAAGTGAAACTTCATGTCCCACAACCTGGGAAGCCCAGAGATCAGCAAAGCAGAGGCCAGTACCCAAGGCGCTCTGTCCGCTCCCCCCGGTACTTACGTTTTCACAGCGTAACATCTCTGCTGTTGTCTTAAGATTACGTTGGCAGTGACTTCTCCTGAGTGGGCCATCCTAGGTCTAGCGAAACATAGGGGTCGGTTTCCTGAAAGTGAGGGCTGGAATCAGGGTGGATCCAGTTTTTTTTTTTTTTTTTTTTTTTATTTAATTTTTTATTGAGTCACCATGTGGAAAGTTACAAAGTTTTCAGGTTTAAATCTCAATTATACAATGCTCGAATACCCATCCCTTCACCATGGATCCAGTTTTAAAATATAATCCTGTCCGTGTTATTTAGAACTTGGTGTTTACCATCGAGGGGGAAGGGAGAGAACTTTGGTGGTAGAAAGAGGAAAGAGGGGGTGAGGGTAGAGAGAGACTGAGACACATGGGCCAGAGAGAGAGAGACACAGAGAGGTAGAGACACCTGGGCCGGGGAAGGGGTGGGCCCATCCTTCATCAGGTCTGGACCTGTCTTTCTGAATCCAGGAGCAGAATCATTCCTGAAAGAGTTAGTAAAAACGAAAGGATTAAAATTCACCTCTTGTTTGTGGAACTTGAGATGAAAACTTTCAAGAAGGGTGTGTGTGTGTGTGTGTGTGTGTGTGTGTGTGTGTGTGTGTGTGTGTGTGTGTGTGTGTGTGTGTGTGTGTGTGTGTGTGTGTGTGTGTGTGTGTGTGTGTGTGTGTGTGTGTGTGTGTTGGTAAGTGGAGCGCCATAGTACAGCGGGTAGGGCATTTGCCTTGCATGCAGCCGACCTGGGTTCAATCCCCAGCATCCCATATGGTCCCCCAGCACTGCTAGAAGTGATTTCTGAGTGCAGAGCCAGGTGTATCCCTGAGCATTGCCCCGTGTGACACAAACAACGACAATAACAACAAAACAAACAAACAGAAAAAATGTGCTGGCTACTTGCAGGCTCCGTGCCAGACTGAAGCCCTTGGAGAAAGTCAAATACTCTGTTAAACTATGGTTTTGTTTTTTTCTTTTTTGGGTCCTACCCGGCGATGCACAGGGGTCACTCCTGGCTCTGCGTTCAGGAATTGACCCTGGCGGTGCTCAGGGAACCATATGGGATGCTGGGAATCGAACCCGGGTGTGCAAGGCAAATGCCCTACCCACTGTGCTATCACTCCAGCCCCTCAAATGCTCTATTAAACTATGAATGTGACGCTGTTACAGCTTATTTACATAAGCATCGGCAAAGGCCTTTACGAGAGCACAATGGGTGGGGAGCTTGCCTCTCACGCCGGCCCACCTGGGTCGGACCCCCAGTACCCGACATGGTCTCCCTAGCCCCCCCAAGAGTGATCCTTGGGTACAGAGCCAGTGAGCCCTGAGCACTATTGTGTGTGGGCCCCCCACACCCACAAGTCATTTTGTGTAAAAAATTAGAATATTTACGGGAATCATTTTATTTTCGTTTTGTTTCGGGGCCACCCCCCCAGCTCAGTGCTCAGGGGTCACGTCTCAGATCCTCGGGGAACCATACGGGATGCTGGGGATTGAACCCAGGTCGGCTGCTTACAGGACATGTACTCTGCCTGGCGTGTTATCGCTCTGGCCCTGGAAATCTTTTTTTATGAAGCGAGTGTTAGAGTATTTTTATTAGAGTATTTTATTAGAGTATTTTTATCTTCTGACTATTAGAAATTTATAGGATAGAACATATTTGTTAATTAAAAAAAAATCTCAGAAACACTAATACACTAATGTGTTTTCATCATTATATTGTGAAACAGTGACATCAGTATGCAGAAATTCATAACACTGAACAATCTGGACAGGGCCAACGATGCTGTTACAGTACCCAGAGAAACTTCCCGAAGCACCTAGACTAGGGCTCCGTAACTTTTCCTACTCGCCGTCTGTCCCCTTTTGCCTGGGAACGCAGCAAAGTAAGCGTGGCTGGAAGCCCTTGCACGCACGACACGGTTGCTTTTGAATTAATTTTTGGTCGTTGCTTGTTCAAAGACCTTCAGCTGTTACTGAGCTTTTGCAGCCCCACGTTTTTATGCAGTCCCCATACAGGGTTGGCAGCCATACACTTAATAAGTAGGAGGACATCACTCATAACTTTTGACCCATGCCTCTGAAAATCTTAATTTTACTCATAGTGTGAAAACATTTTTGTGTCTTGCTGTTTATTCACATTTCTCCTTATTGCACTGTTGTAGTAAACACATGTAAGGTGATCTAATTGAGATAAAATATTAATGATTCTTTGTTTAATTATACTTAAACAAGTTGATAGAGTAAATACAATAAGCCACAAGTTTGGGAGTGGTAAAAATGGGAGAAATCGTAACATGCCCATATTAAATGATCCAAGTATTCCATTGTTGCAAATGAATGAACTTCCCCTATAAATTTCATTTTGCTTTGGTTGATTTTGTAATGTAAAGATGACTTATGAAGAAATTTTATTTTTTCTTTGGTTTTTGGGCCCCACTAACAGCACTCTGGGCTTACTCTTGGCTCAGTGCTCAGGGATCACTCCTGGAGGTGCTCACAGGACCTTCTGGGGTGCTGGAGATCAAACCCAGGGTGGCTGCATGCAAGGCAAACTTTTTTTTTCCCTTTTGGGTCACACCTGGTGATGCACAGGGGTTACTCGTAGCTCTGCATTCAGGAATTACTCCTGGCGGTGCTCCGGGGACCCTATGGGATGCTGGGAATCGAACCCGGGTCGACCGCGTGCAAGGCAAACACCCTACCCGCTGTGCTATCGCTTCAGCCCCAAGGCAAACATTTTTACCTGCTGTCCCGTGTCTCTTCAGCCCCTGGAAAAATGAAATCATTACAGAAAGTTAATGCTTTTGTCTCTTCAGGAGAACCTGCGTTCCTTCACAAATGATGCTCGCACTTTAATTTATAAAGATCTCCCATTTGAAACTCTGGATGTTGATGCAAAAGTGGCATTAGAAATATTTCAGCACAACAAGTAAGTAAACGTCCTTAAAAACAGTAAATTTCCCAAAGTTTTGTGGAGTGAAGAATATAAAGCTCTGAGAAGTTTTATGAGATACGTGATATCCTTTGGCTTTCAGCTCTCAGATCATTATTTCAGTCTGTTCATGCTTGCCTACCTCATCATATATTTCACAGAGAGAAGCCCCAGCTACCCTCATGGAATCTTTTTAAACTTTGCTAGAATTACCCCCTCCCTGCTCCCAGCACCCGCCCCTCCATAATTGTTTACTGTTTTACTTCTATTTTTATGATCAGTCTTCTTTTTACGTCAGCATAATTCCCTTTTTCTTTATGTTGTGCTAATAAAGTATTATTTTGTGCATTTTGAAGCCTTCCCTTTCCCCCTTTCCACTCTTGAAATAAAAGGAATAAGAGAAAATGCCAGCAGTTTGTTAAAATTAATTTTGGGTCAATATTTCGAATCCCACCTAACTTCCTAGTTTCTTTTCTTTTCTTTTTTTATTTTCGTGAGTCATGTTGAGATACAGTTACAGACGTACAAATTTTTGTGATTACGTTTCAATCAAGCAATGTTCGAGTACCCATCCCTCCACCAGTGCCCATTCTCCACCACCAATGTTCCCAGTGTCCCTCCCGCCACTTCCACCCCTTCCCTCCCCCTGCCTCCGTGACAGACACATTCCCTCTTTCTCTCTCTCTCCTTTTGGGTGTTATGGTTTGCAGTACAGGCACTAAGCAGCCGTCGTGTTTGGTCCATAGTCTACTTTCAGCACGCATGTACCACATCCCGAGCGAGCCCTCCAACTATCATTTACTTAACTTAGTGGTCCCGTCTCCATCCCACCTGCCTTTTCCCTCAGCACGTGAGATCAGCTTCCAAGCTGAGGGGCGATCCTCCTGGCCCTTATCTCTACTATCTTTAGGTGTTATTCTCCTATTTTGTTACTTTATGTTCCACAAATGGGTGCGATCATTCTGCATCTGTCCCACTCTTTCTGACTCATTTTGCTTAGCATGATACTCTCCATGTTAATCCACTTACATGTATGGTTTCATCTTTTCTAACCACTGCATACTATTCCATTGTATAGATATACCAAAGTTTCTGTAACCAGTCATCTGTTCTTGGGCACTCGGGGTTTTTCCAGATCTGGCTATTGTAAATAGTGCTGCAATAAACATACACGTGCAGATATCATTTCTGCTGTACTTCTTTACATCTCTGGGATATATTCCCAGAAGTGGTATTGCTGGGTCAAATGGAAGCTCAATTTCTAGTGGTTTGAGAAACGTCTGTATTGTTTTCCAAAAAGGCTGGATCGGTCGGCATTCCCACCAGCAGTGAAGGAGAGTCCCTTTCTCCCCACATCTGTGCCAACACTGGTTGCTTTTGTTTTTGTGGATGTGTGCCAGTCTCTGGTATGAGATGATATCTCGTTTTGCTCTGTGTCTCTCTGATGCTTAATGATGAAAAGCATTTTTTTATGTGCCTTTTGATCACTCAGATTTCTTCTTTGGGGAAGTTTCTGTTCATTTTATCGCCTCCTTTTCTGATGGGGTTGGATTTTTTTTTCTTGTAGCGTTCAGCCAGTGCCTTGTATGTCCTTGATATTAACTCCTTAACTTCTTAGTTTCTCTTCTCACTCAGAATAACTTCTTCAGAACATAAGATAAAATTTATTATTAACCAGATTAAAACCAGAACTAATTAGTATGCAAGTAAATTATTCTGGGGGAAAAAAAAAAAGCCGTAATAGAGGCACTAGATTCTGATGCCTTGGAAAATGGTTGAAGTTGTAGATTAGACTTTCTTTAGGTTAATCTGGAAATTTAGGCACACTTATCATGGGTTAGTTTCAAAAAGTCTCTGAGATCCGTACTTTAGCTTGGCATTTTCAAAAGTGATGTACCTCAGAAGATTCTTTTTTTTTTTTTCCTTTTCTTTTTGGGTTACACCCGGCAATGCACAGTGGTTACTCCTGGCTCATGTACTCAGGAATTACTCCTAGTGGTGCTCAGGGGACCGGAAGATTCTTTCTTAAGCTATTGATTGGACCACTGATGAATACGTACTCTCTTTAGCTACTTTGGGGAACAGAATGCACCACCCGAGTTTACTCTGAGGCAATTTCCCAAAGTGATGTGTTGGTGGGGCTCAGGGGGACCCCTGGGGGCTGGGGGCTGCTGGCTCTCTTTTCTCTCTCTCCAGCTCCGAGGCTTTTCGTATTAGGTGGCCAAGCCTTGAAGCGCATGTGGGCTGTGTGCTACCAGCCGTATTGGCAAAAGTGGGCGTAGCCGAGGGGAATTTGGGCAATAAGTTTGTCAGGATTTGCTCATAACATTTAGATATGGAAGGCCTTGTGAGTGAGTCAGGAGTCAAGGAAACCGCTGAGACTTTTCACTGACTGAGCGTTTGACGGTGCCGTTTACTCAGGAGGAAATTCAGGACTGTTTCGTGGGAAAAAGTTGGGGGAGATTAGAGGGGGCATTTTTTTTTTTCCTTTTTGGGTCACACCCAGCGATGCACAGGGGTTACTCCTGGCTCTGCACTCAGGAATTACTCCTGGCGGTGCTCAGGGGACCATATGGGATGCCGTGGATCGAACCGAGGCTGGCCGCGTGCAAGGCAAACACCCTCCCTACTGTTCGATTGCTCCGGCCCCAAAAGGGGTCAATTTTTGCCGCAGTTTGAGAATTTTGGAGATTAAGGTGCTGTGGAAACACCCAAGGGGATGGCCAGGGAGGTGCTGGGTACACAGGCGTTGGCTCAGGATAGGTGTAAGTGACGGTGAAACCTGCACAAAGCTGGCAGCTGCTAGGCGGGGGGGAGGGGGGGTGGGCGGGGGGGGGGTGATGGTTTGTGTCAAAAGAGCTAGAATGGCAGAGAGAGGATTGTCCGGAAAGGGCAAGTGCCAGGCAGCGGGGGGCATCATGCGGGCTGCGGAAAGAGCCGGCAGGAGCTGGGGTGGGGATGAGCAGTGGGAGCAGATGGAAACTTCTAGCTTGACTGTGGCTGTTGGGCTTTGACCAGAGCCCTTTGGTTGAAGCCGTAGCCTATGGCCAGATTGAAGGAGGGGAGAGGTTAAGGGTCCAGGTGTAAAGCAGTCACAGAAACCCTTAGCTGAAGAGAGAAATGATTGTCTAACTCTGAATGTCTTTTTTGGGGGAAGGGGGGCATATTTAGACTTAAATTTTTTTGTGTGTGTGTCTTTTTTGAGTCATACCTGGCAGTGCGCAGGGGTGACTCCTGGCTCATGCACTCAGCAGGTACTCCTGGTGGTGCTTGGGGGACCATATGGGATGCTGGGAATCGAACCCGGGTCGGCCACATGCAAGGCAAATGCCCTACCCACTGTGCTATTGCTCCAGCCCCTAGACTTAAAATCTTTTTTTCTTTATTTTCTATTTAGGTATAAAATGGATTTTATAGAAAAAAAGGCATCTCAGAATCCTGAAAGAACAATCAAGCTCCACAGGTCAGTAAGACTTGAAAGACCGTCCGTGCTGCTTTAGGGGGAGCCTCGGTTTCATGGCTGCTGAGCTACGGCGTCTGCCGGCCACAGGAGAATTTGCACTTGGCGCCGCCTCTTCTCGCTGCCTCATTTTTTGCTCTGCTCATTGTTTTGATAGTAGTGGTGATTCTGAGTTTTAAGTCACCTTCAGGGCAGTTGTGGTTTCTGTTCCTCATTCTATTTATTTTTTCTACCTTTGCATTTCAAGAGTTGGAAACTTGCTTAAAAATACTGTGTTAAGAGTTTTGAAAGCGGGCAAAATAGTCATCATTATGATTTATGCATGACAGTGCATGTGTGTACAGAAATGTGACTGCTGCCTCGTTACTCGAGTTGCGTGTCAGTAACGTCAGCGCGTGCTTCCTGTGGCACGGCCGAGGGGGCTAAGACAGTGCCTGCTGCAGCCGTGACTTCAGAGCCTCTCTCTGTTTCCTCATACTCCAGTGTCTTGGCTCAAGCCCAACTCCTTCCCCCTAGAAACCTGCTCTGTGTCTCCGGAGGAGCTGTCCCACACGCTGAATTCTCACCTCAGATGAATTGAGTTCTTGTAGGTTATCAGTTTAGACATTGGATTTACTTGATTGCATGATGCGTTCAGTGAACTTAAAAAACTTAAGAAGTTCTGGGGCTGGAGAAATAGTGCAGCGGGTAAGGTGCTGGCCTTGCACATGGCCGACCCGTGTTCTATCCCCGGCGTCCCATATGGTACTCCGAGCCTACCAAGAGTGATTCCTGAGCATAGTCAGATGTGACCCAAAAAGAAAAAAAAAAAAGAGGGAGAGAGAGAGAGACAGAGAGAGAGAGAATGAGAGACAGAGAGAATGAGAATGAGAGAGAATGAGAGAATTTTGCAGGAAAGTATAAAGAAATTCTTTGTTAATCTATTGTAAATTATTTGACTCTAAGGATTTATTTATTATTATTATTTTTTAATCATCCAACCAGGTTTGGTGACTTCATTGATGTGAATGAAGGCCCCGTTATTCCAAGAACAAGCGTTTGTTTCCAGTATGAAGTGTCAGCGGTGCACAATCTTCCGGCTACCGGGCCAGATCTAGTACGGAGATTCCAGGGTCTCTCCTTACCCGTTCACTTACGAGTAAGTGAAGAGCCAGGTTTTAGCTCATCGGTTGGGCTGCAGCAATAGCACAGTGGGTAGGGCATTTGCCTTGCACATGGCCAACCTGGGTTCGATTCCTCTGTCCCTCTCGAAGAACCTGACAAGCTACCAAGAGTATCCCGCCTGAACGGCAGAGCCTGGCAAGCTCCCTGTGGCGTATTCGATATGCCAAAAACAGTAACAACAAGTCTCACAATGGACACGTTACTGGTGCCCGCTCGAGCAAATCGATGACAGTGACAGTGACAGTTTAGGCTACCCACTGCTCAGGGTTTTATTTCTGGCTTTGTGCTCGGTACTGACCCCTGGTGGTGCTGGGAATTTGAACCCAGGTTGGTGGGTTGCAAAGGAAGCGCCTTGACACACTTTTTTCCACCCCAAATTTAAAGGGCATGTATTTTAATTTTCACTCAATTAACATTTTATAGTTTGGGTTTGTGATTAAAGACAGGCATGGTTTTCCCTGTAAACCCAACATTTTTTTAATTTGTTTTGTTTTTTGTTTTTCAGAAGGGTTCCTATGTATTTAGTCAATTTTACCAGCTCGTTCACCGACTCCCCATCTCTCATTGTCCACTTTTAACTGTCTTAATAAAATGAATGACCCTTATTCGGTCATCTTGTGCTTCACAGTTTTAACTTTAGACATTTTAATATGAAGGATCAAGGAAACGTGTTCTAGTATTTTACTGTTGTCTTTGTTTCGACTTGTTCTTTCGAAGTCACTGTTAAAATCGTCCAGAGACTGCCATTTCAGCGTGGGAATTCCAGAGTCGGCTTGGTTTTGTGGTGCTTGGGGGGCCACTCCCTGCTGTGCCCAGGGCTCTCTCCTGGGTCTGCCCCCTTATCCCTTGTGGCCCTTGCTGGAGGGTCACACGAGCTGCTGGGACTCGAACCCAGGCCAGCCGCCTGCGGCCACGCCCCCGGCAGTACATCTGCCCTCCCCACAGTTGGCTCCTAAGGATGCTGTCCTTGAGGTGGCTTCTGACTCAAAGGATGGCCTCTAGATGGCTGAAGCTCTTTGCACGCAGGAAAGAGCCATGTAGAATGTGCAGGGAAATGGGGCGGGTTTTTCCTTCCTATGGCAAGGAGTTCTTTGCATAACGGTGCTGATTCCGATGGACAAGAGGAAGGGTGGGATATTTAGGACTTTATTCCTTTTTTCTTGCTGAGCAAAGCCACTGTTCTAGAGTCCTGTTTCCCTAGTTGTCTGTGACAACTCAACCAAAACAGTGTTGCCCGAGTTTTACGCATTTGCTATGCTTAAGACCTGTATAAAGATTCAGCCTTGTTTGTTTGTTTATTTATTTATTTTGCTTTTTGGGTCACACCCAGCAATACTCAGGGGTTACTCCTGGCTCTGCACTCAGGAATTACTCCTGGCGGTGCTCAGGGGACCATATGGGATGCTGGGATTCAAACCTGGGTTGGCCTGGCCGCGTGCACGGCAAACGCCCTACCCGCTGTGCTATTGCTCCAGCCCCCAGCCTTGTTTATTTCAATTTCTTGAATTCATAGTAAGTTTTTTTTCCCCTCTCTCTTAAGGCACATTTTACAATATGGGATAAGCTATTGGAAAGATCTCGGAAAATGGTAAGTGCTTATTTTGGTTAGTGTTTTTGACAGCTAATGAGTACTCGTCTATGAAGAAATTCTCATTAAAATTAAGCAACAAAAGAAAAAAAGGAGAGAAAGAAAAAAGTAATTATCTGTCTCAGCAATTGAAGCAGTATGTGGTGGTTGATTGCAGTGATACTTTGGCAAGAGGAAAGTTGTAATTTAGCAATTTCTCTTTTGTTTTTAATTTGTTAGTTTCATGGAAATGGTACTGTAGGATTTGAAGGTAGATAAGAATATTACTATAGAAATAGTTCTTAATGTTTGTAATAGTGTTAATTAGGTTTTATGTTAAAAAAAACCAGTGTGTTTAGGAACTACAATTGGTGTTAAATTAAGAACATTAGATTTTTAAAAATCATTATTTTTGTTTTTGTTTTTGGGCCACGCCTGGTGATACTCAGGAGTTACTCCTGGCTTGCTCTCAGGGATTACTCCTGGCGGTCCCTAGGGACCATATGGAATGCTGAGGGTCGAACCCACCCGGGTCTGCTGTGTGCAAGGCAAGCACCCTACCCATTGCACTATCTTTCCAGCCTAGAAGCATGTGGATTTTAACCTGCTGAACAGGCCACCTTCTTGGGGTCAGCAGGTAGCAGTGAGCACCCACTTTGGGGAAGTGAAACCCGAGGGTTGTTTTAGCTGATAGCACAGTTTACTGCACACGCACAGAGGAAGCACAGTTTACTGCACGCACACAGAGGAAGCCAGTGCTCCAGATTTCTTTTTTTGTTGTTGTTGTTGAATCACCATGAGAAAAGTTACAAAGCTTCCAGGCTTAAGTCTCAGTCATACAATGATCAAACACCCATCCCTTCACCAGTGCACATGTTCCACCACCAAGAACTCCAGTATACCTCCCATCCCACCTCCCCAACCCCCCACCCCCGGCCTGTGCAGCTGATGATTTTCACTTTACTCTCTCTTTACTTTGATTATGTTCAATATTTCAACAGAAAACTCACTATTATTATTTGGAATTTCCCCCCAACAATCAGACCTGCCGAAAAGGCAGCATTTGATAATTTGTTTTCCATTGCTGAGAATGAGAAGAGCGTATGAGGTCATGGCCACGCAGTTTTGGGTTTCTGGTATTTTAGTAATTATGTCCAGAGAAATTTCTGCCAGAAGTCACGTCACTGCAAGCTCGTACCTCTGTTTAGCGGGGTCTAAAAGATGGTGGTCACCACACTGCCGCTAAAGGAAAGGCCGAGAGAAAAACCTTTCCCCTCCAGGGGCGGCATGGGGCCGCAGCTTGGTTCACAATCTAGAGGCGTTTCTGCAAGGAGCCGCTGGGTGCTGAAAGTAGTTAGTGGGCTTCCGGGATCGTGGGCGTTCAGGAACCAAGGAGCTGTTCGCGTGGGGCCGCTCGGGGTCTCATCCTGGCGAAAAGTGGGGGGCTCCAGATTTCTAACCGAGAGTTTTGAACAGGTTGGGGCTATTTATCACTTCAAAGGAGGGAGGGTGGAAGTCTAAATCATGGATCTGAAAATTTTCCCGAGAAAAGCAAAGCGGTATTTGTGGGAGGAGCCCTGAGCTCAGCTCTGGAGTCAGATGCTTTGACTCCAGATGTGAGCATCTTTGTCTCCTGTGAAATGCTCAGGCAGTGACTCAGCACAGCTGTTTCTCTTCTCTGCGGTGCTGAGGATGGAACCCATGGCCTTAGCACGTGACGCGTGTGCTCTTCCATGGAAGCCGGAGCTCCGGCCTATAGCTGTCTTCACTCTGCAGTGCTCAGGGGCACTTCCTGGCTCTGTGCTCAGGCTGGAGGTGGGAGGGGACCACGTGTGGTGCCAGGGATGGAACTGGGGTCGACCATCAGCGTCGCAAGGCCAACACCGTAGTCCCAGGACCAGCTCTCCACTCCTCTCCTCCAGAGCTGTTTTCTTACCACAATTTAACGAAAATTTAAAGATGAAGATTTGACAGATATAGTTTAAAACTGCCTTTATTGTTGACATTGAAATGTCCTGGTCATAAGCCAATCAAATTTGAATACTTAAGATTTGGTTTTTTTGGTTTTTTTTTTTTTAGCTTATTCTGCGTCATTAGCATTTACATTTTAGAAGTAGGAATAATTATATTTTTCACTCTATTTATCTTCATTCTTTTATAGGGTAAGTGTTCATCTTTTAGTTACATTATTTGACAGGTGCCTTTTATTTTGGCCTTATCACCCCTTCCTGATTACCCAATTTTCCACTCCAGTCAAGCTTGAAAGCATACATCAGCCATATAACTTCCTTTTTCAAGTTTACATTATTTAATATAACACTGTATATGTACGGTAATAACTGGAAACTTTATAGTGTACCAGGTAGTTGCCTTTTTTATGATGAGAATTTTTTTTTTTTTTGGGTTTTTGGGTCACACCCGGCAATGCACAGTGTTTACTCCTGACTCTTCACTCAGGAATTACCCCTGGCGGTGCTCAGGGGACCATATGGGATGCTGGGATTCGAACCCGGGTCGGCCGCGTGCAAGGCAAATGCCCTACCCGCTGTGCTATCGCTCCAGCCCCTATGATGAGAACTTTTAAAACCTACTTTCGGGCCGGAGCGATAGCACAGCGGGTAGGGCGTTTGCCTTGCATGCGGCCGACCTGGGTTCGATCTCTGGCATCCCATATGGTCTCCCCAGCACTGCCAGGAGTAATTCCTGAGTGCATGAGCCAGGAGTAACCCCTGTGCATTGCCGGGTGTGACCCAAAAAGAAAAAAAAAAAACAAAAAACCCTACTTTCAGCAACTTTCAATACAATCTTGTATTCTTAACTCAGTCTTGCTTTGTTTTATTTTTTAAGGAGCGTTCTCTCTGGACTTGTTCTCATTCTCTTTCTATGTCCTCGTTTTTCATGTGTGTGTAAAATTTAGTCTTCATTATTAATTAATAGAATCATAATTTATTCTTAGAATTATTAATACATGAATTAATATATTAGTGGATTTATTGCTTAGGTACTGTGCCATAATATTTTTGTATAAAGTATCCTTTTTTTTTCTCATGAGAAAAAAAAATATTTGAATGGATGGGTAGAATAACTTTGGGCAGCTACAGTGATCATTTAGAAAAGAAGTGAGTCCAACAGGTTCTCAAAGATGTTATTTAATTTATTACTGTAATACTGATTTAATAAAATATCCTCGGGGCCAGAGGGATAGCCCAGTGGGCTGTTTCATGTGCTGTGTGTGCAGTAGGCTGGCCTATGTCAGTCCCCAGCACTGCTGTGGTCCCTGGAACAGTGTAGGAACTGAGCACTGCCGGGGGTTGCCAAAAGTCCCCACCCCCCACCCGGAAACTCTGCTGACATTCTGACATACAGTGTTATTTACGGGCCTGCTTTGGGTATGTGTCGTTTCACTGAAAGTCAGCTTCCCAAGGGCCCGGGGGCAAGTTTAAGTGAGCACTTAATTCGGGGAGTGTCCAGAGACAGTGGAAACACTTCGAAGGCAGGAAGAATGCATGTATAATCGAGCCAGTAGCCCCGGAGAGCTAACGGGAACCTGTGAGTGGCAGTTTTCGGAAACGTGCTTGGGTTCCGTTTCCTTCCGCGGTTCATTTTGCCTGTCCACAGGGAGTGGATTAAAGTGCTTGGTTATTGAACTGACCGAGTCTCCCTCGGACAGGAAGTGGCCGTCGGAAAATGTGCCACACCCTCTCCCAGGTTCTCCTGGGAGTCACTAGACCCAGCCAGGAGGTCGTACGCGTGGGGCTGGGACATTGGGAAGCACAGGTCTCAGCGCAGGGTTGCTGAGAGGAAGGGCCCCTGGAGTTGGGGACGGCTACAGGCTGAATACAAGCAGTCCAGGGGGGTGCTGTCCTAGGAGGGAGCTTGGGGATGGGCTCAGAGGAAGCCACGTGTCTTGGGACACGGAGGAAGCGTGAACACAGTCGGTGGCACTGAGTCTCAGTGTTCAGGCGCACTGAGACTGGGCGATGATTCCAGAGAAATCTGCGGGCATAGTCTCCAAGGAGCCTGCCTGCCATGATGGACACTTTGCATTCCCCTCCGGAAGGTGATCGGGGTGACTGCAGAGTTTCAAAACTTTTTTCTCTTGGGTTTTGGGGGTCACACCGGGTGGTGCTCAGGGTTCACTCAGGGCCCTGTCCTCAGGGATCATTCCTGGTGGGACCATCTGGGGTGCCGGGGATAGAACCCGGTTGATGCATGCAAAACAAGAGTCTTCACTGCTGCACTATCTCTCTGGCCCCGTGACCAGAGGATTTGAACACAGGTGTTACCTACTGCTCAGCTCTGCCATTCTGGGGATGGCGTGGGAAACGGCGGCCGCTGAAACCGGGATTCTTGTTAGGGGCGTAGAAAACTATGAATTGTCGGGCTCAGGTGTGAGCTTGGGGACTCTGGTGGGTTTCCCAGGTGGAATTAACAGGATTATCACTTGACTCAGGTAAGGGGTCTGGACAGGCAGGTAGACCTTTTCTTGAAAGAAAGTACAGGAGGGGCTGGAGTGATAGCACAGTGGGTAGGGCGTTTGCCTTGCACGCGGCCGACCCGGGTTCGAATCCCAGCTTCCCACATGGTCCCCTGAGCACCGCCAGGGGTAATTCCTGAGTGAAGAGCCAGGAATGACCCCTGTGCATTGCTGGGTGTGACCCAAAAAGCAAAAAAAAAAAAAAAGACAGTACAGGAGGTGGGGCAGATTTGGGGGTGATGAGAAATAGAGTTAGCCCTGAATGTTTAGCATATCTGGATGCCATCGACGAGAAATTAGGACACACAGACCTGAGTTGGTGATGGCTTCTTTGGTCAGTGATGGGCTGCGTTTGTGGTTGTGGTGCTCTGTGGTGTTGACTGACTGGTGATGAGAGAATGTGCACCTGTCTTTACGGGGTGGGAGTCAGGCATTGTTCAAAATGGTCCTGTCTTCCAGCAAAATAGACCGCTTTAAAATACTTTGTTGGTGCACTTCTGTACAGTTTCTTATCCGCAGGGCTTCATTTATAGATGAAAAATAAAATGACAAAATTAGAAAACCCTCATCCTGTGTGCCTCGGATTTTATTTTTTACTAGAATTGCAGTAATTTATGTTGGGATATTGGCCTTGTTTCTCTTCCTGCTTTACTTTTTATAAAATTTACTTCTGAGTGTTTTGTTTGGCGGGGTGGGAGTGTATGTTAGTTTGGGCTTGGGGTCCACACCTGGCAATAATCAGTGGCTAGTCCTGGCTCTGTTTTTAGGGGTCACTCCTGGTGGTATTCAAAGGTGGTATTCAATATGTGGTGCTAGGAATCAAACTGGGCTCGGTCATCTGGGGCAAGCGCCTTCACCCTATATCTTTCTGGCCCTAAAAATTACTAATGAAGGGGAAAACCCAGGGCCCATTAGAGAACTGTGGGATGGCCCTAAATGGTGGGTGAAGGAGAAAGCTAAGTGTTGATTTGAAAGGTAAAGCCACTATTTATGTTTCTACAGGTAACTGAAGAGCAAAGTGAAGACACTACAGCAGAAACTCCATCTCCATCTCCATCTCCATCTCCATCTCCTTAAAATTTAATTATGTATAGTAAATTAAAATAAAAGATTTTTTTATGCAGTGTTGTGTGTGCTTGTCAGGATGGTTTTCCACCCAAGTTCTGTATGAGTGTTTGCTTTTACCTTTCATAAAGATTAAAACAACCGGGGCTGGCATGTGGCTCAGTACATGAGGTCCTGGGTTCCGTCCCCAGGAACACTCCTGGGTGCAGTTTCAGCTGGCATCGCTTTCCCCTCCCTCAAAGGGAACTGCTTATCTTGTTGGCAATAAACTTACTACGCAGAAATAGCACCGTCCTGAAATATTTCCTGGGCATACTGTTTGGGCGTGTTTTTTCCTTTGTCCCTTTTTGTACATGTTCAAATACAAATGTAATCTTTAAAAAAAAATTGTAAGCTCTTAACTATTTTCACTTTCACTAGTTTAGTTTTGGGGGTTTACGGGCCACACTTGTTGTTACTCAGGGCCTACTCCTGTGCTCTGTGCTCAGGGGCCACACCCAAAGGTGCTCAGGGGACCCTTTGGGGTGCCAGGGATTGAACCACGGTGGCTGCGTGCAAGGCCAGCACCTCCATTTATTGTCTTTCTGATCCCCATTTCACTATTTGAAACAGTGATCATAACTAACTGCAAATGCTAACCAGTTTGTGGGATAGACAGATAGGAACCATGTCCTAAATTCATTTAGTATTCCTTCTAGCTTGAACATTGGTCGACGGGGTTTAAAATTTAGAAGAAGAAGGGCTGTAGCGATTGCACAGTGGGTAGGGCGTTTGCCTTGCACGCGGTCGACCCAGGTTCGATTCCCAGCATCCCATATGGTTCCCTGAGCAGCACCAGGGGTAATTCCTGAGTGCAGAGCCAGGAGTAACCCCTGTGCATTGCCGAGTGTGACCTAAAAAAAGGAAAAATAAAAAGTAAATAAAATTTAGAAGAAGAAACCTCATGTCTTATATTTTGAAATTTAGAAGATGAAACCTCTAACGCTAATAGTTGCTGTGAAGGTGTTATGTAAATATGCATTTGATAAAGGCTCATTTTGGAAATGTCTGCTGTGGAAGTCACTTGCTGCACTGGGGGAATCAGCAGGAAGCAATAACACAGCAGGTAGGGCGTTTGCCTTGCACGCAGCCCACCCGGGTTCGATTCCCAGCATCCCATATGGTCAGCATCCCACCTGTCCAGGAAGAAGCAGCCGCCAGGACGCTGCTCTGAACAGCCACACTGAGCATCGAACTGGAGGCCTTACGCTTGCCGGGCAAGCTCTGAGCTGTCCCTTGGGCCCAAATGAGTGTTGCTTTAGAATATGTGTGATCCACAAGCGACTAGGAATCCCGCGGCTCTCTCTTGCCGCCTGTGTTTGGTGGTCTCTCACCGCTTTCCCACCCAGGACGGCCGATGCCGTGGGCGGACGAAGGAGGAAACGAGCAAGAGCCAGGCTGGTTGGTGATCAGTTGCCGTTGATTCTGTCCCCCCCACATGCCTGTTCCAATCTCACCAAACCCCTCAATCCCAGCTCCTCCGTCTCCCTTGCTCTGACTCTGGTGGTGTCTCTTTGGTCTCTTTCTTGTCTCTCTCAACCTCCCAACCCAGTCCTAGGGTAGCACAATCAACATATCAGAGCCTTCCCATGGTTGTTTTGATCTGCATCTCTCTGATGATTAGTGATGCAGAGCACTTTTTCATGTGCCTTTTGGCCATTCGTATTTCTTCCTTGGTAAAGTTTCTGTTCATTTCTTCGCCCCATTTTTTGATGGGGTTGGATGTTTTCTTCTTGTAGAGTTCAACCAGTGCTTTATATACCATTGATATCAACCCCTTATCTGATGGGTATTGTGTAAATATCCTTTCCCATTCTGTGGATAGTCTTTGGATTCTGGTCACTGTATCTCTTGCGGTGCAGAAGCTTTTTAGTTTAATGTAGTCCCATTTGTTGATCTCTGTTTTTACTAGATTGCTTAGTTCCGTGTCACCTTTGAAGATACCTTTATCTTCAATATCGTGGAGGGTTTCGCCGACCTTGTCTTCAATGTACCTTATGGTTTGTGGTCTAATGTTGAGGTCTTTAATCCATTTTGATCTGACTTTTGTGCATGGTGTCAGGTCAAGGTCTAAACCCATTTTTTTGCATGTGGTTGTCCAGTTGTGCCAGCACCATTTGTTAAAGAGGCTTTCCTTGCTCCACTTCACATCTCTTGCTCCCTTATCAAAGATTAGATGATCATACATTTGGGGTTGTGTGTAGGGATATTCCACCCTGTTCCATTGGTCTACGGCTCTGCCTTTGTTCCAGTACCATGCTGTTTTAATTGTTACTGCTTTGTAGTAAAGATTGAGGTTGGGGAGGGTGATGCCTCCCATCATCTTTTTCCCAAGAATTGTTTTAGCTATCCTTGGACGTTTGTTATTCCATATGAATTTTAGGATTGCTTGATCCTCACACCACAGAGACTGGCACACATCCAAAAGAACAAAAGCAACCGCTGTTGGAGAGGATGTGGGGAGAAAGGGACCCTTCTACACTGCTGGTGGGAATGCCGGCTAGTTCAGCCCTTTTGGAAAACAGTATGGACGACTCTCAGAAAACTAGAGGTTGAGCTCCCATTTGACCCAGCAATACCACTGCTGGGAATATATCCCAGAGAGGCAAAAAAAGTACAATCGAAACAACATCTGCACATGTATGTTCATCGCAGCACTGTTTACAATAGCCAGAATCTGGAAAAAACCCGAATGCCCCAAAACGGATGACTGGTTGAGGAAACTTTGGTACATCTATACAATGGAATACTATGCAGCTGTTAGAAAAAAGGAAGTCAAGAATTTTGTAGTTAAGTGGATGGGCATGAAAAGTTTCATGCTGAGTGAAATGAGTCAGAAAGAGAGAGACAGACATAGAAAGACTGCACTCATCTATGGTATATAGAATATCAGAGTGGGAGACTAATACCCAAGAACCGTAGAAATAAGTACCAGGAGGTTGACCCCATGGCTCCGAGGCTGGCCTCACGTTCCGGGGAAAGGGCAACTCAGAGAAGCGATCACCAACTACACTGTAGTTGAAGGCCATGTGGGGGAAGGGAGTTGCGGGCTGAATGAGGGCTAGAGACTGAGCACAGCGGCCACTCAACACCTTTATTGCAAACCACAACAGCTAATTAGAGAGAGAGAACAGAAGGGAATGCCCTGCCACAGTGGCAGGGTGGGGTGGGGGGGAGATGGGAGTGGGGAGGGTGGGAGGGACGCCGGGTTTACGGGTGGTGGAGAATGGGCACTGGTGAAGGGATGGGTTCCCGAACTTTGTATGAGGGAAGTATAAGCACAAAAGTGTATAAATCTGTAACTGTACCCTCACGGTGATTCTCTAATTAAAAATAAATAAATTATAAAAAGGAAAAAAAAAAACATATCAGAGCCTTCCCTGATCGCCTGCAGCCAGGAGATCAGGCTCAAGAGCAAAATACCACCTGGGGTTTTTTCTCCTTTCCTTACTCCAGTAACTTAATTAACATCTTAATTCTAACATCTTAATTAGCATCTTAAGAGATACATTAAGCTTATAGGGTGGCTCTCCTGAGGACATCTTGCTGTGATTCTCAGACGACAGTGCTCAGGCCAGATTAATCCTTCCTAACCCTAGCAGGGTCCTAATCTAGTTGTTAATTTTTTTCTTTTCTTTTTGGGTCACACCTGGCAATGCACAGGGGTCGCTCCTGGCTCTGCACTCAGGAATTACTCCTGGTGGTGCTCAGGAGACCATAGGGGATGCTGTGAATCGAACCCAGGCCGGCTGCGTGTAAGGCAAATGCCCTCCCTACCTGCTGTGCTAAGTGTGGCCCCAACACCCCCTCCTCCAAACCTCAAAGTTCTTCAGCAGCTGAGAGAGCAGGTCTGCTGATGAAACACAGAAGGCAAATTTATATGGGGATCTATAATAATGGAATCTACAAAATAAATGTGGAAATGACCTTCCTGACCTTTAGGATTCAGCAAAAGCCAGAGGTGAATGTTTGAGCCGCCTAGAGTGAGTCCTCCCAAGTCTCCTTGAGAAACTGCTCCTCGGGATGGGGACACACAGGTCATGCCAAGTACACATGGTCTCCCAGCTCAGACCAGCTGTGTTTCCAATGCGGGGACTTGGAGAATTTTCCCATTCCACTTTATTTGGAGTCCTGGATCCCTGCCCAGTGATTGTTGGCGAATGCAATGTGAGGGTCTGAGATGAGATGCCTCGGCCCCCCTGGCAGTGTTGGAGACCTCCAGGGCCAGACCCCATGATTCTCTCGGGCCTTGAATGTGCGGGCAATGGAACCGCGATCCTTGCCATGCGAGGCCTTGGCCTGGCCGCCTCTCCTGTCTCTCTGGCCCCCCACAGATGCAGCTGGAAACAGAGAACCTGAGCTACATGGAATACAGATAAGTGCCAGAATGGCATTTCCTGCCACAGGAGCTCATGGTAAGGAAGAGGGGGCAGCGCTTACAGGTAATAAAGTGTTGGGGCTGGAGTGATAGCACAGCGGGTAGAGCGTTTGCTTTGCACGCGACCGACTCGGGTTCAATTCCCAGCATCCCATATGGTCCCCTGAGCACCGCCAGGAATAATCCCTGAGTGCAGAGCCAGGAGTGACCCCTCTGCATCACCAGGTGTGACCCAAAAAGCAAAAATGAATGAATGAATGAATAAATAAAATTCCCCAAACCAAAAAAGCAAAAAACAAAATGTGAGGAATGACTTGAAATACTTAAAATATTTTCTTAAAAAAAATTAAATTACCATGAGACATACAGTTACAAAGTTGTCCATAATTGGGTTTCAGTCATACAATGTTCCCACATTCATTCCTTCACCAGACATTTCCCACCACCAATGTCTCCAGTTTCCCGCCTTCCACCTCCTAGCCCCAATCTGCGTCTAAGGAAGACACTTTCTCTCTCTCTCTGGCTTTCTCCTTTTGGTACAGGTACTGAAAGGTTTTTAATGTTTGTCCCTTTACCTACTTTCAGCACCCAATTCTTGTTCAGAGTGATTATTTCTAATTGTCTTTGTCATAGTGGTCCCTTCTCTGTCCTAACGGCCCTCTCCCTCTTCTCCCCCACTTGTGACAAGCATCCAACCATGGGTATGTCCTCCTGGCACTCATTTTTATTGTTCTTGGGTAATAAAGCACGTTGTGTTTTTTATATCCCACAAATAAATGCAATCATTCTATGTCTGTCCTTCTCCTCCCGACTCATATCACTCAGCATGAACCTCTTCATGTCCATTCATTCACAAGCAAATTTTGTGACTTCATTCTTCCTGCTGGCTGCGTAGTATTCCATTGTGTATATGTACCATAGTTTCTTTAACCAGTTGTCTGTTCTTGAGCACTCAGGTTATTTCCAGATTCTGGCTGTTGTGAATAGTAAAGCATAGGATAACATTGGTTTGTCATTTCTCCCTGGTCTCAGGGAGCTTAGGTTTATTGGCTTAGACCCATCACAGTGCTCCCAAGGCACTCCCATTCCTCTGCATTTATCTCTCTTCTGTGTTCTGCTGTAATCTCTCTTCTGTGCTCTGCTTCTCCAACCAATCAATCAATCACCTTTATCCCCAAATCAGACGCTGTTGACTTGTGGGGATGGATCCTTCTAGGTACTCTGGATTTGTATTTGTAACTGAAATATTGTTTTTCTCTTCTCCTTATGTCCTTTGCACAGTTACTTAGAGCAATGTCCTTTTTGTATAGACATAGAAAGACAGTTAATGTTATGCTTTTGTAACTTGGGAGTTAATTGGCTCCAAATAATATTCAAACCTAGGCATGTTTTCTCAACTTAAGCGTCAGTTTCCCTTAGTTCCTAGCACCCCAACAGCAGGGTCCTGAAAGGGACTGGATGGACCCAGGGAAAGCTGTGAGCTACCCTGACATCGAAATGGACCTGGCCAAAGTGCCACAATATTTCACTATAAGTTAAGAGCATGGTCATGAACAAATTCTGTCATGATCCAAAGAGTTACAACTGGATTAGGACCCTGCTAGGGTTAGGAAAGACTAATCTGACCTGAGCACTGTAGTCTGGGATCTATAGCGAGATGCCCCCAGGAGAGCCACCCTACAAACTTAATGTATCTCTTGCTGTGTCCATACAAAATGACTAATGTTAAGAAGTAGAATTAAGATGAATGTTTAAATGGTTGTAGGACTAAGGAATGGAGAAACACACCTCGAGGTGGTATTTTGCCCTTGAGCAGATCTCCTGATTACAGGAGATCTTTGTCTTATTTTAGAAGAGCTCCCTCAGAAGGAAGGGCTCTCATATTTTGACAGTGCTACCTGAACTGGGTGTAGAGGCTACCCCTCAATGCCCAGAAGTTGGGTGCGAGACCAAGGCTGCAAGACAGAGCGTGGGGAGACTAGCCTGGGGACAGGAATGAGCAGCAGTGTGAGGCTGGGATGGGGAGCTTAGTGAGACTGGGACAGGCATGTGAGGAGAATGGAATAAACGGCAACTGATCACCAACCAGCCTGGTGGCCCCGTTCCCTCCTCCATGCGTCTGTTGGTGGCAGCTGCAGGCCAGACTGGGGAAGCGTCTCATGGCCACTGAATGCACATGGTGGGCAAGAAAGACTGTATGCTGTTGCCGTTCACTTACTTAGTGATTGCACAGTAAAGCACTTAAATTTTTTTTAAATGCTGTCCTCTGGGGGGCTTGTAGAGGAGAAACATCACTTTTGGGTGCAGCGTTCTATGTCCTTGGAGTGGACTAAGGGATTGGAAATTGCTGAGCTACCAGTGTGTGAGAAGGGAGACTGACTGTGATTAAAAACAAACAAACAAACAAACTTTTTTTTGTTGTTTTGGGATCACACCTGGCAGTGTCCAAGGGTTACTCCAGGCTCTGTGCTCAGGGATCACTCCTTTGCAGGCTGAAGGACCATATGGGATGCTGGGGATTGAACCTGGGTCAGCCTCATACAAAGCAGATGCCCTACCGGCTAAACTATCACTCTGACCTGTGATGGTTGAGGCCATGGTGGGGCTAGGTTACAGGATGGGCCAGGGTGGTGCTGGTGTTTCCCGACTATTAGCCCACTCTTTGCTGAGCACTGAGGGTCTTCTTATGACCCACCCTTGCCACTGTGCAGAGCAGCAGCGGTGAGCCCCTTGAATCTATAGAAAAACACCAGGTCATTGGTTGGTTGTAGTTGATGGTGGAACATGAGTCACATGTGGGCTGAGGGGGGCTTTTAAGTCAAATGGATTTTATTGACTGCATTCGTGTTCTGAATGTCGAGGGATGAGGAAACTTGACATTCACTCGATGCGTTTTTCCAAAGAGATCAGCCACGAGGACGTCTCATCCATCTCTTCACATTGAGGAGCGTGTTGGCAGACATTAGCTCTCTAAGTCTTTAGGTTTCTGCTGACCACTATTCCCAGGCCTACAGCAATAGTAACCGTGGGGACGGGGACACTATTTCTGACAGTCAGCCTCGGAACCACTTGGGTCCATATTACCTCCTGGTTAACCTGGTAAAAGGGCAGTTTCCTGAGTGCCAGCATCTGTGTCTTGGGAGTTGGACGTCTGAAATCTGCACTTTAACCAGCCTCCCAGAAGTACTGCTCTATGTCTTCACTTACATGTCGAACAGAACTTAGTCTAATTATATGACCCTTCACCAACATCACTTCTCTGAGCATATGGATGAAAACATTCAGTGTCTTTTTAAACACCTTTTTTTTTTTTCACAGCAAGACTTGGAATACTGATGATGTGATTTCATCAGTAATATTAGCATGGGATGAATTAATATGCAAGATGGTGAGTTGTTTGTCACAGATATCACATCCTCCAATATAAGCATAAAAAAAACAAATTAGGATTCAGTGTGTTTAATTAATGCTGGGGAATACTTGAGCATGGCAAAGCAGGGTAGGAGGGTGGCTTCTGATGGTGATGACAGCATTTAATTTTTTTTTTAATTTTTAAATTTTATTGAATCACTGTGAGATAGTTACAAGCTTTCATGTTTGGGTGACAATCTCACAATGATCAAACACCCATCCCTCCCTCCACCAGTGCACATTCCCCACCACCAATATCCCGGGTATACCCACCCTTTCCCACCCTCCCCCTGCCTCCATGGCAGACAATATTCCCCATACTCTCTACTTTGGGGCATTATGGCTTGCAACACAGACACTGAGAGGTCATCATGTTTGTTCCATTATCTACTTTCGGCATGTATCTCCTGTCCCAACTGGTTCCTCCAGCCATCATTTTCTCAGTGATCCCTTCTCTATTCCATCTGCCTTCTCGACAGCATTAGGATGACAAAAAATCAACCACTCCTATATCCATTACTTAGGTGGATAGGAATATATATGTGTTAGCCAGGTAAAGACTAACATCAAAACAGATGTGTTAAGAGAATAATTATAGGACAAAATCCCATTTGTGTGTCCATTATTTCCTTATCCTAAGAGCTTAGAGAGGATTCAGAGTGCAAATTGGAAAGCTAAACTCTGCTGGACATTTTCTTTTTTCTATTGGTTTCACTGTTTCTTACTCATTTTTAGGGGAGAAGCATGTGATGGGTCAACTCTTTTGAAGTATTTCTCATTGATAGACTTTTAATTTTTTTAAAGCACTTTTCATGTTTTATCACGTTCCTTGAGGTAAAAGCCATCTCCAATGTTTCTGTGTATTCTTTGAGCCCCCTGGATTAGTTTTTTCCCTCTAAACTCTTGCACCTTTCCCTCCTTTTCAGACACTTGTCTGCCTAGCTGCTGACAGAGAAAGGCCTGGGCTAGACGGTCCTTAAATTATTCGTCATATTTGCAGATTTTCACACATCACTTGCCACCCTCTTGGAAATCTACTTTATTTAAGCAAACTAAGAGAAAATGCCCCCATTGCACTGGAGACTGCAGCCACCTGTGCTCCTAGCCCAGATCACCCACTCTGAGAAACATTGGCTTACTCCTGGATTCTGGAAATTTCTGGAGGAAGTCAGTTCCTAGTCTTTAGACAATCATCATTTATTTTTCATAAAGAAACCGTTCTGCATAATGTAATAGTTCATCCAATTCAGTTTTCTGGTACAAAATTGGATTCCAACTTCAAACACCCTTAGTCCTTTTGTTTGTCTCTCTCTCTCTCTCTCTCTCTCTCTCTCTCTCACACACACACACACACACACACACACACACACACACACACACACACACACACACACACACACCCCTTGCTACTTGCCCTTTCTCTCAGCCTCAATATGCATCTAGTCTTACTACTGCTCCAATAAGTTTTGGAAAAACTTAATGAATCAGTCAGGATTCTGCCTAAGACCGGGAGATCAGAAACTAGAAGGTTAGGAGGGCTGGAAATCAGGGGACCCCCAGTGACCCGGATGTATCCAGGTTTCCTGTGTTGTCTCAAGATTATGATTACATTGGTGCTAATGCATCCTTGGTAAGATATACTCTGGAATATCACTTATATTTTACATTTGGTAGGATGTGGGGGGTCACACCCAGTGGTTCCTGGGGCATCTTTTTGGCTGTGTGCCCAGGGGTTACTACCTTGGTCCTGGGGTTGGGATGGAACTGAGATTGGCTATGTACAATGCCAGCACCTTAATCTCTGTACTGTCTCTTTACCCCTCATTTGATTTAGATGATTTCAATTCAAAAATTTTACAGCTAGTGTTTATTTAGTTCTATGTTAATAGATTGGAGCAATAGCACAATGGGTAGGGCATTTGCCTTGCACTCAGTCGACCTGGGTTCGATTCCTCTGTCCCTCTCAGAGAGCCCGGCAAGCTACCGAGAGTATCGCGCCCGCAAGGCAGAGCCTGGCAAGCTACCCGAGGTGTATTCGATATGCCAAAAACAGTTACAACAAGTCTCACAACGGAGACGTTACTGGTGCCCGCTCGAGCAAATTGATGAGTAACGGGATGACAGTGATACAGTGATACAGTTTAATAGATGTTTATTTAGTTCTATGCCGAATACGCATTGTGCTGTATTAACACTTATCAGTTAAGCCTACCATCTTTATGAGATACATTTTAAATTTTACTGATGATGGGGCTGGAGAGATCGTACAATGGGTAAGGCATTTGCCTTGCATGCAGCCAACCTAGATTTGATCCCCAGCACCCCAAATGGTCCCCTGTGCATTGCCAGGAGAAATTCCTGAGTGCAGACCAAGGAATTATCCCTGAGCCTCGCCAGTTGTGGTCCAAAAAAACCCAAAAAATAATTTAAAAAATCAAAATAAATTTTATTGATGAGGAGAGAGAAGCTTAGGGTAAGTAACTCACCTAACTTGCACACAGCATCTAGTGCTCTCCAATGAAGTATTTCATGCCACAATTTTCCTTAAATCACATTCTCCACGTCAATAGCTTCCATGATAATGGTAGGAGGGTAATACTTGATGAGTCTATTCCGGGACAAACATTCTGGGATGCTGGATATGTCAGCAGCAAGCAGGATTCTGAAGCATCTGACCTCATAACAAAGGACTTCTTGTAGATAAGCCATGGAGATCAAATGATTTAGACCTAGGTTGAAGGCCCCGGAGTGTGACACCTATACATGGGGATCCATAGAGTCAAACGCTCATTTCAGGGTTAAGGAGAGAAATGTATCTTGGCAGATCCATTTGGAATAGCAAATGTATCTTCTGTAACTGGAACAGAAGTGGGGTCAGCCAGGGGATGCCCTTAGAGGAGAATACTGGTATTCTCAGAATTCCTCCCATTGTCGTGTGTGTGTGTGTGTGTGTGTCTGTGCATAAACAGCTTCTGAAGTTACAGTTTGTACTTTAAAGAAAAAAAAAGCCATAACATTTTTTTTTAACCAACTAAAGTCTCAATTTATTTGATTATAGTGCAAAAGTATTGAGAAGAGTTGCTAACACGTGAATATACATTAAATGTGTCCACCATTACAATGGGTTATCTGCAACTAGGGAGTTAATTATGGAGAAAAATTGCATGGAAATCCAAAACTTAAACATTCTGTAAATCAAATCATTAGCGTTTCTCTTTTCTAACAAAGTGTGTATAGGGGACTCACTACTGGATTAATTTTGCTGAAACGTTAATGTAGTACATTAGATATTACAGTTTTACTGTGTTCTCTATTTTGTCTGAACCTTGTACCAACTTTGTCAAGTATTGGCTCTGTTCTGTGGATGAAGAAACATGCTGAGAGAAGAAATGAGCATTTTCTGACCCCGTAATACTATTATGAAGCTAAGCTATTGAACTTAAAATCTAGACTTAGCACTGAATTCCAAATACAAGTTTTTGGATTAACTCTTTGTAACTAGGAATGGAAAAAGAGGGCATTAGCTCTCAAATACTACTTACCATGATTAAAACCTGATTGTTAAAAACAAGTTAGGTATCATTGCTTTTTAGTCTTCCCTTAAAATTCATAAAAAAAAATTAACTCTGTAACTAGGAGGGGAAAAAGAAGACGTAACTTTCAGACATTATTATTTACCACGCTGATTGTTAAAAACAAGTTTGTATCATTGTTTTTTGGTTTTCACTTAAGATTAAAATATGAGTATTGAATTTAGATAGAAATTTTAAATTATTTAAGTAGAAAAATTAGGGGTCAGATTCCAGTTTCTAATTATTAAGAAAATGTTGCAATATCTGACCTAACGAGAGTCCTCACTGCAAAGATATTTTAGAAATGTGTTCCCAAATGTAGTTCATCCATACCTCTTCCAGTTGAATCAAGTCTGCTTATGAACAGTTACAATGAACAAACCATGACTTTGAATTAAAAAAACAAATGACACGAAAACATTGTCCTGTAAAGATAAAAGCAACGACCGACATGGACTTGGAGATAAAAGTGAAACTGTTTGATTTCAGAACACTGCTGGTAAATCTTGCCGGTCCTTTTAAAAAAATTCAAGTGGAACATCCCAGTGACGAGATGATGATGAAGACACGAAGACAGAAGAAAGCCCGAAGTCTAAGCTTACCCAGCAGGGTGACTCATGCTTCTTTGTCATCCACCCACGGCGGCAATTTGTTCCATGTGAATGCTAGTAACAGGCATCATACCCTGTTAATGCTAACATGTAGGAGTCAGTCAAGGTAAAAACCCCTATCACGATTAGCATTAACAGCATACAGCCTCGAGCGAGCCTGCAGCATCAGAGGATGACACACAAAGTATTTAAAACCACAGATTTCCCCTTTCTGGTTTTACGCCACCTGCAAGAAAGAGAGAAACGTTGCGTCTGCCCATGGAAGTTAGGGAGGTGAAGGGCTGGGAGTTTAGTCTGACAGCCCAAACTGTCTTATTTCCCTCCGGAGGAAAGGAGCGCTCATTAGATCGCAGGAAGCAATTTGTTGAATGGGGGAGAGACATCGGCAATTAAAAGATGGTATTTTTTTTTAACCTTAGGTATATCGGAAGAATATTAAAGAACCCCTGTGATTTTCTGTAGCTCTGAGTTATTTATGTGTATGTATCATAAATATTATATTTCTACATGAGGCTATATAGAAACATATAAGTATTTCTTTAAAATAGAAAACAAAATCACTCTCCAAGGTCCCCAAATGCTGACAGGCCAGAGGGCTAGAACAGCAAGGCTGAGTAGCCTTGCTTGAGGTGGACCCGGGTTCAAGCCCTGGAACCCTACCGGGTTCCCCAAGCTCTGCCAGGAATGATCCCTAAACAGAGCCAGGAATGAGCCCTGAATATAGCTTGGAGTGGTCCAAAACAATGGAAACGAAACAAAAACAAAGTCCCTAAATGCTCAAGCACAAAGGGGAAGGGGAGTTTCTAGTTCTCATCCAGTGTTATCTTTTGATTTTCTTCCCCTCACTCCGAAGCTAGACTGTATTTACTGAGTTACTTTTTATAACTTAAGTCTTACAAGAGTTTAGGTAACATGGTTACAACAGTGTTGACGTTTGTGGTGCTGATGTACAAAGTTACTGCCAAAGCCCCTTCCCCCACTGTCCCTAAGTCACCTCTGGTCCGCATGTCCCCTACCCATTTGCTCCTACACTTGTTGGGAATCTCAATTTAATAATCCAAGGCCAAGGGCTTGGGGATGAGACAATTTAAAAGGCCAGCCTTTTCAAAATAGTATTTTATGATACATGAAAATGAAAAAGGAATTAACCCGTTTTACATAGGGAGAGTTCTGGTTAGGTTTTTCATTCTGTAATAAATTGTTGAGATTTGACACTACCCCCCCCCCACCCCTCCAGGAGACAGGATATAGACCCTGATGGTCTTGTCTATAAAGGTCCTCATGAACTATTCAGAGATTCCTTGGGGGAAAGCACTGCCCAGTAGTTTTGGTTTTGATCTATGTAAAGGAAGTATGACTTAAAAAGTGCGTTTAGAAAAGAAGAAGAAAGATGTATTTGCTACTTCCTGTTGGTCTGATTTTACTCTCGCAGATAAAGTGACACTGCTCCCACAAGCTTCCGGTTTCGGTGTTACTACAGAAGAACCTAGAAGTTAGAATATCATTAAAAGTTTGCGGTCACCCTGGGTACAAATGTGGGATCACCCCTTTTTATTTAATCATGAAACCAGATATATATGAAATTGTGATTAAGTTCAAAAGAAGTGTTAGAGCTAAAAATTCCCCGGTGAATATATATTTTGACAGGGCAAAATGTCGTGGTTTGGAAATTTCCAAGCCAAGGAAATATATCATTCTCGCTGATGGTAATTTTTTTTTTAAACTTTGCTGTTTTGAGAGATGAGTAATTTAATGATGAAGAACTTTGCATTAAGTGATGTCAATTCAGGGTTTTAGTTCATTTTATCAATTTCCAGTCCATAATGAGTTGGAAAAATAAGGAAATTCCTTCCCCTCCACAGTATTCAGCCACAGTATAAATGTAGTATATTAATAGTCAATATACCTTATGCCACAACCAATACAAATTGATTCTCTTAAAGAGGCATCTGATTTATATTTAAGGTGAATTGAATCTATTCTACATTACTCTGGTTTTTATAGGTTTTTTGACTAAAAAATCTGAGCATTTTTTAGGTTTGATTTTGGGCCACACTTAGCAATGGTCAGGGGATACTTCTGGCTCTGCACTAAGGCGCTACTCCTGGCAGTGCTGAGGGGACCATATGGGATGGCGGGGATCAAACCTGGGTCAGTTGTCACCAAGGCGAGAGCCCTACTGGCAGCACTGTCCTATCTCTCCAGTCCTCCAAGAAATAATTTTCTGCTCATTGTTTTTTCCTTTTGTTATTTTTCACTCTACATAAGAATGATCAAATGACGGTGCTCAGAAAAGTGACAAGTCTTTTCCACAACGTGCTGTATCATATAGATTCTCGTGACTTAAAAGGAATTTTAATTCAAACTCTAAAGGTAGGATGAAATAACAGGAATCACATGAGCCTTTTTTTTCCTCAATGCTCAGAAAGACACTCTGCTGTTGTGTTTCCCAGATAAATAGACTTCTTGAGCACGGTGAATTCCTACACCTGAGAAAGGAATTGGTGCCTAAATACACTACATAAGAGTTGGGACATGGGGCTGGAGCAATAGCACAGCGGGTAGGGCATTTGCCTTGCACGTGGCCGACCCAGGTTCGATTCCCAGTATCCCATATGGTACCCTGAGCACCGCCAGGGCTAGTTCCTGAGTGCAGAGCCAGGAGTGACCCCTGTGCATCGCTGGGTGTGACCTAAAAAGCAAAAAAGAAAAAAAAAGAGTTGGGACATAATAATGCCAATGAACAGAATAAAGGAGGAAATATCTCAGAATAGCCTTTTAGACACCAGAGTGAGTCATTTACCCAACAGTGCTGAAGCTGTGCTTACTTTCAGTGTCCTTGGGCTTGCATAGGAGCACCCCCAAACAATCAGAGTTTCTGTGCATCTGAGTGGAAGTAAGTGATAACCCACAACAAAGGCTGGTGTTTCGGCCAGGGCATTGGGCAGAGGAGAAAGTCATGATAAATGAAATGGCTCTTTCTGGAGTTGCTATGACCACTGTGTTGGTAAGGTATTAGATACAATTAAAGACCCAGCAGCAATCAATAGAAAGAGCTCTCCAATTAGTTGATGGGAATGTGACATATA
This sequence comes from Sorex araneus, assembly GCF_027595985.1. Taxonomy (NCBI): domain Eukaryota; kingdom Metazoa; phylum Chordata; class Mammalia; order Eulipotyphla; family Soricidae; genus Sorex; species Sorex araneus. Next base: position 189,546,467 of record NC_073303.1, on the reverse strand, counting down.
TCAGTACAAGAGAAATCTATATAAATAATGTAATGGCTTAGGGTAAGGGGTCTTGACGAGGGAAGTTCTAAAGACATAACCCAAACACTCTCATTCCAGAAGACTTTTAGGCCCACAAACATATTCATGGTCACTATGAACTTTCCGATAGCACAATTCTTTCTAATTGCTGAAGATAGGTTGCAAGTTACCTCATTCTCGTGGAAATATTCTGCTTAACTAAACGAATATCAAAACCATCCCTTCTCATATGAGTAGAAATCTACAAAGATGAAGTACTTGTATATAACAGACAAATAATAATAATGATATAATAATAATAGACATATTTTGTTACATAGTTGGTTACTCTTACTTTGGTAGAACTAAAAGTCAGCATTCTGGGAGAGTTTGACTTAAATTATGTTTTTTTGTAGGTTGTGTTTTATTTTTTGAAGGTGCCCATATTATTTTGGTATATCATTTTATAATTAGTTTGCTAAGAAAGATATAGTCATACATATTTCTAGAACAGAATTATGTTCTAATTTTGCTACTAATTTTCTCTTTTCATATGTGAATCATAAACAATAATTTCCCACAATTTTATATGTCTATTATTTTACTAACCACTTACTGCTCACCTATTAAAAGAGTGGCATTCCATAAAGTTTTCTTTTAAAAAAAGAGTTGCAGTGACTGAATTTTATAATCAGAGTCTTCAGGAGATAGTCCTCCTTGATTTTACTTGCCTTGAAATTTAGAGTCATATTTGGAAGCTATTATTAAAGCCAAATAATTGTAGGCAATTTATTTTTGCAAAGTGTACGTATTCCTAATTCTAATAAAAACATGATTAGAATTGATGTAGCATATCTAATGATATCCAGTTCCAAGGCCATTTTAATTGGTGAAAATAACAAATTATGCCATTGAAAATGAATATAATTTAGATAATTTTCCTTAAATAGCTCCCCCTTTTATTTAATTTTCTTATGGAGCAGTCATTTATAATCATTCCATAAATGATTATAAACGGAATCCAGGGTTGACTCCTATGCGAATTCATTCACCCACAACTAGTGTTCTTACGTAAAAGCACTATCTAGCTTTCCCATCAGAACCTACTGATCAGAACTTATTCCCTATAATCTCTGATTGTGTTTTGGAATACAGGTCATAAATAGAAGCAGTGAAGATGAATGCAGATATGTAAAACTCAAGATGCTGAGAAAATCTGGCCTAGCCATAGTTTCTGGGGGGAGGATTTCTTGATTACCTTTTCACCTAGGGTCAACAAGTGACAAAGATGGCAGCAACCTGATACATCAAGATCTGCCCTCTACCAGCTCTTGCTTCTCTTCCCTTCTACTTAGTTTGTATTTCTTAGCATCAGAAGCATCTTCAGGTGGGAGAATCAAGGTGGCAAATAAGGCTTTTAGGTGTTTACCAGGTTCTTGAAATACAGGTTATCGAGAGAAGGAGGGAAAGGGTGAGGTTGAAGTTCTCCGATTGGACATATCTAAGTAGACTTGTTTATTGGGTTAGTTAATCTTTGGAAGAAGAACTGCAGTGAGTAGGACCATTGGTGGGGAAAGTTTTTATGGGGATCAAGAGTGATTCAGAGGAAAGGTCAGACTATACCCCAAGTGAAAGGTTCATCATTTCACATCCCACATAAAATAGCCACCAACTGCATACTTAAAATGTTATCATTGAGTTTTTCATTTGGTTGGAAGTTTTTTCCATGCTCCCAAACCTCATCAGAAACAACATTCTTCAATCTTTTCACACCTGCATCCTGGCACCTGTCCTACATCTTTCCATGGAGCACACTTGAAACCAAGGTTTCAGACCAACTTTTCACCATGCTGGCTGCGGTGATGGGTGGTCAAAAAACACTACTCTAACCAATTCCATTTCTCAGTAATTCTTCATAAAGACCTTCACTAGACTGGCCAAAAGGTTTCTTCAACCCACTGGTTGCTAACGTGATGGTCTCTCCTGTGAAGTGTTTTATCGTATTGTTTTCTGTTGAGTGCGATCATTCTGTGTTAAATCGCAGTCACTGACTTGAAAGGCAAGCACTTTCTCTGTTGTAAGGAAAGGGGACCAAGAATATTGTTTCCTCTTGAATTCACATGAGTTCTATCATGAAAAATGTTTTGACACTGTGGCCTATTACTGAAAAAACACAAATGCATCTCCTTAAAGTGAAATGGATTGTTCTGGAGAATCATCCCAAATCCTGACCTGTTGTGAATGATGGTTGCTTTTCATATCATTAACTTTCCATTTAAGAAAACTTTCCCCAGAGAAGTCAGTGCTGGGGGAAAGAAAAGACCATTAAAATCTCATTATGTCATATTTTCCCTCACTTCCATAAAGACCTGCCACCCCTTGCTAATTTGAATTAAGATTTATTTAATGAAAATGATTGTAAATGTAGAGCTTCTTCTTGAAGAGACAGACTTACAGATGTAACAGCTCTAACACAATTTACCCTTCTCTGTATTTTGAAACTCAGAAAATGAGAGTTTTTGAAGCTCCAGACCAGTAATGATAATAAGATATACAACGAAGTGTATAAAATGAAGATATACAATTAAATGAATGCCATTAAATGTTGCCATGGGAACATCAGACTGATGCCAGCACTGCGAATGCACCAGTAAGAACAAAATAAATCAGCCTCTCTAGATTACTCTGCTTCATTTGGAAACCAGAAGCATTCTACTGAAACAATTTTTTGGGGGATTTTTTCTAACTAAGTGAAGGCTCTCAGTATTTGTCTTATAGAGAGTGATTAATACCTTCGGGTCTCAGATAAGGCTGTGGGAAAAACCAGGTGAGGAAATTTTTTTTCCTTCCAGAGTCATTCTGAGTGGGCAGCAAGCTGAGTCCAGGTCCCTCTGTAGGACCAATGGGAGAGTAACTCAGCACCCTCACCTCACACTGGCTCAGCTATGGCTCTGAAACTTTGGGGAAAATGTTCTCAAACAAATAAGATAAAAGCCAGGGACAGGAGGAAGAAAGCCTGGGCAATATGGTCATTTCTTCTTCTTCCCTATGGACACAAAAGGTTTTTGTGTGTCTCACAGCATTTGCACATCTCTCTTACAGATTACCAACAATGATTATTTTATTTCATATATAATCTATTTGTCGGGTATTTTGGGCTCCCCCACTTCCCAATTCCTTCCCTCTGGGAAAAGGGAATGGAGGTTCCCCAGCCCTGGAGTGTTTTGTCATTCTTTATGATGACATCATGTCTTTAGGAGATTTTCTGTGTGCACTGCAGTTATTCTCAACATGGAGTTCCAGTGGCCAGACTCCCGTGGAACACAGTCCCTGACAACTGCTTGTAACTTACAGGTACAGTATGTCTGACATCATAGAAGAAAAAAAAATCCACTTTTCTATTTCTTTACAAGCCACAGTTTGTGTTTTTCTATTTCTGCCCAGAGGAAGGGCCCCGGGGAAGGATGAATTTGTGTCCTGAGAACTGTTTTAGACAAACAGAAAATTCTGGGAACAAAGATTTCATTTTTTCTATTTTCAAGAATGATGATGCTACACATGTGAGACACCTGACGCTCCAAAGCAAAGGCCATACTCTTTATCTTACCCATCCCCTCCCAACAGCTGACTCAATGGCTTACCAAAGTGAGTGTTGTGTGATGCATGTGGTACCTCTCGAGACTTAAGGGCACATCATAACCTGAGTGCTGGGTACACCTGCTTCAAATTGCACCTCAAATATGGACTTGCCCACCTCGCCTTACCTTTCTCTCTTTCACAGCTAGCAAACTTCTGGAGGTTGGGTTCTCTTTAACTTCTGGAGGGATCCTACCTCACCTCTCCCCAAAGTCCCCATCCCCTGGCATAATTTCACGTGTCTCTTCTCTGGTGCTGAGGTACTTTGGAAGATAGAGACTTGTCAGGTGCCAGGCTCTGAAGCAGGATCAATGGAAGGTAGCAACGGCATCAATGACATGGTTCACCAATATTAGGTGAGTACCTGGTATCTATCTATCTATCTATCTATCCTATGTTGTACTTATCTTTTAACTATGTACAAGTTAAAAGACAGTATCATCTCTGTGCTTGAATCATTATATCAATTAGATGGCAGAGGAAGAAATACACATGCTAAATTACAGTGACTCTTGGCTTTGTCCTCATCTATAAATCAAAATCGTGAAGAGGATTATTCCCTTGCAAATTATTTTCCTGAGAGTTTCCTTAGGATTTTGTGTGGGTTCAGGAGAAAAGAGTATTATAAAATGGTTAAAAACTCTAAGGCCAAATGATTTTTCATGGTATTAAGGATTTTCCTCAGCTTATTTCCCACGTTGTTCCTTTACTTTCTCAGACCCTTTCTGTATCCTGTTCTCACTGCTGGCCTCTTGAAAAAATACAAGATCACAATGTGGACACAATAAGCGCCAAAGTCCCATAGGATACACTCTGGGTTAAGACACAGTTAAGACACAAGCTTAACTGATGCACACTCACCCCTTTATTCCTTATTACAGCTTTAGGAATGACTTTTCCCTTCCCCTCCGTGACACCTGCGTAAACAGAGAAGTGGGCAGGTGAAGAAACTTTCCCAGGGTTCAAAGAGTGGGGGCGGGGGTGGGACAAGCTGGGCACTCCAGCACCAGCCTTCATGCCCTGCACAGCTCTGCCAGCTTGCCTGATGACAGATGCAGAGGCTTCAAACATGCAGCCTTCTTCTAAGACCTCCAGGTACTAATACTGTGCAGAACGTTTTTGACAAAACAGTGTAACTATCAGGATGGTAGGTCAATCTGTCTGGCTAAGCCCTGGCTTCCCGACCAGACTGAATCAGCCGTTTGCTAGTCTTCACTCATCTCTTCTGAGCCTCACCCTTGGCTGCTATATGGCCACAAACATGTCCGATTTTCTTGCAACTGTGCCACTCGTAAGGATGGAGAAAGTGCCTTTTGATTCCATGTGCCCTGCTTCCCTGCTGGGAGTCCTGGGTGAGTAAGGATGGTGAATGTTGATTATTCACCTGATACTCACATAATCTCCTTGCAAATAGTATCCCCCACTCAAGCATAAATTTCTGTAAAAAGTATATCGATTTGATTTGAAATCATAATCATAATTGCTAAGAGTATGTCCTTGCAAACACATACATACGCACATTGACTAAAATTATTTGCATTTAATAAACCGATCTAAATTTGATGTAAAAATGCTCAGACAGAGGATGTGTGACCCTAAGGATAAATGTGATTTTGTCCAAGGCTCTGGAGGTTATAAAGCCCAAAGTCAAGATTGAGAGACGAAGTCTGAATATTTCCTGGCAGGCGAGAAGGACAGAGCTGTGACGCTGTGAAAAACTCAGCATTTCCTTAGGTGTCAGAAATAAAAGGAACAGGGGAAAGGTGGGACAAACCCTTCAAGGCTCTTGAAATTGGAGTGTTTTCCCTTAGAAGAGGAGCATCTCATCAGCATCTCATCAGTTTTCAATTTCGATGCAATTTCAGCAGTGTGTGACACAGTTTTGAAGGCAGGAAGATCAGGAAAATACAAACATACATTCTCTAGTCAGTTCCAGTGGTACTTACTCAGACTCTCTGGACACGGGATCTGAATCCACTGAGTCCAGTTGTCTTAGGAGAGCTCGGAAAGAGTTCTGAAGCGGTCCGCTCTGGGATCATCGCATTGCATCCATTTTCAGGCCCTTTAGAATGGACTCAGTTCCAGGCCCCCATTTCAGAGATGAGTGAAATAAGGCAGGAGGGATTTGCACAGAGCTGGGGTTAGAAACCCACCATGGTTCTCAGGGCTGGAGCTCTCTCCACAATGCCACGATTAATGTCAAAGCAATTAAGTCATTAGCAAAGCTCAATAGCGCTCACATCCCCCCCCCCTGCCCACCCCATGTAAAGAGATGGTCCAAAGTCAAGGGCAGAAGTATTTAGTGTAGGACCAGGCGCCAGCCACAGGGCACCTTCCAAGCTATCTAGTCCCACTCTGTTCAGAATGGGGACAGTGAAAGTGCTCCCAGGGAGGAGGGCAAGGCTGGGATGGCAGGACACCTGAGCCTGCAGACATGGAATGTCACATAGTATGGGCGCATGCACATTACAGAAAACAAACTCAGTATTGGGCTGGGAGGATGGTGCAATGCACTGCTCAGGCTTTGCACGTGGAAGGGTTGGGTCTCACCCCCAGAACCACACGGTTCCCCAAGCTCTGCCAGAGTGGGCTCCGAGCACTGCTGGGAGTAGCCCACAAACAAGCAAGCACACATTTCGGTATCAAGTCTATCTGTTCGATTTGAAATAAAAATCAGGAGTTGAGAACTAGAACTGGAACTCTAGAAAGGATAAACCTTGACACTGAACGGTAGGTCATTCAATGTCAAGTGGAGATGATGGAAAAAAGAAAAAACACTTTCAAAGTTAAACGCCAGGGATTTCATGAAGACTGTGATTTGATAGACTCCAAAGAAAGAGGAAGGTTATCCATTTTCCTGATTGGAAAGTAAAGAATGGCAAATTTCACAGCTTTTTGGAACAGGTCTGAGTATTTCCATGACTATAACCACAGTGCTACCCCACTGCATGCCATGCACCACCACGTACCACTAGCCTTTCCTTTCTTTTTAAATTTGTCAGGCTGTTGTGCCCACTCTCGTCTGCAGCACCTGGCAGAGGCCAGCTGCGATCACCTTTCCATAAAGAGAGCCTGGCATCTGGAGGGCAAGATGGTTCTAAAGCCCCAGAAATGTAAGCCTGTCACACAATCAGTCAGGGTAAGACACACAAACGAGGGTGGACTTTTGTGGGAACGCCACAGATCGGCTTAGGTCTCAGCCATAGCTGATGTTTCTCTTTCTTAAGAGGTGTGGTTAGGAAGTTGGGTCCTGTGGCCAGGCTGAATTGATTCTCTCGAGTAGGGAGCTGTGTTGTTGTAGGCCGTTGCTGATGTGCATGCAGCAGAAGTAACTACTAAATGGCAGCAGAAGTAACTACTAAATGTGCCTTGGTCCTCTGAAAGAAATCAGAGGGCCAGCCAAGCATAATGGCAATGAGACTGAACGGGACATCCAAAGGCCCCACGGGCTGCGTTTCCAGCCCTGACACCGCATGGCAGTGCCTAAAAACAGGCTTTTCAGCGAAGGAACTAGTGACCTTACTAGAGAAAACACAAATTCTCTGAGTCACAAGTCCTCATGGGCACAAGGAGTAGGGCACCACCTACCCTGACAATTTCCTATCATTGTGATGATCAAACTAAACAATAGGCAGGAAATTGCCTTTGACAACTTTCTAGTTTATATTACTGTTTGCATAAATAGGCAACTGCATACTTTCTACATATCCACTTTCCAATAGGTCGGTCCCAGGACCATTAGCAGTTTGGCTGCCCAAGAGACTGTATATGACATTAAAGTCATAGAGGAGAAGGTCTTCCACGCCAGAGAGCTATGCACAGAGTGCTTTTGGCTTTGAAATTGCTGCAGAAAGTCAAGCCAAAGTCTCTTACCTCCACGTGGCCTCCTGGATCTGACATTAAAAAGCTGACTCAATTATGGGCCTCAATGGATAGTCCTCTCATCCGCGAAGCAGGATGCTGGCTCTGCTGTGTGAGGTTGGGGAAGCCACTTCACCTCTCTGGACCTCCTCCGCTAACCTCACTTTTAATAGCGAAGGACCCTATTCTCCGTTACGCTTTTTGTCAGTGCCTCCTTCACACTTTCTGTCCACTTTAGTCACTCCAGGCTAACCTCTGATTCCTAAGCAACCCAAGATACTTGCTTCAGACGCTACAAAATCCCTCAAGTCTGGTTTGCCCGGGGCCAGCGGAGAAAGATGGGGAAGGAAAGATAGATACTCATGGAATTTTGCAGGCGGGGATAGTAAGGTGACCACTAATAAACAAATGAAACAATGAATGAAGGCAATTATTTGGCTCTGCAAAATAAACAGATACAAGCAACAAACAAGAAAAAGAAGAAAGAAAAGAAAGAAAAGGAAGAAAGAAAGAAAGAAAAGAAAGAAAAGGGAGAAGAAAGAGAAAGAAAGAAAGAGAAAGAAAGAAAGAGAAAGAAAGAAAGAAAGAAAGAAAGAAAGAAAGAAAGAAAGAAAGAAAGAAAGAAAGAAAGAAAGAAAGAAAGAAAGAAAGAAAGAAAGAAAGAAAGAAGGAAAGAAGCAAAAAAGCACGGAAAGGCTCCCTGGCTCAAGAGCAAAATAATGCAGACGTGCACGGTCGGTGAGCAGCGCGCAGCGCTCACGTCGATGAAATCAGGGCACTGTCCCTATGCTTAGGACCCGCACTGAGCCCAAGTCAAAAGTGTATTGTCGTTATTATTAATAATAATTATTATTATCATTATTATCATTATTTCAAACGAAAACAGAAAAGACCCACGTCCCTCTGGGCCAGCCCGGTCCCTCAAGCGCGCTTTGCACCCTGGCGCGCGGCCGCGCCAAGCGCAGAGCGCGGCCAAGGCCAGGTCACAGCTGACGTCCTCCGCCGACTCCGGCCAGCAGGCTGGGCAGCGCCCCGAAACCCCGGGCCGCGCACCCCGGGGACCCGCCCGCCCGTGCCCTCCGGTCCCGGGAAGTGGCGCCACGTGCCCGGGAGGCGCGGGCGAGCGCGGGCCGAGTGAGCGTACCTGCGGCGGGGGTGGCCATGCGGTGTGTCCCCTCCGGCGTGTGTCCCCGGCGTCCCGCGGCGCCCCGACGTGGTCCGCGGCGCTGCGCCCCGGCTCGGCAGCGCGCACAGGAAGCCCGCGCCTGCGAACGTGCGACCCTTTTATAACTCACCAGTGACTCATAACCGACCGGGCGTCTGTGCATAACCCCCCGCCCGTCCCCTCCGCCCCCTCCCGCTGCTTCTTGGAACCGACGGCTAGAAAAACTTTTTTTTTCTTTTTAAAGGAAAAGTCGCAAAAAAAAAAAAAAATTAAAAAGCCCGGCGGCCGGCCCCGAAGGCTTGGTGTTTCCTCCCCGCCTTTGCCTGGGCTCGGAGAGCACTGTGCTTTTGTGCATGCGTGCGTGTGCCGCGAATGCATGCATGCGTGTGCGTGTGCGTGTGCGTGTGTGTGTGTGTGTGTGTGTGTGTGTGTGTGTGTGTGTGTGTGTGTGTGTTCTCCCCACGCTCGCCTTGTACTTTCCTGCCCCCGCCGCTAGCTCGGGCTCCAACCTTTGTTATTTATTCAAGCAGAGGAAACGCATTTAAATGTTAGGCGCTTTGGGGTCAGCCGGGTAGCCACAGAAGTTGCTACTTCTGTGTGCGCCTTCGGGACCCCGGTGTTTGGCCGCGGTCCTGCAGCTGGGGGAGAAAAAAGGAAGCCCGAGAGGCAGCAAGTGGCTCATTTTTACTCCCTCGTGGCATCAGGCGGTGCCCGGTGTGGGTCCGACCCCACGAGACGAAGGAAAGGTCAAGCGACCCCTCTGCGCGACGCTAGCCCTCGGTTACCTTCTAGAGGCTGGGTCGGGTTTGAGGCCACGCGTGCTTGGCCAATGAATCCCATTCGTGTTTGCGGATCGCGGGGTAGGGGGGCTCTGAACTTCTCTAGATTGGGATTCACCAATATTCCGTCCCGGTTCTCTTTCCCACCTGCAGGACAAGTAATGTCCTTTGATATTTGGATTTGCCAGCCTTTTTTTTTTTTTTTCTCTTCCACCCTTCCCAAAGACTGGCATTTTCCCGGAGCAGGGTCAGTTGCCAGATTGTATGGAAATGAACAGAAATCGATGTCAAGCAATTAGATCTAAAGCATGACATGTGGTACCATAAGCCTCGTGGACAAAAGTAATTCTGGAGCCTCTACAGGTTCAATCAGCCGTTCAGTGGGGAGGAAGAAGGACCAGGGAGGTGGCGAATTGGAGGGAAAACTGGGATAGCCTTAGCCTCATCAGCCTGTGACTCGTGGCTTTTTGGTAGATAAGAGAGAACTCTGTTGGCTTCCCGCCGCAAGTTGCTTTACTTGGATGTCCACCCCCAGGACAGAGAACAGTTTAGGGTGGTGTGTATTAAATGGACCAGAAAAAAAAAAACACTTTATAACCCTGATTGTTCATTTGCTGTTGGCTCAGGTTGCTTTGGGAAGTTGGGAATACTTCAAAAAAACAACCCTTAATTCTTCGCCCCCTCCCACCTGCGTTTTGGGTCATACCCAGCAATGCTCAGGGTTACTCCTGGCTCTGCACTCAGGAATTACTCCTGGCGGTGGTCTGGGGACAATATGGGATGCTGGGAATTGAACCCTGGTCGGCTGAGTGAAGGCAGACACCCTACCTGCTGTACCATCACTCCAGCTCCAACCCTTAATTCTTAAGACACACCTTTCCTTCGCTTTATAACTCAAAAAATGAGTAGCCTAGGCCCCACAGACTGGCGCTGTGGGGAAATGGTACAGGTAGATATACCCAGAGCACAGACTCAACAACACAGAAAATACAAGATCCAAACTATAACCGCCAGAGGATGACGTGCCTGTAAAAGTGGCAGACTGGGGTGAGAGAGAACCTGGGAGCACCAGTGGATGGAAGTTGACTCTGGGGGCTGGGATTGGTGCTAGAATATTAGGTAGCTAAAACTCAGTTGTCAATAACTTTTTAAATCACGGGTTTTTAAATAGAAGACTGAACAGTAGAGAGGGGAATCTGTAAATCAATGTTTTTTAAGCATAAAAAATAAATATCTATGATGAGAACCACAAACATGTTGTCAGAACTTGTTCTAAAACTTCCTGTGTATGTGTTTGATTCTTCAGTGCTCGTGATGTCCTATGAGGAAGGATCCCAGAGACACAGTGGAAATTCTCTGCCTTAAGTCTTTCTAAGCTGAAAGTGACCTTGTAGCCATATATCTTGGACCCAGGTTATCTACCCCGCTAGACAGATCTGGAGCTGGGGAAAAGGACAGAGGCAAAAAAATCATCATCCCCATAAAGGGCCACTCAAACCTGCTACTTCAAGACACTTAAAGAACCTTCTCTGGTTTTCCTTCTCTAGCTTGGGACAAAGAAATGGTTTTATGGGATAGATAATTGTCCGGCATCGTGTATAAATAAGTGATATGTTTCTTTCTTTTTTTTTTTCTCCCCCAAGAATCAACGAACTTACATTTTGTAGTAGGTCTAGCTGTGGGATCTGTGATCAACTCTCTGCCTCAGCTTCTTTTTCTGTTAAGAGAGGATAATAATATCTCTGAATTAGGTCTGGAATAAGCCATCTCCCCTCCATTTTCAGAATGAACCTGAGTTCATGTGACGGTATTAAGGAAGAAGACCTGTGGGGGGAAGTGATAAAGGTTAAATGATGTCATACGAGTCTGGCCCTAATTTGATAGAACTGCTGCCCTTCGAAGGGGAAGAGCCTCGAGATTTGTCACTCACCACAGGCAACACAGAGGTCATGTGAAGGCACAGCGACTTGGTGGCTGCCCCGTAGGCTGAGAGTCTTTATCAGAAACTGAATCGGACTTGACCTGGACTTGGACTTTCCAGCTTCTAGAACCACGAGAAACAGATATTTAAGTAGTCTGAGGCCTCTAGTCTCTGGTATTTTGTGATGGCAGGCTTCACAGAGGAAGACAATGAAATTCAGATTCAGTGAACTGATGGATACAAAGTGCTGGTTTCACCCACAGCTTGAGAAAATAAGGGCCATTTGTTGGCACAAAGGATGTCCCGTGGGTGTTTTTTGGGGATGAACTGTGTCTCCTCCAGTTGCCTAGATATTTATCGAAACCCCAATCAGTAGTTTCCAATGTTTTGGAAAGTTATTAGGAAAGAGAGTCATTGCCTGTTGCTTAGGCAATGAGTGGAGAGGTGTCAGTCATACTGGAGTCTAGCCGGTTTCTAACCTAGGTCCCTAATTCAAGAACATGCGTGTGTAGAGAAAGGACAGAAAAGATGGATGTCTACAGCCAAGGCAGGGGCTTGGGCCAGATCCTTCCCTGACAACTTCAGAAGGTGTGAGTCCTGCTATTATCTTGCTTTCGGGTCTTTGGCTCTCGAACTGGGTGACATTACATGTCTGTTGTTTGACCAGCATCCCTTGCCAACTAATCCTGAGGTGTGTTCAGAGTTGATTTGTTCGGGGTGGGTGGGGTGGGATGGGAGGGGGTCTTTGCAACCTACTCATGAGTCCTTGTTTCTACCTAAAGTTGAGCAGCTTAGCTTAGTCGCCTCCCAGAGAAGCACGATCCAGTTTGCTCTTTATTTTTATTTTTTTTGCTTTTTTTTTGGGGGGGGGGTCACACCTGGCGATGCACAGGGGTTACTCCTGGCTCTGCACTCAGGAATTACCCCTGGCGGTGCTCGGGGGACCATATGGGATGCTGGGAATCGAACTCAGGTCGACCACGTGCAAGGCAAACGCCCTACCCGCTGTGCTATCGCTCCCGCCCCGGTTTGCTCTGTATTAATTACCGATAACAAGGAATCTTTGGGACAACAGGCATAGCAACAATGAGGAGTCTTGCCAAGTATGTTGTGATTCTCTGAAGTGCTACAGACTCCTCAGGAGTCACAGGGAACCCTTGTGAACTACAATCGCTCTCTTTGCTGAGTTCATGATGGGGATCAATGAAACAGTACAAGGAGTAAGATGCTTGCCTTGCACGAGCCCAGTTTGGGTTTGACGCTGTGTACCATATATGGTCTCCCACCACCTTTTGGAAAGATCCCTGAGCTCAGAACCAGGAGTAAGCACTGAGCACGGTTGTGTGTGACTCAAAAACCCCCTCCAAAATAAAAAAAAAATTCATGTTGGAAAAAGTAAAACTATTCTGGGGGCTGATGCTGAATTGAAGCTGTGCCCATCGGAAGCATGTAAGAGAGAGACACATTTCGCAGCGTGGATAATCCTCTTTAAAGGGCGGGTGAAGAAAGAGCCTGACATTTCAGGCTTGACCTGCTTATTTCGTGGAGCACAAGGTTTCTGCTCACTCTTTCCTCTGTTGGACAGTCATGCGGAGATAATTCATTACTCCGTGAACTTGTGGATCCTCTCCGTCCCCAAGGATAAAGTGGGTTGAAGTGACTTCCTCCAGACCTCACCAGTGGCGCAACTGTAATTAGTGCCTGGGGCTAAAAATGTTGTCTCTGTAAGATGGTCAGGCTTAATAACGAGTGCTTGTTTTTAATTCTTCAAATACAAAGCAGCAGCAGCCTTTGCCCCCCCCATCATAATTTGATTTTGCTTTCCTTTCACTGTTTGTAACATTTTGGACGCTCCAATCTGAAGTCTATGTTTTTCTCACCCACACTTACTCTGTAACTGGGTTTAGAGTGTTATGTGACACTCTGAAAGGCAGTTGTACTTTTTTCCCTCCAAGGGATAAAGGAGTGGTTCTTTTAATTAAAAAAAATGTCTTTTTCCATCAAATAGATGAAATTTATAAATTAGAGACAATTAGCCTTTCAACCTTATCTTTCCATTCGGCCCTTCCCCAAACAAAGTGGAATAAAGGCAAACCTCTGAATGGGAGAGTAGTGTTTATTGCAGTGAGTTACAGGCTCTGATTTGCTTTGTCCTAATTATATAATCATTGTATGCACCCATCATCTCATGAGAATCCTTGTGTCTGCCTATATGTGACTCTCCATGATCACTTTCTCTAGCTTTCATGTTTATACTTTTGGGCAATGATTTTTTTTTTTTTGCTCTTGGCTTATTTTTATCCTCCCAAGTTTTATTGAGACATAATCAACATAATATGACTATGTATATAAGGCATATGTCATGGTATGTATCATGATACATATGTACTGTGAAATGATTCATGTATTGTGAAATGATTATAGCAGTAGAGTCAGCGTATACCTCTTTTCTTACATATATGTAAATATGTAATAAAAAGAAAAATTCTCTTTCTGGTGAGCACTCTTAGGATTTAATCTATTTTTTAGTTTTTGGGCCACACCTAGCTAGCAATGCTCAGGGGTTATTCCTATTCAAGAATTACTCCTGGTTGTGCTTTTTCACTTCAAGTTTCTTTCAGGTTGAAACTCAGTTATTATAGATTTAGGATCACATCAGTAATCTCAACAAACTTGCTTTCTTTTGCAGTTATATGTTCTGGACTGGTATTCAGGCTTCCCCACAATGTACCGAATTATTTTACTGCATTAATTATGTCGATACATATAATACTTGCTGGAAATAAAAATCATATAAAACATAAAAAAAAGAATGACTCCTGGTGGTGGATGGGGCCATGCGATGCTGGGCGTCAAACCATGTGCAAGGCAAGTGCTCTACCCACTGTACTATTGTTCCAGACCTCATCTTTTTTTTGTTTTTGCTTTTTGGGTCACACCTGGCGATGCACAGGTGTTACTCCTAGCTCTGCACTCAGGAATTACTCCTGGCGGTGCTCAGGGGACCATATGGGATGCTGGGAATCGAACCCAGGTCGGCCGCGTGCAAGGCAAATGCCCTACCCGCTGTGCTATCGCTCCAGCCCCAGACCTCATCTATTTTAAAAATTATTTTAAAGTTTTATTTGAGGCACTGATATTTCCAATACTGTCTATGAGAGGGTATCATGCATATGGTGTTCAACACCACACCTTTCACTAGTGTGTCCGCCTCCCTTCATCATTTTCAGTGCCCCCCTCCCATTTTGGCCCTATGCCCCCACCGAAGTAAGTTCAGTTCTGTAGACCAGTTCTCCTGTTTTGTTGCCTTTGGCCATTTGTTGTTTCCTTACTATGTTTTTTTTTTTTTTATATCTCACCTGTGAGGGAGATCGTTCTGTTATCTGTCTCTTTCTTCACTTTGCTCAGAATGATGTTTTCCTGATCCATCTACATAGCTTGGAAAATGATCTACTCATGTCTCAAAAAAAAACACACAAAGACTTGGGCTTCCGTAAGATTTAGCAATTCCAGTTTTAGGCATATCCCCAAGGATCCCAAAACTATTCTGAAAAGAATTTGCACTCTTAGGTTTATTGCAGCACTACTAAAAATAGCCCAAATCTGGAAGCAGCCCAAGTGTCCGAGAACAGATGAGTGAATCAAGAACCTATGGTGGGGACATACAATGAAATACTACTTGGCTATGAGTAAAGATGAAATCTGTCTTTAAAGTAGTTTCCCTTCTGTTAATGAATGAGCATTTGGAGTTGCAATAGGCTTGATTGTGCTGCTGGTACCTTAGGTTTCGATGTCCACACACTTGGTCTTGGTGCTCACTTGAGATTGCCCTCCTTGAGTTTTGATGCTCTCAAAAATATTCTGGTTGTCATATTTTCCAGTGGTCACACCCTTTAGTTGTGTTGCTTATACACACCAGGCTGTGGTGCAAGTGGAAATGGAATCACAGAGAGGACGGCTGCCAGACACAAAGAGCAGAGCTGCCAAGATCATGCTGTGCACGCGCAGAGCACTGAGGGTTGAACTCATGACCTCAGGATTGCAAAGCGAGTGCTTTCACGACTTTGCCATCTCCTCAACCAGAGTTTATTCTCAACAACTTTTCTATCTATCTATCTATCTATCTATCTATCTATCTATCTATCTATCTATCTATCTATCTATCATCTATCTATCTATCTATCTTCTAAGCGATCTATCATCTATTTATTTCAGATAGCAGTAATATGCCTCAGTTATTTTATTTTGGATTATGTCTCTATACTTATATATTTTTGCTGTTTTGGGAGAGCCAGTAGTTCTCAGGTGCTACCCCTGGCTCTGTACTTGAGGGTTGCTCCTGGTGGTGCTCAGGGAACTATGCAATACTGGGGATCAAATCTAGGCTGCCTGTCTGCAAAGCATATGCTCAGCTCTGGTCCTATTTAGATCTTTTCAGGTTTGTTTTGTTTTGGGAAGCTGGGGAATAGGACATTGGAAGTATTAGGAATTTGAGACTGACCGAGAGTCTGAAGATATTTTGGTTCATAAACAATGTTGGTATTCTGCTGTCTCCAAGGGAGAGAAAATGCTACCCTATGTGGGTAGTCCATTCACTTGATATCTGACCTCAGCGTTCTTATCTCAACTGGCCTGGCTCACGGCTCTCAACTTCAGTTGGTGAATTGATGAGTCACTCGCTATAAATCAGTCTCCACTGTCTTTTGTTTTTTCTTTTTCCTCCTTCACTTGACTGGGGGGCCTTCTCTGCATAGCAGCATTGTCCCGTTCTCATGTTTTGTTTCTATCCAAAAAAAAAAACCTACGTAATAAACCAGCCTCCTGAAGCTATCTTGAGAAATCAGTGTTACTTGGATATTGCTCAGTTTCTCTCCACTTGGGCTGCCATAACACAATACCACAGGTGGAGTGTTTAAACTCCAAACTCTTATTTCTTACAGTTCTTGAGAATGTGAAGTCTAAAACCAAGATGGCAGCCTACAAGGCTTCTGGTTAGGGCTTCCTTCCTGGCTGGTAGATATCTACCTTCTTGCTCTGCTCCCACCCAAATCTCCTTTATGCACCTCTAGAGAGAATGAGTGAGAGATCATTGTGTCTTTCTATTCTTTAAAAAACACCATTCCCAGAGGCTGGAGTAATAGTACAGCTGGTAGGGCATTTGTCTTGCATGTGGCCGACCCGGGTTCAATTCCCAGCATCCCATATGGTCCCCTGACCACTGCCAGGGGTAATTCCTGAGTGCAGAGCCAGGAGTATCCCCTGTGCATCGCCCGGTGTAACCTAGAAAGCCAAAAACAAACCCAAAAACAAAACTAAAAAACAAAAAACCCCACCATTCCTGCTTGATTAGGACTTTACACTAGTAGCTACATTTATCTCTAGTCACATCCTAAAGGCCCTATCTCCTAATGCTCGGAGGCTATAGGAACTGGTATTTCAGAATTTGAGGGAATACAACTCAATTTCATAGCAACCACTGACTGTAAAAATGGTGCTTGATTTTCTATTTTTATTTATTTATTTATTTATTTATTTTTTCTTTTTGGGTCACACCTGGCGATGCACAGGGGTCACTCCTGGCTCTGCTCAGGAGACCATATGGGATGCTGGGAATCGAACCCGGGTCGACTGCATGCAAGGCAAACGCCCTACCCGCTGTGCTATTGCTCCAGCCCCTGGTGCTTGATTTTCTCCATGCATTCCCTTAATGGAAAGAAAATAACCCAGTGTGCTCTTTACAAAGGTTTATTTTAAAATGAAATATTCCCAGAAGCTCTTTGTACTCTTTTTACATCCGTAGGCCTGCTTAAAGGACAGTATTCTAATGCTCATGTTCTTGAGTGTAATTTAAGATTGACCCCGGTGCTGAGTTTAGGAAGTGGGAAAAAGGCAAACTCAAGGGAATTATATAAATAGTGACAGTGCAAGTCTTGAACTTCAATGTGCAACTTCTCTACCAGTGAACTTCAACCACTGGTAGAGAAAAATAGATTATAGAACTATAGAAAGGGTATAGAAATACATCAAAGGTGACTTGAAAATGATTGCATTTAATAGAAATACACCAGACTCCATGTAGTCCAGATTTAATTATATATGAAATAACAATTCTTTTCAGGTGACTTATATTACCTGGTGACAAATAGGAAGGTCAATTTTCCCACACATTGTGTTCACTCAAGTCTTGAGACTTATTGCCAAAATTTTCCTTCATAAAAAATGAACATTTTTTTTGCTATTAAGGAACATCATGTTAGTGGTGTTGATTTCTATCTTAATTTCAACATTTATTTCTTACAGAAGTAAGTGGAGTTCTACGTATTTATTCTTCCAAAAAGTCTTCTCTCATTATATCTGCCTGCATAGTCTAAAGTTTTTGTATAAACTCTGGCAGCATTAATAAAAAATAATTTCCATTATTAGCTTTTGTGTTTAATATTGTATCATTTGATTTCATTATTTAACCACTTTGTCAGAGTTTGCTTCTCTCTTCGAATAGCAATTTAATATAATGATATTATATATATTTGCAATTTACTTATAATGCTTAGTAAAGTCCTGAATTTTATTAGATTGATGAGGAAATAGGAAGCCAAGAGAATGATAAATTGATACATTTTAAGGTAATTTAAAGAAGGACACAATTTTGAGACAATGATTTGGAGATCTATGGAAGTTAGTAAAGCATTTAGAATACACTATACACTAAAATATTTAGTATACTTTTATAGTTGTGTATGTGACATCTGCTCTATAATAAAGATATAGTTGGTCTTTGTCCCCGTTTCTTGCACTGAGCTCTTAGAACACTCAGAAAACTTAGAGATAAAAAACTATTAAGATGTGTTTGATGATGCTAATGAGAGGATTTTTGACTTGCCCTTGGTTACTTAAGGATTGGGGCCAGTTGCAGAGGAACAAATCATGTGATTAAAGAGTTGCAACTTTCATCCCTGCCCAGTCTCATTCTCACCTCTGGGGAAGGAAAAAAGATTGGAGGTTGATCAAGAAAATAAAATGAATAAGTATAAATCAAAATACCTTCAGGGATGTTATGGGAGCCTCTGATTTATATACAGTCTTGAGAAGTACAGGTAACAGTTTAGATTTGCAACTGGGGTCTGAAGTTCAGGGAGAGTATGGGCAGAATCTCCAGTACAAGTAAAACCTTGGCCTTGGAATTGGGATCTCAGGTGTGTTTTGGGGGGCAGCAGTGTTTGAGTGAGCCCTTTATCTTAAGATGTATCTGGGTAAATAATGTCAGAAATAAGTCAAATTGCAGGTCATACAAATGATGTCCAGAGAATTTCGTAGTATAAATGTAAACCCCTCCTCACATTGAAAATTGGATCCAGGAATCCATTTAGCATACTAACAAAATTATATTGACTCATGGACATTCTTATTTGAAGAATAATATGAATTTATTTTCAAGTTCAAAAGTTCAAAAGAGCTTCTGATTCATGCAGTTCAATTTATTCCTTCTTAGTCTTGACCATCTTAGTAATTGGTGCCACCACCCATTTTATTGCATATGCACCCTTGATTTCTTGCTTTCTTTTATTTCACATGCCTAACTCATTAAAATTCTATAGATTCTAAATCAGAGGTTTCCAAATTTACCTGTTCTATGGCCCAACTTGCAGAAAACAAATACCTCTTAGAACTCCCCTTATCCCACGGCCATGA
Source organism: Sorex araneus (assembly GCF_027595985.1). Lineage (NCBI taxonomy): Eukaryota > Metazoa > Chordata > Mammalia > Eulipotyphla > Soricidae > Sorex > Sorex araneus. The sequence continues at coordinate 189,527,416 of NC_073303.1, read as the reverse complement.
AAACTGTCTCCTTTAAGCAGAGAGCACCCCTCCCCCAATTGCCCTGGAGGCTAATCCCACTTTCCCATCAATTCAGCATCCCCCAGGGAGAAGTATTCCTCACTTTTCAAGATTTTCCAAACCATAACCTGACCCCACCAACTCTTTCTACCTCTCCTGCTATTACTGTAGTCCAAGCCGCCATTCTAAATTGCTTAGTCAGCTTGTCTTTGTCCTTCTCATAATGCATATACACACGGGTGAAACATTTTCTTAAACTTTATTAAAACACGGTGGTTGACAAAGTTGTTCCTAGTGCAGTTATTTTGGGTATTCCATGTTCCAACACCAATCCCACCACCCAGTGGAGCCTTCCCTCCACTATTGCCTTTGGTTTCCCACTTACCCCTGAAGCCTGACCCCTTTGCAGGCACAAAATAATCTATTTTATATTGCTTATTACGACAAAATGGCAACTGGAATTATCAAAAAAAAGTTCAGCATGAGAAAATTCATGAAAATTGTTATGTCTCACAATTTGTTGTTGTCTGAGGATTTACTGAGCTGTTTGTTGCTAGTTTAGCTTTCTTGTTGTGTTTGTTTATTGAGCTTACTTGACTTCTATGCTTCTTTCCTGTCTGATTTGGCACTGCACTGTCATTATTGTGGAATTTGGAGATGTCACATGACTGTGCCCTCCAGGAGCTCCAGGATTTATACAATTGGAAGGATTCTCGGCTTGTCCTACTTTGGAGAGGGCCTCAGAGTTTTAGCCTGAAAGGCGTACCTGTGAGTTTCATTGGCTTGGCTTAGCATCTTTTCTGAGATTAGCCGTGAAACCATGGGGTGGGCTGTTTATGTGGTGGATGCTGTGGGATGTGGGAAGGGATGCTCATATGCAAGGGATATTTTAAAAACTTATCTAAGAAGCAAGGTTTGCTTATCTCTACTCAAAGGTGTGGATAGAGAAATGCAAAAATTTAAGCTAGATCACTATCCAATATCATATATGAGAACCAATTGAAAATAGACAAAGGACTTGAGTGTAAGACTTGAAAGCACAAAGTATGTAGAAAGAAAATTCCAGATGATACTTTCTTTGACAAGGACTTTGGAGATGTATTTAAGAACCAGACTCTGACAGAAAGAAAGAGACAGACATAGAAAGATCACACTCATCTGTGGAATATAAAGTAGCAGAATGGGACACTAACACCCAAGAGTAGTAGAGATAAGAACCAGGAGGTCTGCCCTACAGCTTGGAGCTGGCCACACATGCTGGGGGAAAAGGCAGCTGAGATAGAGAAGGGAACACCTAGTAGAGGATGTTGGGAGGACCCATTCGGGTTGAGAGCTGCGTGCCAAAAGTAGACTATAGACCGAACATGATGGTCACTCAATACCTCTAATGCACATTACAACATCCAACAGGAGAGAGAACAAAAGGGAATGCCCTGCTGCAGAGGCAGGGTGGGGTGTTGGATGTTGGAATGGGGGTGGTGGGAGGGATACTGGGAACATTGGTGGAGGAGAATGGGCAATGGTGGAGGGATGTAAATGAAATGCAAACATGAAAGTTCATATGTTTGCAACTGCACCTCACAGTGATTCACTAATAAAAATGAAAAACAAACAAACAAACAAACAAACAAACCAGAAACAAACAAAAAGAACTAGACTCTGATAGTTTGAGAGGCAAAATATAAACATAAACAAAGGGGATTCCTTTAAACTAAAAAGCTCCTGGAAAGTGAAAGCAACTATCATAAAAAATTAAAAAAAAAAAGAAAAATATTGGTCAGACTGGGAAGAGTTATTGGCATGTCATATATCAGGAAAGGAGTTAATATTTAAAACATATAAGGAATTTATATAACTCAACAGCAACTATAAGAAAAGCAAACTACTCAATTAAAAAAGTGGGCAGAGATTCTGTATAGACCCCGTAATATAGACAGCCAGCAGGTATGGACAAGATATTCATCACTTAACAAGACATTCATCATCTAATACTAAAGAAATAGAGGTGAAGTGACAAAGAGATATCACCTTGTATCTGCAAGAACAGATATTGCCTCAGAGACAAGAAAAAAGTCTAGAGAGGATGTGAAAAGAAAGGACTCCTTGATGAAATTGTAAATTGATTCAGCCATAATAGAAAACAGTTTGGAAATTCTTCAAAATAAAAATACAGAAATTCCATGTAATCTTATTTATTGTACTCCTAGGTACTTACCTAAAAATAAAAACGCACCCATAGTATTTATTGTTGCACTATTTATAATAGCGAAGAGCTGGAAACAACCTAAGTACCCATCAAAGGATGAGTGAATGAAGAAGCTGTGCTACATATATGCAATGAAATACTGCTATTATAAAAATGTTTCAACTGTCACTTGCAACAACATGGATGGATCTAGACAGAATCATGCTTAATTAAGTCAGCTGAAGAAATGCAAGTACTCTATGATTTCCACTTTTCATACATGGCATATGGAGAGAACAAATGAATGAAGTAAAACAAAACCAAAACCGCACTTTCAAACTATAATTCCAATTAATTGTTAGCAGGAGAGAAGGGGATAAGGAGGTTTATGTTAAAAAGATCAATAATATGGTAAACGATAGAACTACATTTCCCCCAATGAATTTAATGGAGTAAATATGCACAGATGTTTATTTATAATCAAATACACCCAAAACTTTTAATGTTACCTATTGTTTTATCGTTAAAACCCTTTTATCATTAAAATATGACAAGCAAACAACTTTGCAAATAACTTGCCATTGTACTCAGAAGAAATTTCAAACTTACAACCCAGTGTGCAAAGTAACATCTTATTTTCACTTACTGACTGATTTTCATCTCTGATGCGTTGCCCATACTTAGTGGATTTCATTCACAATGGCCTTGTCATCGTCGTCGTCGTCATCATCATCATCATCCTCATCATCATCTTACTGAATTCACTGAATCTGTCCCTATCTTAAAAATTTGTATTATTGTGATCATTTGGCCCATTTCTGACTTATCTTCTCGAAGTGTGAAGAGGCAAGCTTTTGTGAGAATAAGCAAATAAAACCGTGGGCTCGACATTTTGCTAACTCTGGTCCTTCTCTCTTTCCAATAAGATGTCTTCAGTGTTAAGCTGGGTGAGAAACCCGCATGATTTCTATCAAAAGGAAATGTAAACACTTCAATGTCTCTCTATAAATAAGTCAGCTGCTTTGTGAGGACATGGTGACCCACTGGAGGTCAAGGATGAGTAATGAGAAAGATCTGAAGAATATAGCTTTTGACGGAGATGAGAATTTTGGTTCTCATCTTCTGTGTCATGTAACTTCTACATCAAAGCAGACGGAGAAAATACCCTGGGTGCTGTTTTGTTTTTTCTATAGCCTAGACCACTGTTACTCCACGTACCTGTTGCTAGTCTTCCATTCTAAAACCAGCACATTTTATATAGTAGGGGCATGTCCAAAGTTTTACAAAATCCCTCCATGCAAAGGGCATAACCTGTATTTTTTTTCCCCAGAAGAACCTAGTTTTAGTTTTTACAAAAATAAACTTTCCCTCAGAATTTTATGTCCTAAGTTTGCATTGTACTTGAAAAAATTTTTGTTTTTAATTAAGACACTGCAATTTACAAAGTTGTCAAAATAGATTTGTTTTAGGCATGCAATGCTCCAATTCCAGTTCCACTGCTAGTGTGCTGTTTTTTCCATCAATGTCCTCAGATTCCATTTCCCCCTGCCCCCAACCTTCTCCCTTGGCAGGCATATAACAAATTCATTCATATTGTTTGCTCCCAGAGAAATGACAAATGGAATTATCAGAAAATAAATTAATAAAGGTCAACTTGTGATGGTTGACTCCTATATGACTTTTATGTCTACGTAACTAAAGATATTTAAATCACTGGATGCAATATAATATAATGCTCATTCTTTACATAAATAGGTTTTCCACTTATTGCATTATATTGCATTTTTTTGTACTTGTATCTCATTGTGCCAATTATCATGTATTCCCTGACATAAATAAAACTTAAAAAAGTTCTGTGCTAATATATTTTAGAGTTTACACGAAACAGGCAAAACCTCACAAATATAAAATTTAGTACGAGTGAAGAAAAATAAGAAAATTTAAATGGTAAAACATGAATTATCACTATCATTGTCATTCCATTGCTCATCGATTTGCTCGAGCGGGCACCAGTAATGTCTCCATCGTGAGACTTGTTACTGTTTTTGGCATATCAAATACACCACAGGGAACTTGCCAGGCTCTGTCGTGTGGGCAAGATACTTTCGATAGCTTGCCGGGCTCTCCGAGAGGGGCAGAGGAATCAAGCCCGGGTTGGCTGTGTGCAAGGCAAATGCCCTAGCCTCTGTGCTATTGCTCCAGCCCTATAGGCTTTGAATAGGCCTATAAAAAGTACAAAATGCTTTATTCTAATAAATGGAATTAATTTTAGATCATAAAATATAGATACTGTGTGCATTAATAAAAGGTTGTAAAAAATCTCTACGAATGTAAAAACCCAATCAGGCATAGAAAAATCAATATAAATGAGATGTTAATTTATTATTTAAAGTGTATAAATACCTTAGCAAGCTAGCAATAAAAATCCCTATCTCAATCTATTAGAGTAACCATGTCACTGTTACTGTCATCCCGTTGCTCATCGATTTACTCGAGCGGGCACCAGTAAAGTCTCCATTGTGAGACTTGTTGTTACTGTTTTTGGCATGTTGAATACACCACGGGGAGCTTGCCAGGCTCTGCTATGCGGGCGAGGTACTCTCGGTAGCTTGCCGGGCTCACCAAGAGGGGTGGAGGAATCGAATCCCGGTCGGCTGCGTGCAAGTCAAATGCCCTACCCACTGTGCTATCACTCCAGCCCACTAGAGTAACCATAAGCACCATAAATGAGTGTCATACTTAATGCCACATGCTGGGAAGTCTGTCTTGTCCTTTAAAGAAGCTCCTTTAATGTTTCTTGCAATACTGGGTTCAAGGTTATGAATTTCCCAAGATGTTCCCTGTCCATGAAACTCTGTTTCTCTCTGTCAGATCTAAATCTAATCTAGTTGGATAAAGTATTTTTGGTGACGTGTTCATTTTACTGATTTTTTTTGTATAATACATTCTTGTCTGGCCCGTAGAGTCTTATTTGATAGATTTTCCGTGAGTCTTGTAGGCTTTCCGATGTGTGTATGTTCATTTTTTGATCTTGTTGCTTTCAATATTCTCTTCTATCTTTGGATTTTGTCATTTTTCCTAGTTAAGTTCATTTTTCTTGGTACGCTTCAGACCTCGTGGATCTTGGTCCTGTATTCATTAACTCTGGAAAATTCTTATCAGTGACTTGTTTAACTATTGTCTCTACATCAAATTTGCTTTTCTGTTTGACAGGAACTCGGATGATACTTACATGAGTTCGCAGGTATGATATTCATTTTTTAAGTTTTTAGGCTATTTTTAACAGTCTGTTATTGTCTAGCAGTTTCTTCCATCTCATCTTGAAGCTCCTTAATCTTTTGTTCAGCTGCTTTTAATCTGATGTTCAGAACTTCTATTCTTTTTTAAAAAAGATCTATCTATCAATCACCTACCATACTGTTCATTTCTGCTTGCAGTTTTCTCATTTCAGCACTCATTTATCTGCACTGTTGGCTGTGTTGACTCTCTGTGTTATTGTTTCTTTTATCTCATTAAATATCCTCATAATGATGTCACTTAAGTTGTTCGGGGATTTACTGAGCTGGCTGGTGGTTTTGCTACTTGTGTAGTCTGTGTCACTATTTTTGCTCTTTGAACTTCTCCACCTGAGTACTTGTACTTAAATCTCCTTAGAAGACTCTGAGAGATTTCCCTGAGGATTTCTCTCTTTCTTCTCTGCCTGTCTTTACCTAATAACTGGAAGAAGCACCAGAGGTTCAGGAGCTGTGGTGTGGGTCCAATGATATGATGGAGGTTGGGTAAGGAGGCAGCTGGGACCTAGATGGAAGGGAATTTGCCTCTCATTCTGGGAGGGGCCAGTGATCTCAGCCTAAGAACAACCTTACCTGGAAGACTGGAACAGAAAACAAAACAGGTTCAGAAGCTGTGGTGTGGGTCTATGGTTCTATGGTCACTTTTGATTTCTAAGTTGGGCTATCATTAGATCCCCTTATTATTTGTTGCATTGAGGTCATGCTTTACTTTTTTAAGATGAAGATATCACAGAGAAATTTCCTTAAATCTCTTCCCTTGATATTGCAACATTTTTTGATCTGAAATTTCACTTTTACACTGTAATGAAAAGTATCACTGTATCACTGTTGTCCCATTGCTCATTGATTTGCTCGAGCAGGCATCAGTAACGTCTCCATTGTGAGACTTGTTGTTAGTGTTTTTGGCATATTGAGTACGCCATGGGTAGCTTGCCAGGCAGCTACCACAGAGTATCCCGTGTGGTCTGGATACTCTCGGTAGCTTGCCGGGCTCTCCAAGAGGGGCGAAGTAATCGAACCCGGGTGAGCATCATGTGAGACAAACACCCTTCCTGATGTGTTATCGCTCCAGCCAATGTAATGAAAAGTGGCATTTATTTTCTGTTTTGCATCCAAGTCTTTCATTGATTGCAGGTTGATACTATAAGTTGCAACTTAATAGTCAGTGTTTACAGCATCAGTGCACATTAGTAGAAGTAATAAGGTCCTCTACTTTATCAGACTTATCTTTACTATAGTTTCATGTTCTTCCTTCCCCAGTATCTTTATGCCTTGTTTATTTCATCAAGTTTATTGCTTCCTAGAAATCCCAGGGCTTGTACTAGTTTCCTTGGATCACTGCACAGTTATTATCCTGACACCTCTTTCTCAGTTCTTCTAGGTTAGAGCTGTTTTTTGTTGGATCATGAATTTTTTTCATTGCCTGCGATTATCTTCTGTTTGTGTATTCCTCTAGTTGTTAACTTCCTAAAAGTGCAAAATAGACCAAATAATTACTTCTCTTTCCCCCTTCTTTATTCTTTCTTCTTCTCCTTCTCCTTGTCTTCTTATTTTTGTTTTATTGAATCACCGTGAGATACAGTTACAAGCTTTCATGTTTGAGCTACAGTCATACAATGTTCAAACACCCATCTCTCCACCAGTGCACATTTCCCACCACCAATCTTCCCAGCATAGCAACCCCCAAATCTCTCCCTCCCCCTGCCTCCATGGCAGACAATTTCCCCCTTTTGGGCATTAATTAGGGTTTGCAATACAGATACTGAGAGGCTATCACGTTTGGTCCTTTGTCTACTTTTGGCACACATTTCCCTTCTCAACCGATTCCTCCAACCATCATTTTCTTAGTGATCCCTTCTCTACTCCAGCTGCCTTCTCCCCCCACTCAGGAGGCAGGCTTCCAACTATGGAACAATCTTCCTGGCCCCTGTGTCTCGAGTGTCAGTCTCATGTTATGTTATTTTATACTCCATAAATGAGTGCAGTCCTTCTATGTCTGTCCCTTTCTTTCTGACTCATTTCACTTAGCATGATACTTTCCATGTCTATCCACTTATAAGCAAATTTCATGACTTCATCTTTACTAACAGCTTCATAGTATTCCATTGTGCAGATGTAGCAAAGTTTCTTTAACTAGTCATCTGTTCTTGGGCACTGGGGTTGTGAACGGTGCTGCAGTGAACATACAGGTGCAGATGTCATTTATGCTGTGCTCTTTTGCACCCTTGGGATATATTCCCAGAAGTGGTATTTCAGGGCCATATGGAAGCTCAATTTCTAATTTTTGAAGGAATGTCCATATTGCTTTCCAGAAAGGCTGGACCAGTCGGCATTCCCACTAGCAGTGAAAAAACGTCCCTTTTCCCCCACATCCACGCCAGCACTGGTTGCTTTTGTTCTTTTGAATGTGTGCCAGTCTCTGTGGTGTGAGATGATATCTCATTGTTGTTTTGATTTGTATCTCCCTGATGACTAGCGATGTGGAACATTTTTTCATGAGCGTTTTGGCCATTTGTGTTTCTTTTTTGAGGAAGCTTCTGTTCATTAGTTCTCCCCATTTTTTGGTGGGGTCGGAGGTTTTTTCTTGTACAGTTCTACTAGTGTCTTGTATATCCTGGATATTAATCCCTTGTCAGATGGGTATTGGGTAAATATTCTTTCCCATTCTGTGTACTCTTTCTATATTTTAGTCACTGTTTCTCGTGAAGTGCAGAAACTTCTTAGTTTGATGTAGTCTCATTTGTTTATGTTTGTTTTCACTTGCTTGGTCCGTGGTGTTTCATCCTTAAAGATGCTTTTAGCAGAATTGATTTTCCGTGAAGCAAACTACCCTACATTGGAGTTCTGGCAGTTACTGCAAGTTGAGCAAAGAGTATCTTAATTGGGGAGGCAAAGCTAGATTATAATCAGGAAAAAAATCTGGTTAGATGATTTCCAAAGAGAAGAATCAGAGTTCTAAGATTCTGTAATTGAAGTAATTTGAAGTAATTCAAACTTCACGATTGTTTTCATTTATATTTATTTTGTAGCTCATTTCATATTTCTAATTTAGCAGTTATAAAGATCCTTGGTATCGATTATGATTTCGTTTCCACAGAACCTAGATTTTTACCTATTTAAGTTTCTCTGAAGGTAATAGCATTCTTTTTTCTTGATATTTTTGTCTTGGTTTGTTTTTGGGCCACACCTGGAAGTACTCAAGAGCTTCTCTGGGCTTAGTCCTTGGAAGTGGTTCCTGGCCACTTAGATGTTGTGCCAGAGATCGAACCCAGGCCTCCTGCATGCCAAGCATGTTTTAGTCTGCCAACATTAATATTTTTTATGTATTTTTTTATAGCTTTCTCCTTGGAGTAAAATTTTGGTTAGCATATAATTGTTGCTATTATTTTCCCACATGAGTACATATCTCTTTCCACAAGGATCTGGTGATATTTGGTTTTCTGTCATTCAAACATGAGGAAAGAGAATCAATATGAATCCACTGAACCACTGAGCATAGGTGGGACCTGAGTTGGCAAAATTTTATCAGTTGGGAACTAAAGAAAGTCAGGGGAAGTCTCTGAGTGCTGACCCCAGTTACATCAGTTCTCTCCAGAGTATATTCATACCTCTTCTTCCTTCCTTCCTTCCTTCCTTCCTTCCTTCCTTCCTTCCTTCCTTCCTTCCTTCCTTCCTTCCTTCCTTCCTTCCTTCCTTCCTTCCTTCCTTCCTTCCTTCCTTCCTTCCTTCCTTCCTTCCTTCCTTCCTATCTTCCTTTGTCTTTGGGTCACACCTTACAATTCCCAGGGGTTACTCTTGGCTTTTCACTCAGGAATTACACCTGGTGGTTCATGGGGGGACCATATGGGATGCTGGGAATTGAACCTGGAGTGGCCACATGCAAGGCAAACACCCTATCTGCTGTACTATCTCAACCACCTAGAAATTTTATTTGTATTTTTGGTTTGTTTTCTGGGCAACACTTGGATGTGCTCAGGGCTTACTCCTGGTTCTGGACTCAGGGATCATTTCAGGTGGGCTCAGGGGACCGTATGTGGTGCCAGGGATCTAACCCCGGTTGACTGCATGCTTGCAAGGCCTTATCTGCTCGGCCCCCCTCTCATACCCATTAGTTTTTCCTTAGGGAGAAGGGGCTTGCTCTCAGGACAAGATTGATTATTTCCACTGTAGTTTCTTGGCTTGGACCCAGTTCTCTCTCTTGCCATTTGACAAACTAAGCACAGTATTTCCTTCTTGGAAAAAAAATTCTGGGCAGTCACACCTTGAAGTGCTCAGGGTTTACTCCTGGCTTTGCTCATACTTCAGGAAGAGAGTATGCTTCAGTTTCAATTTGGTTTGAAGGCAGTGAAGAAGGAGAAGGTCTTTGTCCTGAGACGATGTCTTTTGTTCTATTCAGGACTTCAACTGTTTAAATGAGGTCTTCCCATATTAAGGTGGAGAATTCATTTTGATTGATTAAAATATTAAAATGATCTTCTCAAAATGGAAAACAAGTTAGAAATGAAACTGATCATGAAGCTCAGGATATATCCAACTAACGTAGAATAGTTTACTCATGTAACATAAGCTTAGGAGTATAAGTTCAAGACTTCAAGACTATGGAATCTTGGATATTCATCATAGAAGGTTTTGATACAAATATGACTGTGGAAGTAACCTTGTAATTTATGCAAATCATGTATATGCATTACTTGTTCTAGACTAAGTTTATACTGTATAATAGTCCTGGAACTCCGAGAAACACTAAACCTCAATAGTTAACCATAAGTTCTTTGGTGGCCATTTTTTATCAGTAAAGCACAAGCTTTGGAAGAAAGCCCTCAAGTTGGAAAAGGTTTAAGAGGCTATAGGGACTCCATTTATTTGAGTGAATAGGAATTCTCTTTAAATAGTAAAATAGGAAGCGAATGCATTATTAAATTGGTAGCCATGTTTCTTGGGTGGAAATTTATGCTACAGAAAGATTATTCAAGCAATACTTGCCTGATTGAGACATTTGCAGTTCATCATACACTTGAAGTTATTACTGCAAATGTAGGTGCCATATACATAGGGGCATATCATGAGGTAAGCTAAGTTATGCTTTTGTGGGATATACATATCAGACAATATAGACTTTGTCTAATCTTCTATGCATGGCAGTTTGTATATTGCTCAGATATATCAAGCTAGTCTGTGCTGCAAAGACCAGCCCTGTAGAAAATGATGGAACAGATGCAATAATTTAGATGTAGCTGCTTGTCAGTGTGGTTCAGGTTTTAGGGAAAACGGCATGAGAGTAATATTAAAGAATGTGCTGGAAATCCTGGTCATCAACAGGGCTTTTTGGAGATTATACATGGCTCTGTCACCATATCTCCGGCCACAGCAAGGAGGAAAATGCTATGAAGACACCACTCCCATCAATAAGTGTTAGCTATCAAATTAGTATAGTGGTGAAAGGAATAGGAATGAATTATTTTTATTATGGGTATCATTTTACTGGTGGTAGTGTTGATGAAAGATGGGTTAATCAAAAAAAGATATGCCAGACTGCACTGGAGGAGCCAATACCTGGGGCCAAGAAGACGTGACAAATATCTTTTTACTCAAAGTTAAATAATATATTAATTCAGACATACCACGGCAGATTTCTTTAACTATTTATTGCACTATAAGCAGTTCAAATGACACCAGTAACAAAATTCCCTTGAAATATCTACTATTCCAAAACTTAATGAATCTAGTACTCTTAACTTTAAGTCTGTCCACAGATACCAAAATGCAGTGACTGTCTATAGCATAATTCATTACTTATCTCCATGCATCTTTCCAGTGTTCAATACAGAAACACAACTGGGATTTTCACAATGATATCAAAATAAGCGATCCCTCTCTCTCCAGGAAACCTCTACAAGGAAGATTTTCACATGAGTGAAGTGCCCAGGACTGGTCTCTGAAGTGTGATCCTTGACCTTCTTTCAGTTTGAATCATTTAATAACAATTGTTATTACTGGGAGACATCTGACAATTGACAAGCATTCTATGACAACTACATAAGAATATCCCTAAATGGAATACCCTGCCACAGTGGCAGGGTGGGGTGGGGGGAGATGGGATTGGGAAGGGTGAGAGGGATGCTGGGTTTATTTGTAGTGGAGAATGGGCACTGGTGAAGGGATGGGTTCTCGAACTTCGTATGAGGGAAACAGGAACACAAAAATGTATAAATCTGTAACTGTACCCTCAAAAAAAAAAGAATATCCCTAAATGGCATTATTAATGATCAAATGTCCCTGCACTTAGCAGATTAAAATGCCATCAATTCAGATGATTGATTTGGAGTTTATGCACCGAAATGGACTTTCATGCCTATTGGGATTCTTTCCTTATGTCTCACAAGCTACATGATTACCTCCAAAATTCAGTGATCAGTTTGAATCCATTTGCCCTCTAGGAGATACACCTGCTGTAGGTACTTTGGGTTGTCCAGCTGACAAATCAACAGAACTTCAAATGGAATCAGTATCTTCCCAGTGTCTTGTCTATCAATGCGCCTGAGCCCTGCCACCTTGACCCCCACCCCCAGCTAGGCACTGGTGGAAATACTCTTCGTAGGAAATGCTCCGCCCTTTATCTCCAGACTATCAAAGAAACTTGGAAACCCTCAGTGGAGAACACAGGCTTGTATCTGTGAATACCGCCATAGCTTCCTGCTCTCTCACCAGTGTGCCTCGAGGTTAAGTTAGGAAGAAAGGAGATGTTGACCTCTTTGAAGAGTTTGTGAAACTTCATCCCCCAGATTCTCAATTTATAAAAGTCCGATGCTCATTTCCTCTACATTGTCCAAGTGCCTGGACTTTTAAAATCCTAAAAATTTAAGAGCCTTTCTTTGCTCAAGAGCCTTTCTTTCCATGGTCCAAAATAGGCTTGGAGGCATTGTATCCCATGTCTTTTGACTTGTGAGTCATTTCCAGTGTTCTGGCCTCATGTAACTGGAAGAGATTAGATCAGAAACGATGATGCCATCTCTGAACATCTTTTCTGCATCTGTATTCGTCTGTGTTAAAGGAATGAAATGAAGAAAATAATGAAACAAAGGTCAGCCCTCCTATCTGGTTAGGATGATTCATGTATTTCTATAGACTTTATTAATTTATTTGTTCTTCCTTTCAGAGAGTGACTTTTTCATAGTTTGAACTAGATTTTCAAATTATTTTCTGCATATGTCTTTGGCTAAATTTTGGAGGTCTTATTATCAGAGTTTAGGACACTGATATTTTTTCTAACATGGTTAAGTCTATTTTTAAAATGAGGTAATATGGTTTGCAACAGTGTTAATATTACTCTTTAGGAATATGATGTTACTGCACCACACCCATAACAAAATGAGCTGGGAAGGGCCCTCAGGACTCTGGTGGGGGGAATACACTCCCACCCTCCTACCACCCTCCTCAAATTTCTTCTGTTCACTTATATTTTAATACAATCAGGTTTGAATTGTCCTTTGCTACTAAACTATAGCATTTCACTTGTGTATCTCAATATAATCATTTCTGGCTGCATATGTATATATAGTTCTAATACAAGGAAAGCCCTTATTTTTTTATTGAAAACTTTAAACCACTTAAAGTGATGTATCAGGTGTTGCAGTTCTATTGGTTATGCTTTTCATGCATTCATTATTCCATAATGGGGGTGGACCAATCACCAGAGACATCGCTTCCCCCAACCAGAGTCTTGAGGGTCCTTCTAGCTCACTTCCTGCCTTCCATGGGAGCTCTTCAGACAAAATCTCAAGCCATAGATATGCATTTAATGAGGTCGTTATAGTTTAGAATTATAAATATTTTTCAATATTTAAAACTTTAATTGGTGTCCTCTCATTATTTATAATCATCACAGTAGTTACCAGGTTTCTATATGTTGTAATGCAATGATCTTGTAAGGGATTTGCTGAAAATTACCATTAATCTTTCTTACTGATAACAAATTAAAGCAAATATTAATTCCATCTAGGAACACCCTCATAGAGGCCTTTGGAAAAATGTTTGGTCCCATGGTGCAGTCAAGTAAAGATGCAAATCCACCAAGAAAACAAGATATATAAGAAGAAATGCATCCTTCATTAAGAACTAGCTAGGCTGGTTGTCTGGGATTGTGTAAATTTAGAATGGGAGATTGATGAAGCCAGGGAGGTAACTGAGGATAAGAAATACTGGAAAATGGTAGGGCATTTGGTTGTTTTGCAGAATGGAAGCAATAGAGGGTTTTGAAAGGGGAGTGACTTGATTTAAATTTGAAACAGAGTCCTGCTGGGAGTTCAGTTAGATTTCTTGTATTGGTTTGAGTGGCCATTCTCCAACATCCCAAATATATGCCCAGAATTGGTGAGTATAAACTTATTTGGAGAAGGACTCCTTGTAGAGATGAATATCTCGAAATGAAGAGATCATTCAGGTAGTAGTCCCAAACATTTATCATGGTGATAGAAATGGAAATTGGAATATAAGAATAAATTTATTAAAAAACCTTATGTTGTACGATATTTTACTGGCAAAACTTAATTTATTTATTTTGTGTCACCACCAGCAGTGCTCAGAAGACTATGAGCAGGGCGAGGGAATGAACGGGGGGGGGGGTGGTGATTCCCCACATGTACAGCATGCACTCCATCCCTTTGAGTTATTTTCCTGGACCATACTCTGATTTTTTTAGTGTGTTCATTCCACAAACATTTTCTAGGTAACTTGTGTTAGGTTCAGTATGTCATATTTAGTGTTCGATTTCTAAGTCCGTGGGGAGAAAGGCATTGTTCCTTTTCTCTGGAGTACCTATAAAAGTCTAGGAGAAGAGGTAGGAACTTTGCAATGCTGTGGCTCATAGGGGATCATGGGATGGGGGCGGTACCGGCACGCCCTCGGCCCAGATAAGATCTGGAGCTGCTGCTGGAGAAACAGACCCTCTGCTCCTACAGACTGTGATCCAAGAGGTCTTCTAACCCATTTTGGCACCCAGAGCAGCTTCTTACAGACATGCATCTAGACTGTGAACTGAACTAAAATATCAGAAATGCAAAACCGCGTGAGCTCATAGAGTCTTAATTCTCAGCAATAAAAAAGAAATTATTAAATGATGCCTTTTCAGCAGGCCTGATTATTGGGGGAAAATTCCAAACAATAATAGCGAGTTCTCTATTGAAATATTGAAAGCATTCAAAGTATAGAGAATAAAATGAAGATCATTAGCTACTTAGGTGGGGGGTGGGTGGGAGGGGGGTATATTGGGGTTCTTGGTGGTGGAATATGTGCACTGGTGAAGGGATGGGGGTTCAATCATTGTATGACTGAGACTTAAACCTGAAAGCTTTGTACTTTTTTTCCTCACGGTGATTCAATATAATAAAATAAAAAAGTCTAAGAGAGAAGATTGCATGCTTTAAGCCAGAAAGATTCATATTAGTGTGATTATGATTCATCTAGGCATTCTTCTGTCCTTTTGAATGGTACTAGTTGGGAACCAAAGGTCATACACGGGAGTATATGATGTCGATAAAGTTTTCTCTAGGGTACTGATCCCAATCAGTTTTTAGGTAAAAATTCCTTCAAGAAAATATATGAGATAAGAAATGATTAGGAACAAAACAGTAGACAGGGAGGACCACATAACCTTCTAGCCAGAGGCTGCAGTAGTAAACTGGAAAACCAAAGAAATAGAGAGAGCACTGTTTGGTCAAGAGACTGACAGATGCTTTACATTGTGGAAGAGAGAACAGTGGACTGAGCTTGCATTAATTGCTGGACCAAAAAAATCACCTGCCATCTTGTCATTATTCTGTCACCATACACTTGAAGATGTGAGTGATTAAATTTTTCCTGTATATATGCATAAAGTAAATATGTACAAAAGCTTAGTTAGTACAACCATCACCTCACTTAGTGACATTATTTATTTATTTATTTATTTTTGCTTTTTAGGTCACACCTGGCGATGCTCAGGGGTTACTCCTGGTTCTGCATCTCAGGAATTACTCCTGGCGGTGCTCGGGGGACCATATGGGATGCTGGGAATCGAACCCGGGTCGACTGTGTGCAAGGTAAACGCCCTACCCGCTGTGATATTGCTCCAGCCCCTTAGTGACATTATTTTTGAAGTGAGAACTTTAAAAACTACTCTGTGACTTCTAAACGTGCAAGCAGAACTGTTAATTATTGTCACTATGTGTAAAGTACATTCCCAGAATTTACTCATTTTATAACTGGACGTTTGTATTCTTGGGCCGTTTCACTCATTTCCTCTTCACATTACCCTCCACCTCCAGGAACCACTGATCTATTTCTCTTTCTGTAAAGTTGGTTTTTGGGATTCCACATATAAGTGAGATCACACAGTATTTGTCTTTCTCTGTTTGACTTCTTTTACTTAGCAATGCTTTCCGGTTTCATCTACTTAGTCACCAATGGTAGGACTTCTTTCTTTTATATGGATAAATGATATCACATCATTTGTGTGCAGTGGGGATGTATCTTACTTCTGGATCCTTTCATCCATTAATGCTCATTGGGATTTCATGTCTTGACTATTATAAAAAATACTTCCATGAACGTAGGAGTAAGCTTTCTCTTTGAGATTGTAATTTTATTTACTTCAGATAATACCCAGAAATGGAATCACGGGATCATATAGTAGTTATATTTTTAGTTTCTTGAAGACTTCAGCATTGTTTTCTGTAGTGGCTATCCAATTTACATCCCCACCCACAAAGGCTCAAAGAATTTCCTTTTTTCCATGCCCAAGCCAAAAAATTGTCAGTCAGAGAAACTGTTACTCTTAAGAAAACAGTGAAGAAACTTTTTTGTGTACACTTGACACGTGAAAAATTCAGTGAAATCTTACAAGAAATCACAAAAACCTATTGAATCCATGATCAAAGAGATTTTCAGTAGCATGGGAATACTTAATCATATAATCTAAGTATTTTATTTAATTCAATTAGAAACCTAGATTTGTAACAATTGGGACAAGGCAGTTTAAATGCATCCTGAAGATGCTAAGTATCTGAAGTATCAAACAGAACAGTTTAAATATTTCCTAATATATGCAATATTTTCTTTCTTTTTGTTCACTAGACAAAAAACATTGCTCATTCCCAATTTTTGATATCAAAGTAAGTTTTAAACCTAAAGTTTGTGTGAACCAAAAGTATATCTACTTAGGATATTAAAACTTCTCTATAATAATCCAATTTTAAACTCTCAAATAGAGAGTAATATTGAATCAAAAGTGATAATTGAATGACACTGTTAAAGTAATATGCATTTTAATGCTTACAAAGTTACCATTTTAAAAACATACTAGGATATCAGTAAGATATCAGTGTATACAGTATAAAAAAGCACTACATGTTAAATAAGTAGGCCTGGTTTTGCTTCTTTTATTAAGTTCGGGCATGCATCACAAAATATGTTTCGTAGCAGGATGAAAAGGAGGAACAGAAAGTCTTCAATGTAGCTTCTCTTCATTTTGCCAATAAGACATTCAGGAAAATGCTCATTTAAATCTAGAAAACTAGACTAAATGTCTCAACATAAACTCTTAGAAAACCCCTTTAAACTGGTCATTCCAATAAATTCTACTAGCTGTTTGTTGTCAGGTGTTTGATGATGATAGTGGATGTTAGAATCAGGAAAGTACTAAAGTATGTATGTATATATATATATATATATACAAAGTATATATACATATATACACCATATTGTATATATAAAGTGTATATATATACTAAAGTATATATACACAAAATTTATGTGTGTATGTCTATATATACACACATATAAATTTTTATTGTTGTTCTGAGAATCAAAACTGAACCATAGACTTATGGTGAGCCATATTTGGTCCTGCTTTTGTTTAGCTAGTTCAGTTTAATGGATAGTGTTAAGATGTGGTAGTACAATATGTCTCTTAAAAGCGTTAGAATAAGTCATTTCAGCAATTCTTCATCAGCCAGATCAGCCATTACAATATGCTTATAACCATAGCAACAAATTCAATTAGTAAATATTTATCCATGTGACATATCTAATGTGCTATTATAAGTACAATGTTTTAGTAAGAAAAAGACTTTTTTAAAAGGTGGGGTTAGCGCCATGGACAGAGCCCAAGACTTCATATTTGTATCACATGTATTCTTCCACTTGAGCCTTATCTTTAGCCCTGGATGAGAATAACTTTTATTCAAAACTTTATTGATCCAATTTTAAACTTGCTCAAACTTTCTGAGATCAGGCAGAAAATGCTTAAGGTGACTCTTTAAAATATCACCTGTACTCATTTATAGAGTCCAAAGTTATCAAAAATCTAGGTGCAGAGAAAAAATAAGATATGGCATGAAATATTAAAAATGTCTGAATGAAAAGTAGCAGCTGATAATTTTTGAAAGTATTAAGAATATCTACTCAAAGGGAAAATATTTAAGAAGGAACATGGGTAGTAATGGAGAGGGGATTTTTTTTTGGGGGGGAAGGGGTTATTTTGCAGTAATGGGAAGAATCTAAATCACATTTCTTGTAATGTTCCAAAATTGAATGTTATATATTTGGTTTTAAAGAGGGCACATATTGAGAAAAAAGAAACTAACATGTAGTCTATACTAAGGAATGAGAGGGTAGGTACCCTGAGGCATGCTTCAGAGAACAATGTGGGTGGGGAGTTTTGAAACTAAATTATCCCCTGCAACGCATTCAGAAAATTTTGATCAAGACAGTTCTTTGATTTTAGTAAGACACGGGATTTCACACTTTCTCTGAGCAATTCGTTTCCTTCTCAGAATCCCTTAACTGCTTGGCTTGAATTCTAAGTCATAAACAGAAAAAATGATGGGCTTAAGGATAAAATGATTCTTAAAAATAAAGTAAGAAATAGTTTTGTTGCCACTTTTGGTAAGATCTGAAAACTTTTTTCAATGGAGTAGTCAATGACAGAGGAAAGACTTAGTTTGATAAAATAGAATGCAGGATAAAATAGAATAGAATTGCTCTTGATATCCATGCTTGGGATTCAGGCTAGAGCCTTTTATGCTAGAGGGTGGATACTCAGAGACTGAACTTAAATATTAATCAAAATGTATCTTTTTGTGCTTTTGTAATAAAAGTTTATTTCTGCAATTAAAATCCAAGTAGTCACTTAAATTGTATTCATTTAAGTAAATAGAGAACAACATTCTGCACAAATATAACCATTAGTGAATAATCACTATATCACTGTCATTCCGTTGTTTGTTGATTTACTTGAGCGGGCACCAGTAACGTTGATATTACACTCAGCCCTGAGATTTTAGCAGCCTCTCCTTACTCATCTTTTCCAATGACTGGAGGCTCTTCCAGGGACAGGGGAATGAGAACTATTGTTACTGTTTTTGGAATATTAAATACACCACAGATAGCTTGCCAGGCTCTGCCGTGCGGGCAGGATACTCTTGGTAGCTTGCCAGGCTCTCCAAGAGGTATGTATATATCTTTTACTGTATTTTGGATATGAATACACCATGGGGAGCTTGCCAGGCTCTCCTGTGTGGGCAATAGGCTCTGGGTAACTTGTCAGATTCTCCGAGAGGGAGAACTAGGCTATAAGATGTCGCTTCTGGGAGCTTGGTTTTTATAGTCTCTGGATGTTGGCCATTGATGGGATTTCACAGTGCCAGGAGAAGTCTCTGGGTGTGACTGCCTAGCTACTGGAAAATTGGGGATCTGGGTGGAAGAGGCCCAGTCCCGATCCGAGTAGCCTTGGTGACCTTGGCCCTGGGTCCCGCACATCTGGGTTCCTCTGCTGGTTCCCCCATGCGTGAGGCTTGTCCAAACATGTGGAGAGTGGCCCTGAGCATGGCTGTGGCTGGTTTCTGGAGGTCCTCAACTGTCGAGGCTTTACTGTGGTGGGGGGGAGGAAAATGCAACCCGTCCCCTCCGAGGGGCCCCGGTGAAGCCAGCCAGGCGCGGGGGCAATAGACTGTGTCGCCCTCTTCCGGGAGCTTGGTTTTATAGTCTCTGAATGTTGGCCATTGATGGGATTACACGTCTGCTGGGGGCTGTCTCTGGGTGTGACTGCCTAGCTACTGGAAAATGGGGGATCTGGGTGGAAGAGGCCCATTCCTGATCCGAGCAGCCTTGGTGATCTCGGAATAATCAGTGAATAATAGATTGTGTAATATCAATACCAAATGAAACTCAATGGAACTTTTAATGAAAAATCCATTGCTGCTTTTTAATTTAAATGAGTGAAACCATACATTTTTATATTGATTCCCTTATAATTTTAAAGTTTGCTTAGTATAAACCATAACTTTTCTTAGGTAAAAACCTGTCAGTGTAGAATTTTAGTTTAACTGAGACTATTGGGTATCTTGTACAATTTTCCAGGTTATCTCTCTTTTCCTAAAATTCCACTGAAAGAAAAATGCTTATATAAGTATTAGACAATACCTTAAGTACTTGCTTTAGCAAAGATGATTTAAATGTTACATTTAGAAGGGTCCTGAAAGTCTTTGATCCTACAGCAATTGGGCATGAGTCAATGTGGCTTTTTGACAAATAAATTCCATCAAATGAACTGACTTTTAAAAAAAAACCCCAAATCACCATCATAGATGCACCTCATCTCTTAGAAGAACTTAAAACACCCTGTCTAGACAAAGTTGCATATATAGTTATCATTTGATTTTAGAGTTCCTGGAATATTGTAATAACACCTACCATTTGCTGAATAACGCATTTATGCCAGACACTTTCCCAGGAACTTACCAGTTTCTCATTAAATTCTCAAAAATTCATGGGGGTAATTATCCTTAAATTACAAATAAAGGAAATGAGGTTAAATGTTCCATATTTTACTGTTAAGCGGCAGAGGTAGAGCTAGAACAAAACTCTTTGTTTTGAAACCTCTGCTTTTTGCCTTAAATTTCAGTTGCCTTGTCCAAGACCGCTGGCTCTAGGAGGATCAACTTCTCAGTTTTTCATAGGAAAGGGATTTTAGGACTAGGGGTATGCCAGTGCTAATCGTGAGAAGGTCGTGGTCAAACCATAAGAGTTGGTCCTTGATCTGCAGTATGCTCTTATAGCTACTGGATAGTCAACAAAGCTATGATACTCACTAGAACTATATTATTTTTGTTAAATTTTCTGTACTCATCAGACCACTCCTGAAGCCAGTAAGATAACTCAGAAAATTGCCTTCTAGAGTAGCTAGAGAACTATGCTGACTAGCTTTTGTCACAGGGGGAAGTGAGCCAAAACTGATGATGATGCTACAGGGGTTGGGGATTCTGGCTGTTTTGCTCATGGAGGAGAGATGTTGCTGTTGTTGTTTGTTGTTTTGGGGCCATACCTTCGAGCTCTAGACTTACTTTATTATTATTTTTTTTTGTGCTCAGAGATCACTCCTGGCAGGGCTTGGGGGACTCTATGGGGAGTCTGGTGTGTGCAAGTCAAGTGTCTTATCCACTGTACTATAGTGAGTGTACAAAGTCCACTGATGGGTGGGCAAACACATTAAATCAGCCTTGAACTCATAATTCCTTCATGGAAGAGCTTATCTGCCTTTGCTATGACTAAACATCTCTAAACGTGTGGGTGTGTCTGTCAAGGATACAAATATGCCAAAGCTATGAATAATGAAGAGAAACATCACAGCTCTACTGACTTAAACTTGGCAGCTTTATATACTGTTTTTAGATAACACTAACTCGTAACAGATGTAGGTGGTCATTTCTAAATGGCCAAAAGAATTGGATAGAGATGCAAGAATTGCAAAGTGTGTGATGGTCATCTAAAGTGGAATGACATGGCCACTTAGATGCTTTAAACTGATTCAAAAAAAGTAACAGGCGGTCCCTAAGGCTCAGCGTCATACGGTCATCTATCTGCTGTAGACCTTCAGTTTCGTTAATGGCAATGGTACTGATATGCATGTAGATTCTGACAACTAGGTTTTCCGTTAAGGACTCTACATCTGTCATAATGAAATGATTGGTGTATATTGTTCTTTGGAGAGAAATATGGAGATAAGCATTAAATTCTGACTAATTATACACATCTTATGAATAGTGAATTTAAAAATGATAACTTTCATTTAAAAGTCATTTCTTACTTTTAGAGATTTTAGGGCCACAACTGGTTGCTCTTAAGACTGACTCCTGGTTCTGTGCTCTAGGATCATTACTTGTGGTGCTCAGGGGACCATATGAGGTGTCAGGAATCAAACCCAGGTCAGCTGCTTGCAAGGAAAGCACCCTCCCCACTGTACTATATCTCCAGGCTTCATTTGATCCTTTTATAAAAATAGCTAAATTGCACTTTATTATGTATATGTGTTTTTGAATTGTTTTTGATTAGATTCATTGTTATTGAAAATATTTTTAAAATCTATTTTTTTTTGCACAGACAGTTTATTTCTGGCAAAGGAGATAATGTATGAAGTGGAACAAGGAGAGCCTCTTCAACAAATGGTGCTGGGAAAACTGAATAGCCACATGCAAAGAAAATTAGACTTTCTCTCACACTGTACACAAAGGTGAATTAAAAATGAATTAAAGAGCTTGATATAAATTATGTTTCTAGAAAATGTTCTGAGGTGGGATTCTCTAATATCTTTACCTCAGAGGAGTCTTCAAAATATAACCCCACTGGCAAAGAAGTTAATAAAATAAACAAATGGGATTACATCAACGAAAAAGTTTCTGCACTACAAAAGAAATGAGACATTCTATTCTTGTAGTCAGCTGCGTGCAAGGCAAATGCACTACCTGCTGTGCTATTGCTCCAACCCCCATTTCTTTTTCTTTTTTAATTGCTCTGATTAAATCTTCCAATATTATATTGAATAATAGTGGCAAGAGTGGACATTCATTAAAGATAATAAAATATAATTAAATACTCATTCAATGTTCCTGATTTATCTCCAGAAAATAAATTAAAAATGTGCAAATTAAGAACCACAAAACATATGTATAAATATGAAAAAAATTATAACTTGTTTTAGGAAATAGGGCTAATGGAAGAGCCCATGACTAGCATGTGTGAAACCTTGGGTTTGATCTCCAGCACTGCAGGGCCCTCTGAGCACTACTAGTCCCGAGTCCCTAATTGTCAGGTAACCCGACTTGGCTAAGTATTGCAAGGAATGGCCGCAGGGAACCCTGAAATGCCTCTGGGGCTGGCCTTTATTTAAAAAGATGATAGCTTGGGGCAGGTTCGATAGTACAGCCAGGAGAGCATTTGCCTTGCATGCGACTGACCCAGGTTCAATCCCCAGCATCCCATATGGCTCCCTGAGCACTGCCACGACTAATTCCTGAGTGCAGAGCTAGGAAAAACTTCTGAGGATTCCCAGATGTGACCCAAAAAGCCCAAAAAATAAAAAAGAGTTGATAACGAGTGTGAGAAATCTGTTCAGTACAATTCTACCTTGACAGATTGATCATTATATTGACGTTGGAGGTTGGTTGTGAATTTAGAATTCTCGGACTCTTGAGAGTTCTGTGTTAAATGTTCTATTTTGGGGTTACTTATATTTATTCCTTGCCGTCTCCTCTTCCTCTCCCCCTTCCTATACCAGCACACTTCTGTGCTGAGAGATCTTATCACATGGATGTCCATACTCCTCCTCACACTTCAAAGCTGTGTCCAGAATACCTAAACACAGAAACCCTTTTTGACCTGGGTCAGGGAGATGACTACTGGCATCTACTTTAAGGAGTTACCTGGTAGACAGATCCTTTCTGATCTTGGAAACTGGCTTCGTTGACCAGAGGAGAAATTCCAAGTTTCCAGATACCCAGAGTCCAGTCTTTGAGGGAGGCACACACAAAATACCCATGAACTGATTTGATTCCAAAAGTTTTTTTGCCTTGAAAAGAGCATGGCCAATAGGAATAAGCATGAGCTCTCCAACCACAGGGTATTAGGACAGGAGGTTCACTCAGGTCAAAGAGAGGAGTGTCTTTACCCATGGGTGTGCACAAATTCAACTTATTAACTTTTCTCTAAGTCCAGCAGCCACAACGCCCCTTTTCTTATTGCAGAGGTTCACAAAACACGCGAATGTTGGGGGCTAGACTAGCATGTGAATGAATATAAACGTTAATCTTAGTAGAATGTGGTGATTTGGATTCAGGGGTAGTTGTGAACATCTTCCAGGATGAAATTAAGGAACGGAGTGTGGAGGTGCTGAACTGGACCACGAAATCATGATGGTTCATGGATCTGGTTCAGTGAAGCCACTTGCCAATGGCCACATCGGAACTTTAAGGATTAGAGGTTTCGGAATAGGATGGAGATTATAGAACACTCTCATGCAAAATATTGGAATATTAAAGAGGGTTGAAATGTTTTTTAAATGACCTTTCTGTCCAGAGATAAAAGGAAGGAGACAGCTCAGTACTGGATGTCCTAAGCTGGATTTTAGTTTCAACCTGATTCAGCTTCTTTGGAAGAGCTCATTGTACAGGGGTAATTGTTTACATCTGGTACTTTCTGAGTCACTGGTTAGCAGAGTTGTGTTACCAGATACCCCTCTTAAACCCAGGCTCAGAATGTTTCCTAATCCTAGGAAATTATTATTTTGTAATAATATTATGGTAAGAATTTACATTCTTTCCTTGCTGCCTGACTCGTGTTTTTTTTGAGAAGTTGGTTTTGTTTCAATGTATTGATGCTGGCTCTTTGTAAAGCAAGGAAATGCCTGGAACACCGCAAGAGCTATAGGATTTCAAACCCTATGGGTTCACGTTGTAATAATGCTTGGCAGACAGATGCCTACAGAGGAAGAGAAATGTTGAGAGTTTGCACCTTTGGGGTTAACTGCCAATCATTTCCGGATGCTGACTGATAACACCTCAATGCAATTTTGGATTAAAAGTACAAGTGCAGATTTAGTGAATCATTCAGAAAGTTGCAAAAACATGCCCCACAGGTAATGGGTCTCTGAACCGAGGTTAGGTTATCAATCTACTTCTTTGATGCTTAAGTTTTGCATCATCAATAAAAGTTGAGCTTTTGAAACTTAGATTTGTTTTGTATATTGGTTTTCTAAATTCTTTTGTGATTCTAGGGTCCTCGTTGAGGTACAGGTTGTGCATGTTGAGTTATTAGGCTTTTTTTTTTTTTTTTAGGAAATGCAACTTAGGGTTGAAATAGGAATTTTGATGCAGTTCTATGAGCATGTGTGTGTCCTTTCTGATGTATCTCCTTGTCAGCAGCTATTTTTGGGAAACAGAAAAATTTAGGGTGGGATGAAAGGAAGGATAATCTTCTAGGGTTACAGCATGCTGGGAAATATAGAGAATTTCAGCATGAGAAGAACAGGTTGAACCTAACAGTGTCTTCACCATTCCTCAGGGAAATTAAAACTCAATAGAAGAATTGCAACATATGCCTTCTCTCAGTTCACTAATTCTTTTCATTTGTTTGGGTGTGAAGTGGTAGAAAAAAATGAGATTTATTATTTTATTTTATAATTTACAGTCCCTAAAAGTCAAGGGATAAAAGGTAGTCATCTATCTGTTGTGATTTAGAATGATGAGATTATTTTCTGGTGGAAATCTCTCCCCATTGATAAAAAATTGTTCTCCAAATTTCCATCACCTGTGTTACATCACTGGGTTAAAAAAAATCAGATTTTAGAAATATCTGTTAAAATCAGAACTGTAAGGGGGTAGAAAGAGAGTGCCACAGGTAGGGTGATTGCCTTGTATGTGGCTAAACTAGCTTCTATCCATAACACCATATATAGATCCCAGAGACCTATTACCAGTGAGCCCTGAGCACAGAGCCAAGTGTAAGCCCTGAGCACCAAAAAAAAAAAAACCACAGAAATGTTATTTGAGAAAAAGAACACATTATTACCTATTATAAATTTTTATCTATATTTTTCAGATTAACTGAAGCATACACCATATTGACATTTTATAAAAATTCTGAGAGAATAAGCAGATGGGAAGCAAACTGATCTGAATGAAGTAATTTTTCAGGGTGAGGCTTGAGTTTCAGGGATGTCTTGTGAGCGATGGGGGCTGAGGGGGTCAGGTAATGTGTTTCAAAGAAAACTTAGGGGCTAGCAAAAATTTTATTAGCAGGTTTTCCCAGAGAAAACATTAAATATTCAATTTATTTATTGCGCTTCACATTTATTAGTTATTTCTTTAATGCCAACTGTTTCAAGTTCTTTACCACTTTTCAGGTTGTCATCTGATTTAAACCCTCAAGTGATGAGAGGTAAGTATTGTTAGTATTATTATTGCACAGGTGAGAAAACTTAGAAAAGATGAAGGTTACTTGCCCAGGTGATGTAAGTAGCTATGAATTAAATTTAATTGCTTTTCTCCTTGAATCAGAATTTCTATCCTATACATTTATATATTACAGAATTGTATATATATTACATAATTGTAGTGAATATCAGCATATAGAGAGAATCACAATTGTATTTACTCCTTTACCATTATTTTTCTTCTGGAAAATATCATGATGATGATGTATCTTGATGGTTTTAAATTTATCTGCTTTCATTTTTACCATTATCAAACTATCATCTTCATATGTTAGGAAGTCTTCCATCCTTCCCTCCCTCCTTCCTTCCCTCCTTCCCTCCTTCCTTCCTTCCTTCCTTCCTTCCTTCCTTCCTTCCTTCCTTCCTTCCTTCCTTCCTTCCTTCCTTCCTTCCTTCCTTCCTTCCTTCCTTCTCTCCTTCCTTCCTTCCTTCCTTCCTTCCTTCCTTCCTTCCTTCCTTCCTTCCTTCCTTCCTTCCTTCCTTCCTTCCTTCCTTCCTTCCCTCCCCCTCCCTCCCTCTCTCCCTCCTTCCTTCCTTCCTTCCTTCCTTCCTTCCTTCCTTCCTTCCTTCCCTCCCTCCCTCCCTCCCTCTCTCCCTCCTTCCTTCCTTCCTTCCTTCCTTCCTTCCTTCCTTCCTTCCTTCCTTCCTTCCTTCCTTCCTTCCTCCCTTCCCGCCTTCCTTCTCTCCTTCCTTCTCTCCTTCCTTCTCTCCTTCCTTCCTTCCTTCCTTCCTTCCTTCCTTCCTTCCTTCCTTCCTTCCTTCCTTCCTTCCTTCCTTCCTTCCTTCCTTCCCGCCTTCCTTCTCTCCTTCCTTCTCTCCTTCCTTCTCTCCTTCCTTCCTTCCTTCCTTCCTTCCTTCCTTCCTTCCTTCCTTCCTTCCTTCCTTCCTTCCTTCCTTCCTTCCCTCCTTCCTTCCTTCCCTCGTTCCTTCCCTCCCTCCCTCCCTCCCCCCCCTCCCCCCCTCCCTCCCTCCTTCCTTCCTTCCTTCCTTCCTTCCTTCCTTCCTTCCTTCCTTCCTTCCTTCCTTCCTTCCTTCCTTCCTCCCTCCCTCCCTCCCTCCCTCCCTCCTTCCTTCCTTCCTTCCTTCCTTCCTTCCTTCCTTCCTTCCTTCCTTCCTTCCTTCCTTCCTTCCTTCCTTCCTTCCTTCCTTCCTTCCTTCCTTCCCTATGATTCATTCTTCATTCTTTCATTTATTTATTAATTCCTGTGCAGACTATGTGCTTATTTAGTTTCTGATATCTTAAGGTGGATGGACTTGTGGACTATTTTGCAATGCTTCAGTTTACAAGAGATGAGTATTTCAGGCACTGTAAATGAAAATTTTAATTTAGTGAAGATTTATTGAGCATTTACTACATTAGGCATTATGTTAAGTACATTATAAAAGTTCCCTTATTTAATCCTTACCACAAACCTAAGAAGTGCCTACTATGATTGCTTCTATATTTATAAAAGGAAAAAAAGAATCAAAGAAATGAAAACAAAGGATGAAAAACAGCAAACACAAATCAAAATCCAAAACTAGAAATGAGCAGTCCTAAGACTTAAGCCAGCATGCAGACTGTCAGTTTTAGAATCCTGGATTTGTCTCTATTATTGTGAATGGAATGAGTAAGAACACAAAAAATGACATATACATATATATATATATACATATATATATATATATAAACCTGGCAGGAAACCAAGAGCATTAGTAAGAGACACTATATTTGTTTTTCGTTAGTTTGCTTTCAATTTTTTGTCTTAGTTTCTTTTTTCTTACTAAATATATATTTATATATATTTATATATAGTAGGATATTATATATCTTACTATAAATATATATTTATTTAAGGCTTAAAATAAATGCAACAGATGCACATGTCCGAAGTTGTGTTTCCTGTGCCATGAAGTAAATACTCATATTGAGAACAGAATATAGCCAATACTCTGTAACATCTTCCTTGTACTTCCAAGAACTATGTCTAATTCCCTGAGGTAACTAATATCTTGAGTGCTAACAGTAATTGATATTTTTTTATCTGCTTTTTTTCTTTATATAAATGGAAGAATATTGATTGGGAGGCTGAGTTTTTTTTCATTGTATTTCTGAAATTCCTCCATGGTTTTGTTTGTTAAGCTTGTTCATTATTATTGTATTACATTGTAGACACTCTCTTTTTATCCATTATACAGTTAACTGTTATTTGGCTACCATACGTTACCACATAATTGTTGCATCCTGTGTTTAAGTAATATGGGCACACTTTGAAAAGTTATTTTATATAGTGATCACACCCCACTTTTTGGAGAGAGAAATAAGGCATGAAATCTGTGACAATTACATGGTGAAATATGGTAATTTCCAGTTGAGAAACTTGTGAACACTACTGTCTTAAAAATTCCAGTGCATATCTGTCGGTGAATATAAATTAGCAATTTTAATTTATTTTAATAAACTATTATGTACACTCAAGACTTTACAGTATAATGGTTTAGTCAGAAGAAAGCTGTGAAGATCCTTAATTATATGTATTTATTTAAAGCAATTATTATGTGTGATAACATTGAAAAATAGCAAAAAGCCAGAACTCAGTAACTAACATTTAGTTCTCTGACTCATCTAAAATTGGGTCAATCTTTCATCAGATCGATTTTTTCATAAAAAAATATTCAACAATTAATAGATAAAGAGAAATAGCAATGGATGCTCAACCTAGACTTTGCAAGGGCCTGTTCCAGATTGGGTACATATTTTTTCACCTTCTTCTCCTCCTCCTCCTCCTCCTCCTCCTCCTCCTCCTCCTCCTCCTCCTCCTCCTCCTCCTCCTCCTCCTCCTTCTTCTTCTTCTTCTTCTTCTTCTTCTTCTTCTTCTTCTTCTTCTTCTTCTTCTTCTTCTTCTTCTTCTTCTTCTTCTTCTTCTTCTTCTTCTTCTTCTTCTTCCTCCTCCTCCTCCTTCTCCTCTTCCTCTTCCTCCTCCTCCTTCTCCTCCTTCTCCTTCTCCTTCTCCTTTTCCTCCTCCTCCTCCTCCTCCTCCTCTTCCTCCTCCTCCTCCTCCTCTCTCCTTTTGTGTATTATGGTTTGCATGACCAGGTCCAAGAAGATTTGCTGTGCCTTTTTGATCACTTTTGAGATTTATTTATGAGTCTCTGGAGCAAGGCTGACAAATGAGCTCCTATGGCGGAACCAGAGGTGGTTCGTGGGCGGGTTCCTGAGTGCCTAAATTTTGGCATTTTTATTTCTCAGAAAACTTGGTCCTGGGGCTGGAGCGATAGTACAGTGGGTAGAGTGTTCGCCTTGCATGCGGCAGACCTGGGTTCAATCCCCGGCAACCTATATGGTCCCTGAGCATCGCTGGGTGTGACCCGCCCTCAAAAAAAACCCACAAAAAACTTAGTCCTGAGTTGTTAGGGTCCAGCCGGTGGCTTTGTGGTGTCTGGAAGCCAGAGGGCACCATCAGGCTGCTGACGCTCTCTGCCCTCTGGGACCACAGCCATGGTGGCAGCAGCAGCGTGGCTGGGACCAGGACCAGACCAAGGTGACTATTGTCATCGGCTTGGGCATTCCATCACCAGTCCAGCAAAACCTAACCAGAGAGCACTTGTCCCCGACTTTGGGTCTGGTCTTCAGTCAGTTGGCACTCAGGGAGTCTTTTCTTCCTAATATGCTGCTGGCAGCACCAGCAGTGACCGCTGATCCGGGCTAGTAGTGGTGGCTGGGATGCACTGTCAGAGGAGGCAAGTTGCCGCGGCTGCACGAGTCACTGGGGCCACTTGAGCCGGCCCCCTATGGTGGGAACCCAGGGCGTCCTCTCAACTCTGGACCCGCTCTCTGTGGTGGTGCCCAGTCGGACCTGAAGAGCACTTGTTTAGGCGCAAGTCCCACCTCCCGTAGCACCGAAAGTTGTGGTCGCTCAGTCAGCTGTGCCTGGCACCGGGCTGGGCTGGCTGCTGCCGTACCCATGAGTCCCGCTTGAGGCCCATTCTCCGCGGTGCCAGGTTGGTGTTGCTTAATTAATTCTGTCGCCTTTTGAGATGGAAGTTTTTGAGGGCGCTTACATTCATCACGCAGAACTTCTACGACCCCACTGGCCAGCTGTGCAGAGCACTGAGAGCCCTGGCGCCTTCCACTGCACCACCGCCACCTTGGGAATCCTCTTTTTTTTTTTTTTTTAGATTCTTCATTCAAGTGAGGACATGTAGCTTTCGTCTTTCTCTGATTTATATCATTTAGCCTAAGGACCTCAAGGCTTACTCATATGATAAAAAAGCCAGAATTTTCCTTATATTTTAATTATTTTTAATAATAGTCCGAGAGTATCTTGCCCGCATGGCAGAGCCTGGCAAGCTGCCTGTGGTGTATTCGGTATGCCAAAAACAGTAACAACAAGTTTCACAATGGAGACGTTACTCGTGCCAGCTCGAGCAAATCGATGAGCAATGGGATGACAGTGATACAGTGAATAACAGTCCATTGTGTATCACTGTATCACTGTATCACTGTCATCCCGTTGCTCATCGATTTGCTCCAGCGGGCACCAGTGACATCTCTCATTGTGAGACTTGTTGCTACTGTTTTTGGCATATCGAATATGCCACGGGTAGCTTGCCAGGCTCTGCCTTGTGGGCGGGATACTCTCAGTAGCTTGCCGGGCTCTCTGAGAGGTTCAAAGGAATCGCACCCAG